>NC_052090.1:27137109-27482109 GCF_015852505.1 Tachyglossus aculeatus
CGCCGGAAAACTGTATTTATGAAAAATGGTGATTTCTCCCTCGGTAGCCTAGCCGCTGTGGCTTCAAACTTTCTGGGCTTCGTGGGGCTGCCTGCCTGCTTGCCCGCCCGGCCAGGAGAGCGGCTCGCTCAGATCACACGGCAGTTTCCGGGCTGGCCGGCACCCCATCAGGCACAAGGGCCTGCCCCGGTGTTGGGGGCACCCAGGCTTTCGGAAGCGCTCCGGACATTGTGGTTCCGGACTCTGGGCAGTGTGGACCTGGGCTGTGACCAGTGTGGGCTGAGGCTCTGGTCAGTGTAGACCTGGGTTCTGGGCTTTTGGGCCCCAGACTCTAGGCAATGTGGACCTATGCTTCGGGAAGTGCAGATTTGGACTCTAGGCAATATAGGCCCAGGCTGTGGGCAGATTGTGGATTTGATTCAGGTTCTGGGCAGTGTGGGCCCGGGCTATGGGCAGTGTGGGTCTGGGCTTTGAGCAGCATGGACCTGGGCTGTGGGCAGTGTGGACCCCGGTGCTGGGAAGTATAGACCCAGGCTCCACGCATAATAGACAACAGGTTGTGGGCAGTGTGGATCTGACCTGAGCTGTGGGCTGTGTGTGTGGATCTTGCCTGGAGTGTGGGCTCCTGTATCAGCCTCCTCTCCAATCTCCCATCCTCCTGTCTCTCCCCACTTCAATCCATACTTCACGCCGCTCCCCGGATTGTCTTTGTCCAGAAATGCTCTGGGCATGTTACTCCCCTCCTCAAAAATCTCCAGTGGCTACCAATCAAACTACGCATCAGGCAGAAACTCCTCACCCTCGGCTTCAAGGCTCTCCATCACCTCACCCCCTCCTACCTCACCTCCCTTTTCTCCTTCTACAGCCCAGCCCACACCCTCCGCTCCTCTGCCGCTAATCTCCTCACCGTGCCTCGTTCTCGCCTCGTTCTCGCCTGTCCCGCCATCGACCCCCGGCCCAGGTCATCCCCCTGGCCTGGAATGCCCTCCCTCCGCACATCCACCAAGCTAGCTCTCTTCCTCCCTTCAAGGCGCTATTGAGAGCTCACCTCCTCCAGAAGGCTTTCCCAGACTGAGCCCCCTCCTTCCTCTCCCCCTCCTCTCCTTCTCCATCCCCCCGGCCTTGCCTCCTTCCCTTCCCCACAGCACCTGTATATATGTATATATGTTCGTACATATTTATTACTCTATTTTACTTGTACATATTCTATTTTATTTTGTTAATATGTTTTGTTTTGTTCTCTGTCTCCCCCTTCTAGACTGTGAGCCCACTGTTGGATAGGGACCGTCTCTATATGTTGCCAACTTGTACTTCCCACGTGCTTAGTACAGTGCTCTGCACACAGTAAGCGCTCAATAAATACGATTGAATGAATGAATGAATGTGGGCAGTGCGACCTGGGCGGTGGGCAGTGTGGTCCTGGGGAATGTGGACCCTGACCTGGGGTGGGGTGAACCTGGTCAGTGGGCAGAGTGGGTCTGACCCTGGTACTGGGCAGTGTGGACCTGAACCAGGCCCCGGGGGACAACGTGGATCTGACCCAGGCACTGGGTAGCCTGGACCTTATCCAGGCCCCAGGGGGCAAGGCGGATCTTACCCAAGCCCTGGAGTGCAAGATGGATCTGACCCAGGCACTGGGTAGCGTGGACCTTATCCAGGCCCCAGGGGGCAAGGCGGATCTGACCCAAGCCCTGGAGTGCAAGGTGGATCTGACTTCGGTCCCCGGGGGGCAGCGTGGATCTAGCGTGGCTCTGTGGAAAGAGCATGAGCTTTGGAGTCAGAGGTCATGAGTTCAAATCCTGGCTCCACCTATTGTCAGCTGTGTGACTTTGGGCAAGTCACTTAACTTCTCTGTGCCTCGGTTACCTCATCTGTAAAATGGGGATTAAGACTGTGAGCCCTCCGTGGGACAACTTGATCACCTTATAACCTCCCCAGCGCTTAGAACAGTGCTTTGCACATAGTAAGTGCTTAACAAATGCCATTATTATTATTATTATTATTATTATTATTATTATCATCTAGGCTCTGGCAGTTAGTACTCTAGGGCTGGGACAGGGTTGGGGGCCCATTGACGGTGCTGGCAGTAACCTTCCTGGGGGTCTTCTGTCCCACCCGCGGTGCGACCCTGGAGGCCCCTAGTGGACCCAGAAGATCCCCAGTGGACGCAAGAGACCCCCAACAGGACTCATAAGACCCCCAGTGGACCCAGGAGATCCCTGGCAGGACCCAAGAGACCCCCGGCGGGATCCTGGAGACCCCTGGCAGGACCCAGGGGACCACAAGTGGACACTGAGACCCCCAGTGGGACCCAGAAGACCCCCCAATGGGACCCAGTAGACCCCCAAAGGGACCCAGTAGACCCCCAAAGGGACCCAGGAGACCCCCAGTGGACCAAGGAGATACCCCGGGGGGCCCAGGAGACCCCCGGTGGGACCCAGGAGATGCCCCCAATGGGATGAAGGAGATCCCCAGTGGATCCAGGAGACCCCCAACGGGACCAAAGAGATTCCTAGTGGACCCAGGAGACCCCCGGCAGGACGCAGGAGACCCCCTGTGGGACCCAGAAGACCCCCAATGGGATCCAGTAGACCCCCATTGGACCCAGGAGACCCCCAGTGGGACCCAGGAGACCCCCCCCCCTCAAAGGGATCCAGGATATCCCCAGTGGATCCAGGAGACCCCCAACGGGACCAAGGAGATCCCCAGTGGGCCCAGGAGACCGCCGGTGGGACCCAGAAGACCCTTCAATGGGACCCAGGAGACTCCCAGTGGACCCAAGAGACGCCCGGGGGGCCCAGGAGACCCCAGGTGGGACCCAGGAGACCCCCCTCCCCCAACGGGATCCAGGAGCTCCCCAGTGGATCCAGGAGAACCCCGGCACGACCCAGGAGACCCCCAACGGGACCCAGGAGACCTCCCCAACGGGATCCAGGAGACCCCCGGCAGGACCCAGGAGAGTCCCAACAGGACCCAGGAGAATCCCGGCGGGACCCAGGAGACCCCCCCTACGGGATCCAGGAGACCCCCAACGGGCCCCAGGAGATCCCCAACGGGATCCAGGAGCCCCCCGGCCGGACCAGGAGCCCCCCAACGGGCCCCAGGAGCCCCAGGCTGTGTGTGCTTGCGTCCCTCGGGGTGGGACTTGGGTCCGGTGGGCCGGCCGCACAAGTGCCCCCTCGTCCCCCGGGGGTCCCCGGCGCCTCCCCTCCCCTCTCCCTCCCCCCTCCCTCCCCTCTCCCTCCTCCTCCCGCCGCGGGGCCTCCGAGCCCAGGCCCCGATCGGCGGGGAGCCCGGACCCGGACCCGGATCCTCCGGATCCTCCGCCCGCCCCTGCGCCCGCCAAGGCCTGCGCCGCCGGCCCGGGCCCCCGATGGGCCCCCGGTGGGCCCCCGATGGGCCCCCGATCGCCCCCCTCCCGCCCCCGGGGCCCCGGGGTCGGGCCGCGCTGCGGCCCCGGACGGCCCGGATTAGCCCGCGGCCCCCGGATCCCCCGGATCCCCCCGGATCCCCGGCGGGGGGTGGGTCTGACCTGCAGGCCGGGCCGGGGCCGGGGCCGGTGATACCGGTGCCGGTGATACCGGTGCCCCGCGGGCCCCGGTGCCGGGGGGCGCGGCGGGGGCCATGGTGGGGGGCGCGGCGCGGGGGGGGGGGGGGGTCTCCGCGCCGCTCGGCTCCTCCCGCGCTCCTCCCCGACCGCCCCCCGCCTCCGGACCCGCCCTCTCCCCCTCCCCGAAAACCGCGCCCCCTTTCCTCCCTTCCCCCTTCCATCCCCTCCCTCCCTCCCTCCCCCCATAATGACAATTAATAATAATTAGGATGGGATTTGGGAAGCGCGCACTACGTGCCCGGCACCGTTCTAAGCGCCGGGGGAGATCCAAGGTCATCAGGTTATCCCACGTGGGGCTCACAGCCTCAATCCCCATTTTACAGATGAGGGAACTGAGGCCCAGGGAAGGTAAGCGGCCTGCCCAAGGCCACACAGCAGACAAGTGGCGGAGCCGGGATAATAATAATGATAATAATAATAATGGCATTTGTTAAGCGCTTACTATGTACCGAGCACTGCTCTAAGCACTGGGGGTCATGTAAGTCATCAGTTTGTCCCACGTGGGGCTCACAGTCTCAATCCCCATTTCACAGATGAGGTCACTGAGGCCCAGAGGAGGTAAGAAGCCAGTCCAAGGTCATGCATCAGACAAGTGGCGGAGCCGGGATAATAATAATAATAATAATAATAATAATAATAATAATAATAATGGCATTTGTTAAGCACTTACTATGTACCAAGCACTGCTCTAAGTGCTGGGGGGCATATAAGTCATCAGTTTGTCCCACGTGGGGCTCACAGTCTCAATCCCCATTTCACAGATGAGGTCACTGAGGCCCAGAGAAGGTAGGCGGCCTGCCCAAGGTCACACAGCAGACAAGTGGCGGAGCCGGGATAATAATAATAATAATTAATAATAATAATAATTAATGGCATTCGTTAAGCGCTTACTATGTACCAAGCACTGCTCTAAGCGCTGGGGAGCATATAAGTCATCAGTTTGTCCCACGTGGGGCCCACAGTCTCAATCCCCATTTCACAGATGAGGTCACTGAGGCCCAGAGGAGGTAAGCAGCCAGTCCAAGGTCACGCAGCAGACAAGTGGCGGAGCTGGGATTAGAACCCATGACCTCTGACTCCCAAGTCCGGGCCCTTTCCACTAAGCCACACCGCTACTCATGTTCGACCCCACCACCGACCTCTCCCACCCACTTCCACCTCTTCCCTGTTCATTCATTCCATCGTATTTATTGAGCGCTTACTGTGCCCAGAGCACTGTACTAAGCATTTGGAAAGTACAATATAGCAATAAAGAGAGACAATCCCTGCCCACAACGGGCTCACAGGCTAGAGCGGGGAGGGGGAGGCAGACATCAAAACAATAATAATAATAATAATAATGGTGGTGGTATTTGTTAAGCGCTTACTATGTGTCAAGCACTGTTCTAAGCGTTGGGGTAGGTACAAGGTAATCAGGTTGTCCCACATGGAGCTCACAGTCTTAATCCTCATTTTACAGATGAGGGAACTGAGGACCAGAGAAGTTAAATGACTTGCCCAAGGTCACACAGCTGACAAATGGCAGAGCCAGAATTAGAACCCATGACCTCTGACTCCCAAGCCCGGGCTCTTGCCACTGAGCCACGCTGCTTCTCTTAAACAGGCATCACTATAATAAGTGCTGTGGGGCAGGGAGGGGGGGAAGAGCAAAGGGAGCGAGTTGTGGTAACGAGAGCTGAGGAAAAGTGGGGTTTAGTCTGGGAAGGCCTCTTGGAGGAGGTGCGCCTTCGGTAGGGCCTTGAAGGGGAAAAGAGGGATTGTCTGGCCGATTTGAGGAGGGAGGGAGTTCCAGGCCAGAGACGTTCCCACCCCCACCTCTTTTTCCCACCTCTCCCTCTTCAAACCTCATCTTCCCTTCTTCCCTTCCCTTCCTTCAACCTCGTCAACCTCGTGGCCTAGTGAAATCAGTCAATCGATCTCAATTGGTGGTATTTATTGAGAGCTCACGGTGTGTGGGGCACTGTACTAAACGGTTGGGAGAGTACTACAGAGTCGATAGACGCGTTCCCTGTTCGCAAGGAGCTTAAGGTCTAGAGGTGCAGACAGACGTTAAAATAAATGGTGGATTATGTACCCAAGTACTGAGGGGCTGAGGGTGGGTTAACCAACAAGTGCCTAAAGAGGACAGAGTCAAGTGCATAGGTGCATAGGTGACAGAGAAGGTAGAGGGAGTAGGGAGATGAGGGCTTAGTCAGGGAAGGCCTCTTGGAGGAGGTGCGATTTTAATATGGCTTTGAATCAATCACATTTAGTGAGAACTTAGAGCTGCCCCTCTAGACTGTAAGCTCTTTGTGGGCAGGGAAATTGTCTGTTTATTGTTATAGTGTACTCTCCCAAGTGCTTAGTACAGTGCTTTGCACACAGTAAGTGCTCAATAAATAGGACTGACTGAATGAATGAATCAACTCTGTTGTTTTCTCCCAAGTGCTTAGTGCAGTGCACTCCACAGAGTAATCACTCAGTAAACAAACACCATGGATTGATGGGGAGGGGCTGGGGGACATGGACCAGCCATTGAGGTCCATGGGTTCCTTGAGGAAGTTGGACCCTTCGGTCCCTACACGCCCCTCCTCCCCCCAAGCTCTTGTTCACAAGCTGGGGGGGCTGGGGCAGCGCACTGTTGGAGGAGGTCCAGACGCCAGGCCAATCTCATCTATCTCCAAGCAATCAGTGGTACTTTTTGAGCACTCAGTGTGGGCCGAACACCATACTAAGCGCCTAGGAGAGTACAATACAATGGAGTTGATAACTCAGCTTCATCTGCTTAACTCTGCCCTCTTCTCTTCTTGGCAATAATACTTCTCCATTCCTATTGACTCCTGTGACTTTGGCCTGCACCAGTTGTTTCAGACTTTTTATCTCCCTTCTCCAATTCCCTGTCCCCCAACCCTACCAATCTCATGACCTTGCCAAGTACGTCATTGATAAAATTGAAAGCATTAGGCGTGACCTCCCTAAAATCTCCCCTGCTCTTCTCCGGCCCCTCCTTCTTCCTGCCCCCTCTTCGACTCTCCCTTCCTTCCCAGTTCTCAAGGGGAGATCTCCCGCCTCCTCTCCATATCTTCCCCCTTCCCCTGCACCCTTCCCATGGCACCGTATCAAAACACTTACCCCCTTCCTTCTTCCCTCCCTGACCCCCATCTTCAACTGTTCACTCTCCAGTGACTTCTTCCTCACTGCTTTCAAGAATGCTTATGTATCCTGCTATCCGATAAAACCCCTCCCTTGACCCCATGGCTCCCTTCAGTTATCACCCCATCTCCCTGCCACCATTTCTCTCTAATCCTTGTGTGAGTTGTCTACAGCCACTGCTTCCACTTCCTCTCCTCTAATTCTCTCCTTGACCCCCTCCAATCTGGTTTCTGCTCCCTCTCTCCGTGAAAACTGACCTTCTTCTTGCCAAATCCAACAATGGCCTCTACTCCATCCTACTCCTCCATGACCCCTCAGCTGCCTTCAACAATGTAAACTGCCCCCTTCTCTTGAAGGAAACATGATCAAACCTTGGCTTCACCGACATTGTCCTCTCCTGGTTCTCTGCCTATCTCCCTGCCACTCCCTCTCAGTGTCCTTTGAGGACGCCTACTCTGCCACCCACCCTCTAACTGTGGAAGTCCCTCAAGGCTCAGTTCTGGGTCCCCTTCTGTTCTCCATCTGCAATCATGCTCTTGGAGAACTCATTCACTCCCGTGGCTTCAGTTTCCAGCTCTAGGAGGAGGATTCCCAATCGACTTCTCCAGCCCTGACTACTCTCCTTCTCAGAAATCTCGGGTTTCCTCCTGCCTTCAGGACATCTCTACCTGGATGTCCCGCTGGTACCTTAAACTTAACATATCCAAAACAGAGCACCTTATCTTCCCACCCAAACCCTGTCCTCCCACTGTCTTTCCCATTACCACAGACAAAACCACTATCCTCCCTGCCTCACTAGCCTATGACCTCAGCGTCATCTGTGACTCTTCGCTCTCATTCAGCCCACATATTCAATCTGTCAATCAGACCCTTTTGGTTGTTCCTTCACATCTCTAAAATCCATCCTTTCGTCCTCATCCAAACTGCTGTTGCGCTGATCCAAGCACTTATCACATCGCGCCTTGACTACTGCATCGTCTCCTCACTGACCTCCTTGCCTTCTGTCTCTCCCCACTCTAATCCATATGTCACTGGGCTGCCTGGATCATCTTTTTTAAAAAAGTTCAGTCCACACCTCCCCACTCTTCAAGAATCTCCAGTGGTTGCCTATCTACCTCTGCATCAACCTACGCATCAGGCAAAAACTCCTCACTCTCAGCTTCAAGGCTGTCCATCACCTCGCCCCCTCCTACCTCACCGCCCTTCTCTCCTTCTCCAGCCCAGCCCGCACCCTCCGCTCCTCTGCCACTAATCTCCTCACCGTGCCTTGTTCTCGCCCGTCCCGCCGTCGACCCCCGGGCCCACGTCCACCCCCTGGCCTGGAATGCCCTCCCTCCTCACATCCGCCAAGCTCGCTCTCTTCCTCCCTTCAAAGCCCTACTGGGAGCTCACCTCCTCCAGGAGGCCTTACCAGACTGAGCCCCCTCCTTCCTCTCCCCCTCCTCCCCTTCCCCATCCCCCCGCCTTACCTCCTTCCCCTCCCCACAGCACCTGTATATATGTATATATGTTCGTACATATTTATTACTCCATTTTACTTGTACATATTTATTCTATTTATTTTATTTTGTTAATATGTTTTGTTTTGTTGTCTGTCTCCCCCTTCTAGACTGTGAGCCCGCTGTTGGGTAGGGACCGCCTCTATATGTTGCCAACTTGTATTTCCCAAGCACTTAGTACAGTGCTCTGCACACAGTAAGCGCTCAATAAATCCGATTGAATGAGTGAATGAGTGAAATGAATGCATCAGACAGGAACTCCTTACCATCGGCTTTAAAACACTCCTATCTTACCTCGTTGGCTTTCTACTTCAACCCGGCTCTGACGCTTCGCTCCTCTAACACCAACCTACTCACTGTACCTCGACCTCGTCTCTCTCGCCGCCAACAGTTTACCCTTGTCCTCACTCTGGCCTGGACCCTCCCTCCTCCTACCTATCCAACAGAAGATCACTCTCCCTACCTTCAAAGCTTATTAAAATCACATATCCAAGAGGCCTTCCCTGACTAAGCCCTGATTTCCCCTGCTCCTTCTCCTTTCTGCATCGCCCTTGCTCTTGGATTGTACCATTTAAGCACTTGGTATTCACCCCACCCTCAGCCCCTCCGCACCTAGATGTATGCCAGTAATTAATTTTATTGTCTGTCTTCCCCTCTAGACTGAAAGTTCCTGGTTGGCAGAGATTGTGTCCACCAACTCTGTTGTATTATACTCTTCCAAGTGCTTAGTACAGTGTTTTGCACACAGTAAGTGTTCAGTAAATGCCATTGATTGATTACAATAGAGTTTATAAAACAAGGAACTTACAATAATAATAATGATGGTATTTATTAAGTGCTTACTATGTGCCAAGCACTGTTCTAAGCACTAGGGTAGATATAAGGTAATCAGGTTGTCCCTTGTGGGGGTCACAGTCTTAATCTTCATTTTACAGATGAGGTAACTGCAGATAAATTAGGTGGCTTGATCAGGGTCACACAGCAAACAAGTGGCAGAGCTGGGATTAGAACCCATGTCCTCTGACACCCAAGTAGCCACGCTACTTCTCTAATCTCTTCTGCTAATTGAGAAACAACGTGGCTCAGTGGAAAGAGCCCGGGCTTTGGAGTCAGAGGTCAGGGGTTCAAATCCCGGCTCTGCCAGTTGTCAGCTGTGTGACTTTGGGCAAGTCACTTAACTTCTCTGTGCCTCAGTTACCTCATCTGTAAAATGGGGATTAAGACTGTGAGCCCCCTGTGGGACAACCTGATCACCTCGTGACCTCCCCAGCACTTAGAACAGTGCTTTGCACACAGTAAGCACTTAATAAATGCCATTATTATTATTATTATTAATCTAGTCAGTTAATTCACCAACACCCTAAGCCAACTCCAGTATTTATAAATATATTTATACCCAACTCCAGTACTAATGTATACTCAAATATTGATTTGGACTACTCTGGTTGTAAATAATTTTATGTTTGTCTCTCCTGTTACAGTATATGAACAGAATAAAGAAGCATCCTATTCAGAGCCCAGTACAGGGTGCTCCCACAAGCACTCTAGGAGGACCATTGAAGACTCTTCTTCCATGACTGCTCTAGGTGGAGCATTGGAGATCCGTCCTGTTAGCCACTGACTGTTTCAGCACAGTAAGCCTGGGCAGAAGCGTGATTACTTCCCCCTACCCCTCATCCCACCCTCCTAGGTTCTGCACACAGGGCTCAGTTCCCTCCCACCCTCCCACCCCACCCCCACCCCCAACCTGCTGTACCCCAGCTTTCTCATTCTCGATCAATCAATCAATCAATTGTATTTATTGAGCGCTTACTGTGTGCAGAGCACTGTACTAAGCACTTGGGAAGTACAAGTTGGCAACATAGGTCATCTTGGAACCAGTTGGCAAGCTCACCCTGCTATTGTTCCTATTGCTTTGTAAATTACAGAACTGGGGACGAAGACACTATAATTTCCTCCCACTGGCTGCCTTTTTCCTGGTCGTCCGGCTAGCTCACTGGCTCTGGACTAGGGCTAGCCCGGGGCTGGGACTGGGGCCTGGGCCGGGGCCGGGGCCGGGTCTGGGCCTGGGCAAGGTGTTGGGGTTTGTGCCCGCTAGACTGGCCCTATTTGGTGGCTTTTTTCTGGAATTTGGTGGGTCTTTATTGGATGAACAAAGGTCTGGGCTGCTGGGCTGCTGGGCTGCTGGCCCTGTCAGCACCAGTAGGATGGCGTAATGGATAGAGTCTGAGTCTGGCAGTCAGAAGGTCATGGGTTCTAATCTCGTCTCCTCCACTTGTCTGCTGTGTGACAAGTGGAGTCATTTCACTTCTCTGTGCCTCAGTTACCTCATCTGTAAATTGGGGACTACTACTACTAATAATAATAATTATGGTATTCGTTAAGCGCTTACTATGTGCCAGGCACTGTACTAAGCTCTGAGGTGGATGCAAGCAAAAATCGGGTACTAAGACTGTGAGCCCTATGCAGGACAGGGACCATGTCCAACCCGATTTACTTGTATCCACCCCAGAGTTTAGTAAAGTGCCTGGCATATAGCAAGCGCTTAACAAATACCATTATTGTTATTGTTATTATTATTTCCCTCTCCTGTTCTCTCAACCCTCCCGGCAAACCTTGGTCACCCCCTCTGCAGTCTGCAGCTTCTTGGTGCCCCTCTGAGGCTCTGGCTTGGCCTTTTGCGTGGGAAAAATTTCCTTTGCTTGCTTTCCTCCTCCCCACTGTCCGTGTGCCTACAGCGGGACTTATTATTATTATTGCTACTTTTATTATTGTTAATAATACTAATGGTATTTAAGTGCTTCCTCTGTGTCAAGCACTGTTCTAAGTGCTGGTGTGGATACAAACTAATCAGATTGGACGCAGTCCCTGTCCCACATAGGGCCCATAGTCTTAATCCCCGTTTTACAGATGAGGGAACTGAGGCCCAGAGAAGTGAAGTGGCTGGCCCAAGGTCACACTAGCAGACAAGTGGCAGAGCCGGGTTTAGAGCCCACATCCTTCCAACTCCCGGGCCCGGGCTCTGTCCACTAGGCCGCGCTGCTTCTCTAATGATGACTAACGACTTAATAATTTCATATGCACCCTTTTGCTTCCTAAATCTGTCCGTCCATTGATCTCTCCCCTTTCAATCAATCAATCGTATTTATTGAGCGCCTACTGTTTGCAGAGCACACAAAGCCCTTCTGAAATTCCACCTCCTCCGGTAAGCTTTCCCCAATTCCATACTTCCAACTACCATCTCCGCAGGTTTGTACTCATAGCTTCCCACTCCCGGATTGTTAGTGTCGATGAGCACACTTTACTAGTTAAGCCCCTCCTCCTCTTACCTGTAAATTGGTATATGGCTATCTCTCCTGCTAGACTGTAATCTTCTTGAGGGAAAAGATCCCCTCTAATAATTCTGTTGCATTCTCCTTAAGTGCACATTACCACACTCGGCACCCAGTAGACTGTAAGCTCCTTAAGGGACGGGCTCATGTCAACTGACGGTACTGTATTTTCCCAAGTGGTTAGTACGGGGCTTTGTAGACACGAGATGTAAGTTCCTTGAGGGTAGGGATTATGTCTACTGATGCTACTGACCTCTCCCAAGCACACATTTCAGTATGCTGCATGTAGTAGATTGTAAGCTCCCTGAGGGAAATAACAATAATAGTAATTGTGGTATTTGCTAAGCGTTTAGTATGTTCCAGGCACTGCTCTAAGTTCTCAGGTTGATACAACTCCTGGAGTTAGTTAGCTACACTAGCTACCTCGAATTCCTCTCCTCCAACTCTCTCCTGGACCCCCTCCAATCTGGCTTCCGCTCCCTCCACTCCACTGAAACCGCACTCTCAGTGGTCACCAATGACCTCCTTCTCGCCAAATCCAACAGCACCTACTCCACCGTAATCCTTCTCGACCTGTAAGCTGCCTTTGACACTGTGGGCTGTTCCCTTCTCCTCAACACATTATCTAACCTTGGCTTCACTGACTCTGTCTTCTCCTGGTTCTCCTCTTATCACTCTGGCCATTCATTCTCAGTCGTCTTGGTGGGCTCCTCCTCCCCCTCCCATCCCCTAACTGTGGGGGTCCCTTAAGGTTCAGTTCTTGGGCCCCTTCTATTCTCCATCTACACTCACTCCCTTGGAGAACTCATTCGCTTTCACAGCTTCAACTATCATCTCTATGCAAATGACACCAAAATCTATATCTCCTCCTCTTTTCTCTCTCCCTCCCTCCCTCCAGGCTCATATCTCTTCCTGCCTTCAGGACATCTCCCCCTGGATGTCCGCCCGCCACCCAAAACTCAACGTGTCCAAGACTGAGCTCTTTATCTTCTCTCCCAAACCCTGTCCTCTCCCTCACTTTCCCGTAACTGTGGACAGCACTACCATCCTTCCCGTCTCACAAGCCCACAACCTTGGTGTCATCCTTGACTCTGCTCTCTCATTCACCCCACACATCCAGTCCATCACCAAAACCTGCCGATCTCACCTTTACAACATCGCCAAGATCTGTCCTTTCCTCTCCATCCAAACCACTATGTTTCTGGTACAATCTCTCATCCTGTCCCGACTGGATTACTGCATCAACCTCCTTTCTGATCTCCCATCCTCCTGTCTCTTTCTGCTTCAGTCTGTACTTCACTTTGCTGCCCAGATTGTCTTTCTACAGAAACGTTCTGGGCATGTCACTCCCCTTCTCAAAAATCTCCAGTGGTTGCCTATCAACCTTCTCATGAAGCGAAAACTCCTCACTATTGGCTTCAAAGCTCTCCATCACCTTGCCCCCTCCTACCTCACCTCTATTCTCTCTTTTTACAGCCCAGTCACACACTCCACTCCTCAGGTGCTGCTAACCTCCTCATTGTGCCTCGTTCTCGCCTGTCCCACCTTCGACCCCTGGCCTGGAATGCCCTCCCTCCTCACATCTGCCAAACTGGTTCTCTTCCCCTCTTCAAAGCCCTACTGAGAGCTCACCTCCTCCAGGAGGCCTCCCCAGACTGAGCCCCCCTTTCCCTCTGCTCCTC
Organism: Tachyglossus aculeatus; assembly: GCF_015852505.1. Classification (NCBI taxonomy): domain Eukaryota; kingdom Metazoa; phylum Chordata; class Mammalia; order Monotremata; family Tachyglossidae; genus Tachyglossus; species Tachyglossus aculeatus. The sequence goes on from NC_052090.1 coordinate 27,150,365, forward strand.
CTCCCCTCCCCATCGCCCCTACTCCCTCCCTCTGCTCTACTCCCTTCCCCCACCACAGCACTTGTGTATATTTGTACATATTTATTACTCCACTTTATTAATGATGTGTATAGATCTATAATTCTATTTTTCTATATTGATGCTATTGATGCCTGTCTAGTTGTTTAGTTGTCCGTCTCCCCTTTCCGGACTGTGAGCCCATTGTTGGGTAGGGATTTTCTCTATCTGTGGCCAAATTATACTTTCCAAGCACTTAATACAGTGCTCTGCACATAGTAAACGCTCAATAAGTGCGATTGTATGAATGAATGAGTTGGACACAGTGACTTGTCCTACGTGGGGCTCACAGTCTCCATCCCCGTTTTGCAGATGAGGGAACTGAAGCACAGAGAAGTTAAGTGACTTGCCCAAGGTCACACAGCAGACAAGTGACAGTGCCCGGATTAGAACCCAGGTCCTTCTGACTCCTAGGACCATCATTTCCAGAAGACTATTCTGCAGGGCAGGGAGTCCCACCCTCCAGATGCCGGCCTGAGGGGAAGCCTGGAATCATTAATCTCTGGGAAAGACCAGTGCCCTGCCTGATTCCTCCAGACTCACCTGAAACTCACCAGAATCCAGCCCACAGGAGGAAGGAGTGAGACTCCCAAGGGCGAATATCCCAGGTGGAATGCTGAGCCTGGGTGTGTGACCAAGGGAGAGTGTGGGTAAAAGTCAGGAGGTTCTCCTCTTGCTCCCCCATTTCCCTAACCACTAGGGCAGCAGCTGGCAAATGCACCTCCCTGAAACCCATCTTTCAGTGCCATTCTGGGGACTGAACGGCACCGGTCGTGTTTTTCTCTCCCTCGTCAACCCCCATCATGCTTAGACCAGACTTTGTACAAAACTGGCTTTATTTCGGTTTACAAAACGGAGACAGATGCCATTTGGAAACAGGGTCTCCACTTACAACAGCCCGGCCATTTCCGCGTAACTACGTAGCTGTCCCAGAGACAAGCAGGAGGTGAGGAGGGGGAACACTAGAACTGGGAAGATGGGAAGACTGCAGCCATTCACAAAGTTTCACAATTGCAACGTTTTCATTAGAAACACAAGTGGAGACGGCTCCCGGTTCAGCTCACAAGGGGCGGTCCTTTATGGGCCACCGTCTGAAGGACTTACGATGGAATGATGGGAAAATAGTTAACAAGTTAAAAATCAACTGCATGAGCAACATCAGTAACGCTGCCGCTTGTAGAATTTAAGATGCCGTCACTAGTAACTACTTTGTTAAAAAATCGGATTTACATAGCACCTTTCTCCCACAGAGATCGAAACAAGTTCACCCCCTGTTACCTTGTGGTCTTCCCCTTGACTCTCTGGAGCAGGGAAGAGGAAGGTATCAATAACCCCGCTTCACAGAAGGGAAAGTTGAGGCACAGATGACCTCAGTGACCTCCCCAAAGTTACACCGCCAATAGGTGGGCCTCAATCCTCAGCTTCTGCTATGCAGCCTCTGCTGAGCAACCAATATAGGATTTTGCCGGGCGCTTGAAAGGAAGAAGAGTCTAATTTCTTCCATCGACACGGGTCAGCCGGAGCGGGTATCGACACAAACGTGGCTTACAGGTTCAGTTGCTACATCGGCTCTCTCCATGGCTGCCACAGAAAAGAATGCTCTTCCCGCTCTGTTAAAGGAGGGCAGGGCAAGGGGAACGGTCCTGTCTGTCTGCCTGTCCATCTGGAAGGCCCTTCCAGAGGGCGGGGCTCGTCCTCCACCAGCTATCTCCTTGGGGCTGTGACATCATTCAAGATTCCCTCCCCGGAGTGGCTGACCCCACCTCTATCTGTCCCAGGCTGGTACCTGGGCCTGATGCTGCCTCGCTGTCCAAGACACCAAGAGCCTTGGGGACTTGGATTTTAACCTTTCACACCATCCTGGGAGCAATCCCAGGAACAGTCCCGGAAGCCTCCCCATCCCCTTACAAGCCTGGATTCTCCTGGAGGAGGCAGGCACACAAACAAGCCGCACAATTAGACCCACACTCCCAAGCACATTTTCACGGTGGACTTGTCTTCATGTCGGAGGGCGACCTATAGAAATGTGCAGCATGGAGAACCAAAAGCCTGGAAACAGAAGGGAATCTCCAACATCTTCTTTCTGCTGCTCTGAAATGGCAAGGACATGGCTTGAGAAATCTCTGGGATAGGGCAATCACCGGCTTTTTGAACCCAGCCTGGAATGCCGTGGGATAGCTGGTTGTGGGCTCCGGTGCCCTGGAGACCAGGTGTGGCCGTGGCTATGGACCTGAGTGTGGATTTGGAGGGGCCCAGCTCCTTGGAAAAGCTCGTCCAAGCCCAGTGTGGCCAGGAGCCCCCAGCAGCATCCTGGTTCAAACACCAGAGGAAGCCAATGCTCACGACCCCCAGGCCTGCCAGGACCTGGGTCCCTGTAGGGGACATGGACTGTATCCAAACTGATTAGCTTGTATCTACCCCGGCGTTCAGTACAGCGCACATAGTAAGCACTTAACCAGTACCATGAACAACAACCTCAATAGCCTCTCATGAGACTGTGGTCAGCCGGTGCATGTCCCTGCAGTCGACTGGCTCCTTTCAGGGTGCTGGGTGGAGGACTCTCCCCAGCTCATCCCCCAGACTGAGATTCAAGCTTCAGTAGAATGTCTCAAAGAACAGATGCTGAGCCTTGAGCTAGGCCCAGGCCCAAGACTGAGGCTCGTCGACAGAGCCACATGGCCTAAGGAAGTCCCACTGGCCTGGGCTGGTCTTGGATACCATCATTCTAACTGCCCCCCTGCAGAGGCCTCGTCACCCCCACCTTCCACCACGTTCTCCTTTTTCCATTGTACTGAGCCGCTTCCAGCCCAGGGTCCCCTTGCGCCTGCCTCGGGGCTTTCAGATTGGCACCCCCGATACACTTCGGGGCAGGGTCAGAGGGGTCTGAGCCGGGGCCTGAGAGGTCACGGCCCAGCCCGAGGCATGGCAAGGGCCTGGGAAACTACCCAGTCTTTCTTTGCAGGGATCAGCCTCTTGATCCTTCCTGAATGGGAGAAATTCACATAAAGGAAAATGAGGATTCGATTGGATTGGTTCAAACTTGGAAACGCTCAGTCAGTCAGTAAATCATATTTATTGAGCGCTTACTATGTGCAGAGACTGTACTAAGTGCTTGGAAGAGTACAATAGAACAACAGAACAGTGCTTGGCACATAGTAAGTGCTTAACAAATACCATCATTATCATTATTATCATTATTAATAATAATAACAATAAACAGACACATTTCCTGCCACAACGAGCTTGCAATCTACAATCTCAGCTGAAGTCCTGACTGGTAGATCCTTCAGGGTCTGCTTGCTGCCCAGGTCACATTCCCAAGCCCCACCTCCCACCTCAGCCCTCCTGCTCCAACTAGATGCTTCTCACTCCTATCCCTCCCAGAATGCTCGGTTATGTTCCGACTTAGCCTTCCATTTAAGCACTTATTTATTTACCTACCCATTTTTCCTTCTCCTCATTTTAGTGTCTGTCTCCCCCACTAAATTGTAAGCTCCTTTAATGCAGGGATCAGGTCCGTAAGTATTTTGAGCTCCCCATAAGGCTTAGTACAATGCTCTGCACAAAGTTAGCGCTCAATAAATATGACTGAATGAACTCTCTTGTGCTTTCCCAAATGCTCAGAACAGTGCTCTGCACATGGGCTGTAAGCTCCTTGAGGGCAAGGATTGTGTCTAACTATTGGTACTCTCTCCAAGTGCTTTGCATACATTAAATAGTATGCTGCTTGAAGGCCGGGATTGTGCCTAGTAACTCTACCGTACTTTCCCATACACTTAGTACAGTGTTCTGCACAAAGAAGCTGATCACTCATTACTATCACTGGACTGATAATACTTGAAAAAATTTTACTTTGCCATAGATCAGAGGGATGTTTAGTAATCGTGGAATTTGTTAAGTACCTACTATGTGCCAAGAACTGTACTAATTGCTTGGGAAGATGCACTTTATGTCCCTGTCCCACATGGGGCACAGAGTCTAAGTAACATTTATCGAGTGCCAGAAGTATGCTGGGTGAGGGCAGCGGACTGCGTGTGGGGGGTGGGTTGGGGTGGATGGCAGGCAGGATGTGGTCAGTGGTCTTCATGTAGGCAACAGGCATGTGTGGGCATGGGCTGGGTGTGGACTGTGATCTGCATGTTGGTCTGTGGCCTGAGGGTGGGTGTCGAGCAGGGTGTGGGTGGCCAGTGGTCTGGATGTGGGTAGGGAACAGCAACGTCAGTGATCTGACGTGGGGCGGGGTGTGGGGACTGGCCCGACAGTGGGCATTGAACAGAGAGTGGGTGGGCTGGGTGTGGGCAATGAGGTGGGCCTGGGCAGTGTGGACAGTGGGCTTGGTGGGGGCAGTGAGCGGGGTGTGGTCAGTGAACTGGATGTGGGAGTGGGTGCTGGACTATTTATTTCTTTACCAAACCTGGACTGAGTAAAGCAAAATCCACTGACTACCAGGATCTTAGCTCAGAGCCCAGGGGCCTTCGTTGATAACGTCTTCTTAACGACCTGACGGTACAGATTTCCCCACTGGAACTCCTGGGGCCCTGGGTCCTCAAGTGGCCACACATTCTCCTGCAGAGGGACCACCAGAATTCCCGATCCTCCCACTGGGTGAAAAGGCCACCGGCTCGGAGAAGACACTTGGAAAGGGTGAGGTTGGAAGCAGCTCTCCTTAGCTGCGATGAACCGTTCTAGGGCCTAAATTGTGCTGTTGGGTTCTTGCAGGGGATGAGATCGGCAGATTTCCATTGCTGTTCGCACAAAACAAGGCTGAAAACTCCTTTTGAGACACCAAAGGTGGCGGCTGACCAAGAATGAAGGTAACTTCACCCTAGGTGTCATGATAAGTCAGGAAGCCACGCAATGGGCCTTAGGAAGGAAGGGATTCAAGCACGAGGCAGACCATTTTTTCCAGGCCAGAAGACAATGCTGTTCCTTGGTGCCGCCTTCCTTTCACGTAAGCCATCTGCGTCTCGGTAAGGCAGCGGCGGTCGTTTCTGCTTGGTGGCCAGGCCCGAGCCTCACCCCCAGCCTGCCCGAGAGTGGCTCTCTGTCCGTGTCTCGGCCGGAATACTATCGGAGAGTCAGGGGGTCCTCGTCAGGCAGGCAGAGCTGTTGGACGGGGTTGTGGTGTCGGGAGAGACGGTTGTGTGCACGTGCTAGAGTGCTACAAATGCTACAACGCTACAGTGCTATGGCGCAAGCTCCCCCTATGCAGGTCTGCCCTGGGGCCCCGGGGGACCTGATTTCAACTTTTCAATTGTATAAAGCACAGAGGGACAAACCTCTGGGGGACACCAGTTTTAAAGTCAGTAGAGTCCAGGAGGAACAGATGGCAGCCCAGAACAGTGCCCTGCCCTCCACCCTTTCTACGGATGGGGCTGTATGTTTCCACAGACTCATTTGGGCAACAAGAGATTGTCTCGCATGATTGTTTCTGAGGGGGCCACCCAACAGATGGAAGCAGCATGGCTTAATGGAAAGATCACGGGCTTGGGAGTCCGAAGTCGTGGGTTCTAATCCCTACTCCTCCACTTGTCAGCTGTGTGACTTTGGGCAAGTCACAACTTCTCTGTGCCTCAGTTATGTCATCTGTAAAATGAGGATTAATACTGTGAGCCCCACATGGGACAACCTAATTAACTTGTATCTACCCCAGGGCTTAGAACAGTGCTTGGCACATAGTAAGCGCTTAACAAATACCATCATTTTTAAATTTTTTTTAATAAACCTCCTCTTGATTAAAATGTCCCACCAGCCCCACTTGTCAGAGTCCACCATCCCGGCATAATCCAGGAGGTGCATATCTGGGTACCTAAGACTTGTGCCCCCTTATCCTACAAAGCCTCCTATCCAAGTTTACCAAGCCCCCTACTCATTCACTCATTAAATCATATTTATTGAGCACTTACTGTGTGCAAAGCACTGTTCTAAATGCTTGGGAGAGTACAATATAACAACAAACAGACCCATTCCCTGCCCATAATGAGCTCATAGTCTAGAGGGGGAGACAACTCAGTTTCTAGTTTATCAGAGAGCCCGGAGGGATGGGCAAGTTGCTCCTTTGTTTTGATGACGGTTTGCAGGAACCCTGGAAAAGAAATTCTACCTTTTGATGATGCCGAGTCAGTTTCTGGGGTGCCCCTCCTACCCACCTTCCTCTCCCAGGAATGAGTAGTTTCATTAGGGATGATTAAAGAATCTGCCCAGGACTGTTGCAGGCGCCCGGGGCCTATCACGCTGCTGTTACTGTCCTAGACCAATGCAGGTGCCCTGGCCTAGCTCACCACTGCTACTGTCCTGGATGGATGCAGGAGCCTGGGACCTATCTTGTCACTATTACTGCCCTAGATGAACACAGGCACCCGGGGCCTATCTCATCACTGTTACTGTCCTGGACCGACAGGGGTGCCGGGGCCCATCTCGCTGCTGCTACTGTCCTGGATGGATGCAGATTCCTGGGCTAACTCGTAGTTATTATTAATTCTCCTCTTGGCCTGCCAGGTGCTAACACTACCACTGGTTCTTTCCAGGTTCACCTTGCCCAACCCATTTTGTCCTCTGGCTAAATGATCTCACCGTTAAAAGCCCACCTGCATGAGGCTCCTCCTGGGGGCAGGCTTGGGGTTGAGGGGCATTCCTCCCCACCCCTGTCCTTGTTCATTGGGTCAGCTGCACACCCCATGGCTGCCCCTGCCACCCTCGCCTCTGGGCAGAGGAAGGGAATCCAAATTGCACTGTCGGCCCTAACCATCCCTCAGAACTGAGGCTCTCCTTCCTCCCTTCTTCATGGATGGGGGCCTCCCAAAGACTCCCTCCTTCTGCAGGGAAGTTCGGCTCATCGCTAGTCAGGAGTCCCTTCCCGTTCCTGTTTCCAGCAGCATGGCTCAGTGCTTTGGAGTGGGAGGTCATGGGTTCAAATCCCAACTCTGCCAACTGTCGGCTGTGTGACTTTGGGCAAGTCACTTAACTTCTCTGTGCCTCAGTTACCTCATCTGTAAAATGGGGATTAAGACTGGGAGCCCCCCCGGGACAACCTGATCACCTTGTAACCTCTCCAGCACTTAGAACAGTGCTTTGCACATAGTAAGCGCTTAATACATGCCATCATTATTATTATTATTTGCTCTTTCTGAATGGCCAGTGCTTATCATCTGCAATCCCACTCAGCCCCAGGGGCCGCAAGACAGGAGCTCGTCTACCCCGACTCAGGCAAAGTCCCAGGTGGTGTTTGCCCTCCTCAGTCTCTTTCCCCTGCAGATTCTTCTCCCACACCTCTCTACCCACCACCCAGTGTAAATGGAGCCCAGAAATGGCACAGTTTCCATGACCCCCTTGGCCTATAACCCAACGTAGACAGAACCCAGGACCAGCGAAGGTTCCACTGCCTCCCACCGCCTCGTGTAGGTGGAGTACAAAGAGTTACTATGACCCACCCTGCAACCTGTCTCCCAGTGTAGACAGAGCCCAGAAATGGTAGTTTCCTCAGACCTCCTCCCACCCGCCATCTGAAGTAAGTAGAGCCCAGAAAAGATGCAGTTTCCATGACCACCCCTCACTTCCTGCCCAGTGTAGACTGGGCCCAGAAAGAGCAGTTTCCACCCCCTCCTCCCAACGCCAGTGTAGCCAGCCCAGAAATGGCACATGCTCCATGGTCCCTCCCCGACCCACCGCCAAGGGTAGACTTTATTGGGGGGTGCCATTCTTGTCACCCCCTTTAGTCCAATCAGTTTGTTTTTCACTCAGAAAAGGCCATAGGCTCCAAGTGGCCCTTTCTGGGTGGATGTGAGGGCTCCCCAGCCCAGACTTGTGCTTTCTTGGGCTCGGAGGAAAATTAATCCCAGCCGGCAATTAATGCAGAATCATCATCTCCGCTTGTGTGTTTCTGAGGAGTTCGGCAGTCTCAGTTGAAGGCGCTCACGATACTGGTGAATACATGGGTCCGCAAGAGCAACCCCCCACTTCCTGTCCCTCTCCCTCCCTCCCAATCCCCCATCACCCGCCCCCACCCCCACCCCCTGCCCCACTGTGCCGATTTTCCCTGAATGATTCTCAACTATCTCCCTAGATGTTTGTGAGAGACCCGGTGCTTTCTGTACCTCTGGGACCACTTGGTCCCTGATCAATCACTAAGGCGTGCCCACCGGCACATAGTTGGTTAGAAAAGGGAGCCAAGCTAGCCCAGGCGAGTCAGCCTGTGGGCCCCTCAGGCTTGTAAAGTTCTTAAAAATGAGGTTTAAGATGATTGTACATATAATGAAGACAGTTCCTATACATTCCTTCGGATATCGGGACTTATTGGAAATGAGGCAGAAAACCTGAAATGCCTTCTTGATTTCTCTCATCAAAAACAAACATCTGCGCTGTGGCCCAGCTAGATTCTGCAGACGAGTGGATGGAGCAGAGCGTTCTGGGCGCCCTCCCAGCTGGGCGCTCTCGTGGCTGGGCAGCAGGGCTGGCAGCGGCTGAGCCCTGAGCCCCACTGCCGGGTAGCTTCAGGCTCTTTGTGTGAAACAGGCCCCTCCCAGACAGTCATAAAGAATTCTTTGTCTACATAGGCATGTATACCAGTACCACGAGGTTCTTAAAATACTGAAAAATCCCGAAGAACTTCGATTAGAAAAATAAATCAAAGAATCGAGAAGAGAATTCAAGTGCTTTGGACACCAGTACCAGAAGGCACTGGGGGTGGCCTGGCTTGGTGGAAGAAGCGGCTGCCCGAGTCCTGGGGAGGCCACCAGTACTGACAGCCCGCAGGGTCCCCCCAGCCACAGCCGGCACTCGGGGCCCCTCCACCATGGGTGGCCCACGGGCTCTCCAGGGGCCCAAGAGTCTGGTTCGAGGCAAGAGGTGATGGTTTCAGGGGAGAAATCTCCTAGAGTGATCGGTGAAAGTTGTTCGCTCCAGGCAGAGGGCAGGGGGTATGGGGCAGGACTAGACTACTTTGCAAGAGGCTGGTGGATTTCTGGCAGGTGAATAGTTCGCTTTGCTAGAGAGTGGTCATCGTACCTGGCTGTGACCCCACTAACTGTCTTCCCTGCGCTGCCATAGATATGATCAATCTCCCAGGCCAGAGCTGTGCCTGCATGTGTGTGTGTGCATGTGTGCCCACACATGTGGGCCTGTGTGAGCATGTGTATGGATGCCTGTATGTATGAGCACAACTTTCCTCTTGCAAGGCCTGGAAAATGGTCACTGACCCCCACCCCCACCATGTTCTCCAGCCTCCAAGCATCCCCTGACAGACCCTTTCCTCCGCCTCCCCCACACCCAGCTCCTTCCAGCGGCGGACTGGCGGTTGCGGGCCAGGATCACGGCCGCTAGAGTCGGGTGAAATCCTTGCCGTGGTGCAGATCCCCGATGCTCTCGTAGTCACTCTCGGGCTGGGCGGGGAGGGGACGTCCGCGCTCTGGGCCCGGCCCAGCCCGGCCCTCGTCCCGGCCCAGGGACTGGATCGCAGCATAGTCCGGCTCTGGCTCGTCGTCCCGCCGGGGCGGGGGCAGCCCCTGTCCGTCGGTGAGGTTTTCAAAGTCTGTCACTGTGGCGTACAGGTCGTTGGAGGACGATGGGGATCTCGGGGGCCCCACTTCCTGGACGGCCACGGAGGGGGCGGGGGCCAGGCGGTTGGCCAGGCCTGGCTTGCTCACTGAAGAGTACATGGCCGAAATCTAGAAGGAGCAAGCGAAGGGTGAGTCTTTAAGGTCAGAAGAAGTTTCCTCCCCTCACCCTAAGTCTTCCTGCAGTTACGGGCAGGAAAGAAGGGCGGGGGCAGGGACATTTGGGAAGTGGGGGTGGAATGACTGAGGAAAGGAGGCTGTCATGGGTGGTGGGCGGAAGGGATGAGCAGGAGAAGTAACATGGCCTAGTGGAAAGAGATCCAGCCTGAGAGTCAGAGGACCTGGCTTCTGATCTTGGGTCCGCCAAATGTCTGCTGGGTGATCTTGGGCAGCTCACGTTAACTTCTTTGTGCCTCAGTTTTCTCATCTGTAAAATGGGGATTAAAACTGTAAAGCCCCATGGGGGACGTGGACTGTGTCCAATCAGTTTATCCTGTTATCTACCTCAGCACTTAGTAATAATGATGTCATTTGTTAAGCGCTTACTATATGCCAAGCTCTGTCCTAAGCGCTGGGGTAGATACAAGGTTATCAGGTTGTCCCACGTGGGGCTCACAGTCTTAATCCCCATTTTACAGAGGAGGTAACTGAGGCACAGAGAAGTTAAGTGTCTTGCCTAAAGTCACATAGCTGACAAGTGGCAAAGTTGAGATTAGAACCTACGACCTCTGACTCCCAAGTCTGGCCTCTTTCCACTAAGCCAGGCTGCTTCTTTGTGCTTGGCACGCAGTAAGTGCTAAATAAATACTATTATAAAAAAAATGGTCCACCCAGCTAGTTCTCCCTTTGAGAGACCTGTGGGAGTCCCTGACTTTCAAGATTCCTGCCCCCCTGCTTCATGGAAGCCTGACCCATCGATCAATTTTTGTATCCCTTGATCCCAGTGAGTGACGGTCACGTGTCAGAAGAGTTGGTCGTTTGGTTCCTTGGCAACAAAGCTTGCACTGCTGGGCTCCAACTGAGGCTGCCACCCTCAGTCCCCAGCCATACCACAGAGCCAGGATAGTCAACCAGCCACCAGTGGAACTTGCTGAGCGTTCACTCTGTGTAGAGCACTGTGCTCAGTGCTTGGAGACACGGAGGGCGAGCAGAACCTCGCAGATCATTTTTCTTAAATAACACTGCATTTTACGGCCATGAGAACCAAGCGAACCCAGTTGGTTCTCACCAGCACACGTCTCAGGCCGTGCTGTGGCCGTATCGTTGCCGGGGGGTGCAGGACATGGTTCTGACAGCACGGGTCTGTCGCCTACCTTTCCCGACCAAATGCTGCCAGCCAAGCATTCTGCTGCTCTGAGTCCACCAGTGTCCAGGGAGAACTGGCCGTTTCTGACCTCAGCCCCGCCCCGTCATCTCAGGAAAATGCTCAAGGAGGACAAGACCCCAGCCTGACTCTGCTCCAGCTCAACGGTCTCTCCTCTCCTGGTGGTTTTGGAGTGTCGAGTGTGCATTCCGTGGAGCTGACCTAAGAAATGCTAGCCCTCCTGGGCCTGGCTGAAAATTCCAGATGAGAAACCTACCTCCTCCTCTGTAAGGGCTGGATCATCTTCCCGGGACTTGTAAGACAGCGAGCTGAGCCTCTACGAAGGAAAAACAGCCACGTCAAGGCCTGGAAACATCCCGCGGTGCATCATGGACCCTTTGCTCACACAACCGATCCCTACCACGGCAGCTCGACACATCCTGCTTCTCCACCGAAGCCAGAGATGTTGCCCTCGGACAGTGCTAGATCCCAAAAGTGAAACGCTGACCGGCAGTCAAATCAACATCCGAACGAGGTCTGATGACCCAATCAAATTGGGATTTTTTTGTTTTGTTTTTTTAATGGGAACTTGTTAAGCATTTCTGAGGTGTCAAACAGTCCTCTAAGAACTGGGGTAGGTACAAATTAATTAGGTCAGACACAGTCCCTGTCCTGGATGGGGCTCGAAGTCTTAGTAGGAGGGAGGACAGGTATTGAATCCCCATTTTACAGTTGAGGAAACTGAGGCACAGAGAAGTTAGGTGACTTGCCCAAGCAATCAGCAGAGCAATTGGCAGAGCCAGGATGAGAACTCAGGTCCTCTGACCCCCAGGCTTGTGCTCTTTCCACTTGACCGTGCTGCTTCTCCTAGGCAGAGCAATTGGTAGAGCTGGGATTAGAAACCAGTCCTGGGCTCTTTCCAGTAGGCCACACTGTTTCTTGCTGCTTGGGTTGCTTCATCCAATTAGTTATCAGGACCCCACGCTCAGAGCAGACTTGGAGAGACCTGGCCTGGCCTAAGTCAGAGACCAAGGGAAAGTGTGTTTAGTCAAAGTCAAAGTCAATTTGGCAAACACTCTCTCTGGTCCCCTGGGGGAGGGATCTTTCATCTTTCTTCTTAGAAGCAGTGTGGCCTAGTGGAAAGAGCACATGTCTGGGAGTCAGGAGACCTGGGTTCTAATCCCAGCTTCTCCATTGCCTGCTGTGTGACTGTGGGCAGGTCATTCAACTTCTCTTGGCTGTTTCCTCTTCTGTAAAATGGGAATTCAACACCTTTACTCCCTCCCACTTGGACCGTGAATCCCAGGTGGAATTGTATTCGACCCGATTATCTTGCATGCACCCCAGTGCTCAGAACAGTGCTTGATACATAATAAGTGCTTTATAAATGCCACAGTGATTATCCCCTGATAATTATTAGAAGCCATGTCATCTTCAGTTAATCGCAGGCCCCGGAAGGCTATGAGCATATCTTGGTCTGGAGGACTGCCCTTCAGGAATACACTTCTTGGTTCCAGGGGAGACACACTCATAACTTTTTTACCATTGGCTAGAACAAAGAGGTTCATCTCTCTTAGGGAATGAAGGTTGTCTCTCAAAGGGTTACTGTCCTGATTGGTTAAGAAAGGAGAATGACAGGAGTGTTTTCTTCCTCTAGTGAACTGAGCAAAACTGCATCTAAAAGCAGTAAAGAGGCATTTGGAGAGAAAATGACTTCAAGCACAAAAGCTGGGTAAATGACAAAGCGCAACTTGCATATGTTTGCGGAGGTTTCTCTGCTGAGCTCCTGAAGGGAGACGTTTCTCACTACCTAGATAGTGACTCTAAAATGCTGCATATAATTTGGCCTTGGGACCATTTCTAGTCTCTGCTTGGGGGTGAAAGTTTACTCTCAGATAAGAAGCGATGGGCGTCTGACCGAGGGCAAACTCCTGAAGGGTCCGGAACCAGGGCTGCCAGGGCTCTGAACAGATCCTGGGCACGTGCAAGCAACTTCACTGGTTAGACAGACCACCGGGATACTTAAAACCTTAGCACAGAACATGGGCCTGGGAATCAGTTCTTATCCCGGCTCCGCCACTTGTTTGCTCTGTGACCTTGAGCAAGTCACTTCACTTCTCTGTGCTTCAGTTACCTCATCTGTAAAATGGGGATTAAGACTGTGAGCCTGTTCATTCATTTAATTGTATTTATTGAGCACTTACTGTGTGTAAAGCACTGTACTAAGCGCGTGGGAGAGTAAAATGGTACAGTATAACATTCCCTGGCCACAAAGAGCTCACAGCTCACAGTGTGGGGCAGAGACTGTGTCCAACCAGATTTGCTTGTATTCCCCCTCCACCCTGCCCCCACGAGTGCTTAGTACAGTGCCTGGCACACAGTAAGCACTTAAATACCACAATTATTATTACTATTATTATTACCTTGCTGGTGTCAATGGGACTCTTTGAGGCCTCTCCCTCCTCCTCCTTCCCAGCCACCGATCTCTCATCTTCCTTCTCCCAGACATTTTCGTTCTCGTCGAGGAGTTTGACAGGAACCGGGGGCGGGGCCTCTTCCTCCAGATCTGCCAGCACCCCAAGGACGCTCTCTGTACTCAGACTCTGTCGGCCCTTCTTATTCCGGTCCACTGAGGCGTACTCGGCCGACCCCGTCTGGCTTTCTGAGAGAGAGCCCAGGAGGCCCCGGCCAGCGGGCGCTGACCCTTCCTGGCGGCCGACGCCGTGGCTTGGGTCTGCGTCGGCCGAGGCTCCCGCCTCCTTGATTTCCTTCACGGTCTCATACAAGCAGTCTTCCACCATGTTTTCCTGGGAGCAGCTGACTTTCAGGACCTCGTATGGCCCTTCCGTTCCAAGGCCCCGCTCCCTGGCCTCCGTCCTGGGCGGGAGAATGGGCTCCAGCGTGCCGTTAGGAGGTATTCTGGGTAATTCTCGGCTCTGATGGCACTTGATGGATTTTCCCACGCTTTCCTGCGAGTCCAACAGGTCAGAAACGGAAGTTTGGACTTCTTCGTAAGGCAGCGTGTAGGCCTTGGTGCTGTCTTCTGAGAGGACTACAGCCAGGGTAGGGAAGAGAAAATTCAAGAGATTCTTTCCCTGCCAAGAGGGAGATTACTTGACCAGACAGTGATGCTATTTCTCTCGCTTCCTCGAAGCAGCGAGCTGCAGAGCGGCAAATGAAGACTTAAAGACTCTTATTTTACTTTCAATTTAGAATAGATGGAACTGCTACGTCTTTCAAATGCAATCTGCAGCACCTTACTTTTCCTGCTTGGTGTCCAAGACTTAATATGAAATCAAACCCCTAAACTGCTTTGCCCCAGGGTCTTGAGTTGAGAGGTAATGAACAATCCACCAGAGGAAGTTGATCCTACACCCTCTGTTCCTCCTGGAGAAGTGGGTGCCTGGAACCCTGAAAAGGGATGGACTAGAAGCCACCGACCAAAAAGGGTGACTAACAATGGGTCCGTTGTGGCCGACACTGGGAAGCGATCGGAAGTGGCCGGGAGTGATTGGAAGTGACAGGGATCCTTGGAGCAACCTGCCGCTGCTACTGGAGGCCAAGCCTCAGGCTGCTGGGCCCTGTGGGCCAACCCAGAAATGACACCGCTCACAGAGAATCAGCGTGGCCTAGTGGAAAGAGCCCAAGTCTGGGAGTCAGAAGGGATCTCGGTTCTAATCCCGGCTCTGCCACTTGTCTGCTGTGTGATCTAGGGCAAGTCACTTAACTTCTCTGTGCTTCAGTTACCTTATCTGTAAAATGGGGATGAAGACAGTGAACCCCATGTGGGACAGGGACTGCGTCCAACCCAGTTTGCTTGTATCCACCCCAGCACTTAGTACGGTGCCTGGCACAGAGTAAGTGCTTACCAGATATCACAGTTATTATAGGTTCCATCCGCCTGCCTCCCAATTGTCTAAAAATCCAAGCAGTATGCCCTGAAAGGAGAAGCCGGGGGAGGGAAGTTGCCCCAGTCCCCCAGGGCACTGCTGAGGGACACCCTAGTGCTCCCAGGACACCAGCCAGCTGTCCAAAGTGGGTACAACCCTTGGGGAAGGTCAGGTGGATGACACAGGGGGCCCTTTGAAGGATGCTGTGTGGCCCAATGGAAAGAGCAAGGGCTTGGGACTCATGGGTCTGGGAAACTTGCTTCTAATTCTGGTTCCACAGTTTGCCTGATGGGTGACCTTGGACAAGACACTTGACTTCCCTGTGCCTCAGTTTCCTCTTCTGTAAAATGGGGATTAAATCCCTGCTCTCCCTCCCTCTAAAAATGCGAGCCCCTTATAGGACAGGGACTGTGTCCAATCTGATAATCTTGTACTCACTCCAGTACTTAGCCAAGTGCTTTGCATATAGTAAGTGCTTAACAAAGACCACTGTGATGATTGCCATTAGACTCGGTTTCTCCTCAATCACTGCGCTGATAAATTCTGCCAGAATGGGAGGGAGATGGGTCTATTTTTTCCAGCGTGCATGTCTATACCTTCTCATATCCTCATTACCTGCCCAGCGCTCTGGTCTTCCTTTTTGTTTTGAGGTGTTCAGCTTGGGGAGAGACCTATTTTCATCATCTGGCTAACCTCTCTTGTCAATTTCCACATCTGCTTATCCTCCCCTTCTGACAGGCAGTCTGACTTGCCAGTCTTATTGACCTCAACTGTCCCACCGGCCTCCCCTTGGCTGCACCCCCTCCCCCGTCCCGCCGAGCTCATCCCAGCTCCTCTTGTCCCTGGATTTTTGGAAGTTGACTTGGGGAATGGGAAGGCAAGGCGAGTGCCTGCAGCTCAGCACCGGGATCCCGGGGTTGGCCTGGGGTCAAGCCGAGGCCTGGGGCGGAATTGGGAATCAGGGCCTGAACTGAGGTGTTCTGTTGGAGATGGTAAATGGTCTTGGTGCAGGTGAGGCCCGATAAGGCCCCATTCAAAGCCTCAGCCTCTGCCCCCTCCCACCATCCATCATGCCTGGAGGATGGGGATCTGGGCAGTAAAGGGACCCAGCCCTGCCCTGGGGCAACAGCCTGGAGTCCTGCTCGTTCAGTGAGAAGCAGAATGGCTCAATGGAAAGAGCATGGGCTTGGGAGTCAGAGGTCATGGGTTCAAATCCCGGGTTCAAAGATTGCCCAAGTGACCTAGGGCAAGTCACTTAACTTCTCTGTGCCTCAGTTACCTCATCTGTAAAATGGGGATTAAGACTGTGAGCCCCATGTGGGGCAACCTGATCACCTTGTATCCCCCTCCAGCGCTTAGAACGGTACTTTGCACATAGTAAGTGCTTAACAAATGCCATTATTATTATTATTATTATTATTATTATTATTGTTATTATTCAGTGCTCTTTCAGAGGGAAGGGGGTGGAGGGACAGGCAGGGAAAGAGACTGGAAGTTCCCTCTTCCCTCTCTCCCCGAGACCTTCCCCAACTAACTCCCCTACTGGGCCTTGTCCCAGATAGCCCCACCATCCCATGCCACCCCCCGATACCACCCCCAAGGCATTCCCAGCTCTAGGCATCCCCAACCCCAACACCCAAGGGCTCTCAGAGTTGGCAATGGAGCATCTCCTGATGTCGCTGGCTATGGGCGACTTAAGTCCGAAAAGACACTGGGTGGGACTGCTCTCAATCTCAGGCCTCGGCAGCGCACACTCACCGTCGCCATTACTGAGGCCCCCATTGGGCTCACTGCTGGCTGCTGCGTCCGTCGCCAGGCTGGTCACTGAGTGGCTCAACAGACCCTTGTCAGAAGGCTGAAAGAAATGAACACAGCCCGGATGAGGGCCGCTGCAGCCTGGCCGAGGACAGATGTAGCCCAGCCGAGGGCTGCCATGGCTCACTCTACCTTGGTCTCATCTATCTCTCAGAACGAGACTCTGGCATGCTAACTAGTTATGTGACCTCCCGAGCAGCTAGCTCTCTTCCTCCCTTCAAGGCCCTACTGAGAGCTCACCTCCTCCAGGAGGCCTTCCCAGACTGAGCCCCTTCCTTCCTCTCCCCCTTGTCCCCCTCTCCATCCCCCTCATCTTACCTCCTTCCCTTCCCCACAGCACATGTATATATGTTTGTACATATTTATTACTCTATTTATTTATTTATTTATTTTACTTGTACATATCTATTCTATTTATTTTATCTTGTTAGTATGTTTGGTTTTGTTCTCTGTCTCCCCCTTTTAGACTGTGAGCCCACTGTTGGGTAGGGACTGTCTCTATATGTTGCCAACTTGTATTTCCCAAGCACTTAGTACAGTGCTCTGCACACAGTAAACGCTCAATAAATACAATTGATTGATTGATTGATTGATTGATCTGGCTGCCTATTCCTGGCCCCGTCCTGCCTCTGGCCTGGAACGCCCTCCCTCCTCAAATCTGACAGATAGTGACTCTCTCCCCTTTCAAAGATATTTTGAAGGCCCATTTCCTCCAAGAGGCCTTCCCTAACTGAGCCCTCCTTTCCTCTTCTCCCACTCCCTCTTTGTCATCCTTACTTGATCCCTTTATTCATCCCCCCTCCCAGCCCCAAAGCACTTATTTCCATACCTGTAATTTATTTATTTATATTAACATCTGTCTCCCTGTCTACCTTGTGTCCCACCTGATTACCTTGTATCTACCCTAGCACTTAGAACAGTGCTTGTCACATAGTAAGGGCTTAACAAATACCAGAGGTCGGGGGTTCTAATTCCGGCTCTGCCACTGATCAGCTGTGTGACTCTGGGCAAGTCACTTGACTTCTCTGTGCCTCAGTTATCTCATCTGTAAAATGGGGATTAAGACTGTGAGCCCTAGGTGGGACAACCTTATTACCTTGTATCTTCCCCAGCGCTTAGAAGAGTGCTCGGCACATAGTAAGCGCTTAACAAATGCCGTCATTAAATACTACAATTATTATTCTTACTGTAAGCTGTTTTTGGGAAGGGAATGTGTCTGTTTATTGTTATATTGTACTCTCCCAAGCACTTAGTTCAGTACTTTACCTGAACTAAGTGCTCAGTAAATACAATTGAATGAATGAATGAATCAATGAAAGTTGTAGCACGGCTAAGTACCAAGAGAGCACCCAGCCGCAGTCTACTGCAGCAGCGGCGGAGGGAACCTGCCTGTCCTTTTTTCAGATGGAAGATCTGAGACTGAATATAGAACAGAGACAATCTAGGGTCACGGGACTGACGGGACTTGAGGTGGTCTTTTAATGCAAACCATTGTGTGTGAGGCAGGGCCAACACAAACACCGGGGCTGATGGAGATGCAGATGGATTTTTCCTTTGTTTTGTGTATTAATGGTATTTGTACAGTGCTTTCCATTGGCAAAGTACTGTAATTAGTGTTGGGAAAGATACGATACAATCGAATGAAATGTAGTCCCTGTCTCACTTGGACCTCACCATCGAAGTAGGAGGGAGAACAGGTATTTAATCCCCATTTGATAGATAAGGAATCTAATACCCAGAGAAATAATGTGATTTTCCTGAAGTCACATAGCTAAGAAGTGGTGGGCCAAGGATTAGAGTGCAGGTCCGTGGATTCCCTGGCTTTACTGTCTACTTTACCAGTCAGCACAGCTAAGGTTTTGCTTAAGGTTCAGAAACCTCTGTGCTCTAGCGCCAGGTAGGCAGGCTGCTGAGAGGGAGGTGTGTTTCACTGCAACTGGGAGCTAGCTGGCCACAAAACAGGCTTGAAATCTGTGAAATGACTACTTTCTCTCTCTCTCTCTCCCTCTCTCTCTCTTGCCCCCTAAACACTTCCCCAAAGCAAACTCAACCGATTTTCAAGTCCCAACCAGCTTCCACCCCAAGGCTCAGTTGGTCTTTTGGCATTCACGGCGCCTACCATCGGCTCTTCGTTACAAAGACTACCAACTGACAAAACCAGGACAGAGGCCACTGAAGACAGAGTAGTGGCAGGAGAAGTAAGAGGTGTGTTTTCTGAGCACCAATGGGGTGGGGGGAAATGCACCATACTAAGTGCTTGCCAGTACCAAACCACCAAATGACACATTCTCCACCCACAGGGAGCTTCCAATCAAATTGGGGAGACAGACTTGAAAATATCAACAGAGCAATTAATGCAAATAATTGGGAATAGTGGGCTGAGGGTAAGTAAACATATGAAGGGACAGAAAAGGGGGATGGGATTATAGGGCATGGGGAAGCAGATTGGAGGGGGATCTGCACTTGGATCCATGACCTTTTGGCACTTGATATTCACCTCCCCCCAACCCACAGCATTTAGGTACATATTTTTAAATTAGCTATTATAAATTATTTATATATATTAACGTCTGTCTCCCCCTCTGGATTGTAAGCTCTCTGTGGGCAGAGAATGTGCCTACCCACTGTGTTGTACTCTCCCAAAGGCTTAGTACAGTGCTCTGCATGTAGTAAACACACAATAAATACCATTGATTGATTGATTGACTCAGGTGGGATTTGACTGCTGGGAGGGCTGTGATCTGCCGGATTTGGGCAGGGGGCGTTTACCAGTTGTTTCCAGGGTTAACTGTATGTGATTTCTACCTCTCCTCTCCACTTCCTGCAGGGTCCGGGAAACCCTGGTCTGACCCAGCACCAAATCTCTTCCCAAATGGTCTCTTGCTGGCTTGGAAAACGCATGGATGGTTCCTCAAGGGGGCACCCCTATTGGACTGGAAGCTTCTTAACGGTAGGGATCATGTCTTCTAACTCTGTTGTACTCTCCTAGTAGTTAGTACCATGCTCTGCCCACAGCAGGCACTCAGTCAATATTATCGATTATGAGGACAAAGATCATGTCTACTAATTCTATTAAAACTCTCCCAAAAGCTCAGTTCAGTGCTCTGCCCACAGTAAATTGTAAGTCTCTTGAGCCCATCTTGAAATGAGAGACCACGGATCATCACCCTTCCCATCTTCAAAGTCCAACTAAAATTATGTCTCCTCCAAGAGGCCTTCCATGACTAAGCTCTCATTTCTCCTACTCCCACTCCCTCTGCATCACCAGTGTACTTGGGTCTGTACCCCTTAAGCAGTGAGATACTCACCCCCCACCTCTAGCTCCACAGCACTTTGGTCCTTATATTCTGCTCTTTCTCCTATTCTGTATTTAATTACAAAAGCAGCATAGCCTAGTGGATAGAGTACAGCCCTGGGAGTCAGAAGGACCTGGGTTCTATTCCTGGCTCTGCCACTTGTCTGCTGTGTGACCTTGGGCAAGTCACTTAACTTCTCTGTGCCGCAGTTACCTCATCTGTAAAATGGGGATTAAGTCTGTGAGCCCCACAGGGTGCACGGACTATGATCAATCCGATTAGCTTGTATCTACTCCAGCGATTAGTACAGTGCCTGGAAAACAGTAAACACTTAACAAATACCATTAAAAAAATAGATCAGGCTTCATTAGACTGTAAGCTCTTTCGGGGCAGAGATCATGTCTGCCAACTCTATTGTATTGTACTCTTTCAAATGCTTACTACAGTTCTCTGCACACGCTCAATACATGCTATTGTTTGACTGAGTGCTTAGGCTGGGAGCCTCATGTTGGTCAGGAACTGTGTCTGATCTAACTGTATTATATCTAACCCAGACATAGTAAGTGCTTAACAAATACCAAAGTTGACTGAGGTTACGGTTTATGTCTACTGCCTCTATTTTTCTCTCCTGAATGCTCAATACAGTGCTCTACACAC
This sequence comes from Tachyglossus aculeatus, assembly GCF_015852505.1. Classification (NCBI taxonomy): domain Eukaryota; kingdom Metazoa; phylum Chordata; class Mammalia; order Monotremata; family Tachyglossidae; genus Tachyglossus; species Tachyglossus aculeatus. The sequence goes on from NC_052090.1 coordinate 27,170,934, forward strand.
CGTAGGCATTCAATACTATTGACTGATAGACTCCAGGCTCTTTGAGAGCAGGAATCATGTCTCCTAACTCTGTTTGCACTCTTTCCAGAGTTCAGAACAGTGCTCTCCACATAGTAGACTGAGAGCTCCTTGAGGGCAGGGATCATGCCTCCTAACTATCTTGTCCTCTTCCCAGCACCCAGCACAGTGTTCTGCATAGTGCAGACTGTGAGTTTGGCTTCTGTAAGTACTGCACATGCTTCACCGGTCGACATCATAACAGCCTTACCACATTCATCAGATTTTCATGATCTCCGCTCTGTTTGGGCTTCTTCTCTCTGGGATTTAAAGATAGGAATGTTGTTATCACCCACTGTTCTGGAAAGGCCCCGGATAGTAAAGTCCAAGCAGGAGGCAGCCTGGTCATTGGAGCGGCCCCCGGCACTGACCCGGCTTTGGTTCGAAACGAATATCTGTGGGTCTGCTTTCACTTCCCTTTGAACAAATCTTTGGCCTCAGGGAGAAGCCACTGGCTGAAACCAGCCCCGATGGCTGCTCTGACCTGCCTTTCTTGGGGAGAGGCTGCCCACCAATGCTGGCCTTGCTAGCCACTCCGATCCACCAGTCTGGGGAGAGGCTGCCCACCGACACTGGCCCTGCTGGCAGCTCTGACCCACCGGAGTGGAGGTCAGGCTGCTCGCGGACACCGGCCCTGCCAGTTGCTCTGAACCACTGGCCTGGGTGAGAGGCTGCCCACTGACCCCGGGCCCAATGGCTGCTATGATCTGCTGGCCTGGGAGAGAAGCTGCCCACTGACACTGGCCCGGCTGGCGCTCTGACCCGCCAGCCTTGGGGAAGAGGCTGTCCACTGACATCAGCCCAACTGGCCACTTTGACCCACCAGCCTGGAAGTAAGGCTGACCCTCAGACACTCTGACCCTTCATTTGAGGAACCAAGTCTCCTCTCAGTTGCTGTCCCAAGGCCTCAAGCCCTCCGACAGCCAGATTCTCCTTGGGGGGAAGCATATGGGGACCTGATTATCCAGGTACTTCATCTGAATAATTCGGGAATGCATGACTCTGGTCTGGAATGTCTGGGTAATTCTGGGTACATCATGGAGATGGTATTGGGGGTCTTATTTGCCCTGAGAATTGTCTTGATCATCAGTAAGATTGATGGATTGGTGGCTGACCCGGTCCATGCCCCACATGGGGCTCCCAGTCTTAATCCCCATATTACAAATGAGGTAACCGAGGCACAGAGAAGTTAAGCAACTTGCCCAAGGGTCACTTAATTTTGCTGGAGAATTACTGGGAATTCTAGACTAAGCACAACTTTAGACTGTAAGCTCATTGTGGTTAGGGAACATGTATATCAGTCAATCTATTGATTTATTGTACTTATTGAGTGCTTACTGGGTGCAGAGCACTGTACTAAGCACTTGGGAAAGTATAAAAGAAGAGAGTTGGCAGACACGTTCCCTGCCCTTAATGAGCTTAAAATCCAGAGGAGAGACAGGCATTAATATAAATAAATTAAATTACAGATACGTACTTAAACGCTAAGGGGCCGAGGGAGGAGGGAAATAAAGGGTGCAGATCCTAGTCTCCCAAGCACTCAGTACAGTGCTCTGCCCACTGTTCTGCATACAGTTAATGCTCAATAAAGACCATTGATTAAAGGTAGTAGCTAAGGAAACTTATAGCTTTCTCCCATGGGAAGGTTGAGTTAGCCTGGCCTGTGTTATCTCTGGCACCGGACAGGTACAGGGCGTATCTGTTCAGCGCCAGCCAGCCAGTCTTCAAGAGACACCTCCAGAGGACTGGGAGGATCTGGGCCTTCCCCCTAGCCCAAGCTGCCCATGGAAACGGGCTGGCTCCAGACTCCCCTTAGCATGCAATCACTGCCATCATGGGTCCTCCTTTGCTTTCCTTCCACCACCACCGGGGACCACGTCGTCCTCCGCCCTCCCTACCTGGTGACTGCGCAGGTGGAGAAGGGGGAGCAGGGTAGAGTTGGAGTCCCCCAGCATTCAGGACTCTGCTCCCCAAATCCAGCTTTCTGGGGCTTCGGATTGATGAAGAAATTCACACTCCAAGAATGAAGGAGGGTTACCGGGGACCAGCTTAGCTATGGTTCTACAATTGCCCGGGACCACCCTGGCTCACCTTGGACCCCAGCTCACCCTGGGACCATCTCGGCTCACCCTGTGACCACCCTGGTTCACCCTGGATCACCCCAGCTCTTCCTGGGATCACCTCATCTCACCCGGGATGACCCTGACTAAGCCGGGACACTCCCGGGTCATGCTGGGACCACCCTGGCTCACTTTGGGACCACGACGGCTCACCCCAGGACCACCCTGGCTCACCCAAGAAGGTTGTTCACCCTGCACACTACCCTCAGGTCTCAAACAAGTCCACTGGCCGAGACCAGGGACCAGATGGAAAAACAGTAAGCAGTTTTGGCTCACAGTCATCCCCAGCTTCTTCCCAGCATAGTGGCTTGGTGGGAGTCAAGGCTGCCACAGGGCTTTGGGTGGCTGCTTCCAAGAGACACAGGAGGAGTAGCAACAGCGGCTGTGCCTTCTTCTCCAGATGCTTTTGACCAGGCCCATGAGCCGGGATCCTGTGGAATTTCCCCTGGCACCTTGAGCTGTGCAATGTCCTCAGCACAATAAATGCCCATTCCCTGGCTCCCACAGAGGCCCAGACAAGTCACCACCTTTCCTTGGAGGAATGTGAAAATGCATTTCCTGAAGCCTCTCTCACCTGTCACAGCTGGAGCAGAGGAAGAGCAGGAAGGTGAGGAGGAGGAGGAAAGTGCCCACAGTGGCCAAGCTCCCCCAGAGCACAACGGGCACTTGTCCATTGCTCAGCAAGCTGCCGGCAGGCCCCATGGCACCGTCTGGGCGAGTGGGTCACCTCTTCACAGGAGCGGACATCGGGCAGAATCACCACAGCCACCTGCAGAGGAAACAACACTCTCTGAAAGTCCCGCTGGAAACTTTCTCCCCTCCCCGCATGGGACAGGACAGTCTGCCAGCAAAAATTCAGGGCTCCGGAAAGAGCCTGCTAATTGTCAGCTTCTCTACAAAAACGGACAAAGTCAATGAGCTAACTTAGCTTCCAAACAAAGCACACCTCAACTTTCGGCATTCTCAGTTTGGTCCATTTTTACCAGGCCCAACTCCTCCCCCCGGAAACGGCTAAGTAGGAGACGGAAGGAGCCGAGGACTCTTCCAAAAACATGACTGGTGTGTGGAGTGACTCTCGGCCAGCCTGCATCCAGGTCCCCCACTGACCTTCTCCTTCCCTGACTCAGAAGTTTACACCTCAGTATTTTTAACAGCTATTAAAACGAATGTTAAAGAGCAAAGTTTCTGTTCAGGCTCTCATTTACAAATACTTGAACATTAAAGAGCTGTTAACTTTCCAGGAAATCACAACTCCGAAAAATGCAGGCTTATGGGTATTGTGATATGTGACACATTGTAACCACAGAAGATGATTCTCCGATTAACGCCTGCTAAACAGCGGGTACTGCTTTGGCCAATCACACAGAACCAGCTTCTTCAAAGGAATGATGTGTTTTGAACCAAATGAAGTTATGGTTTAATCAACAAGACCACCACAAGGGACTTAGTTGGGTTATATTTTTATGGGAGGATAACCACCAAAATCAGTCAGCCTCCGAGAGCCATTATTAATGGTATGGGGGTGATTGCTAAGTTAACAAGAAAATAGGCCAGTTGGCTCTTTAAATAAGAGAAAATAAAGCACTTTCCTGCCAAGGGATTTTAATTGGAAACAATTTCTCTAGGGGAATGCTGTCGATTTTATTTGAGCACTAGAACCGGAGAATAAAACTGAATGGAGGATGACTTTCAACCTTCAAAGAGTGAGAGAGAAAAGTCACCATCAGAGAAAGTGGTGAAGGCTCTTAGCTCCTAGAATCAATACAATCATCCTTTTTTTTTTAAAAAAAAAAAGGCATTTGTAAAGTACTTATATTTCTGTCACTGTTCTAAGCACTAGGGTAAATAGGAGATAATCAGGTTGGACACCATCCCTGTCCCACAAACAGCTCATGTCTTAACCCCCATTTTACAGATTAGGTAATTTAGGTCCAGAGAAGTGAAGTGACATTCTCAAGATCACACAGCAGACAGGTGGAGAAACTGGGATGAGAACCCAAGTCCTCTGACTCCCAGGCTTGTGATCTTTCCAGTAGGCCATAGTTTTTCTTCTCCCTTTCACCTAATTCATTCATTCATTCAATTGTATTTATTGAGCACTTACTGTTCATTCATTCATTCAATTGTATTTATTGAGCGCTTACTGTGTGCAGAGCACTGTACTAAGCGCTTGGCAAGTACAAGTTGGCAACATATAGAGACGGTCCCTACCCAAAAGCGGGTTCACAGTCTAGAAGGGGGAGACAGACAACAAAAAAAACCATGTAGACAGGTGTCAAAGTCATCAGAACAAATGGTCTCTGGATGCTGAAGTGGGACAGCTTCCTAGGTCAGAGGGGATTCTGCTTTCCTAATGTTGGGGACACCAAACAGGGCTTCCAACTTCAAAGGGGCCTATGAAAAGGAATCCATGGCAACCTTGTCCAATCCTTAAGCATTGCAAATACCATTATGTCTGGCTCCTTCGTTAGAGCAGAAGCTTCTGGTGGGCAGGGGATGCGTCACTTGCTCATTTTGTATTTCCCAAGGGCTTAGTAGAGTGCACTACTCCCATTGAATGAATGAATGAATGAGGCCCTAAAGACTAGGCCTAGAACTACCTGTATATATGTTTGTACATATTTATGACTCTATTTTACTTGTACTCTATGTTTATATATTGTATTCTATTTATTCTATTCTATAGAATTCCTGTATTCTATTTATTTTGTTAATATGTTTTGTTTTGTTGTCTGTCTCCCCCTTCCAGACTGTGAGCCCGCTGTTGGGTAGGGACCGTCTCTATATGTTGCCAACTTGGACTTCCCAAGTGCTTAGTACAGTGCTCTGCGCACAGTAAGCGCTCAATAAGTTCGATTGAATGAATGAATGAGGCCCTAAAGACTAGGCCTAGGACTACCTATATATATATGTATTTAGGTACATATATATTACTCTATTTTACTTGTACATATTTATTCCATTTATTTGATTATGTTAGTATGTTATGTTTTGTTGTCTGTCTCCCCCTTCTAGACTGTGAACCTGCTGCTGGGTAGGGACCATCTCTATATGTTGCCAACTTGTACTTCCCAAGCGCTTAGTACAGTGCTCTGCACACAGTAAGAGCTCAATAAATATGATTAAATGAATGAATGAATGAATTGGATCCTCAGTAGATGCTACTATTACCACCGAGGTGTTTTTCCCAGGGAAATATATTTCCTTTCTACTTTACGTGAATACTTGAAGACTGACCCTGTGTCTTTTAACTCTCGTGTACTCTCCTGAGCGCTAGGTCCAGTGCGCTGCACCCAGTACGTGCTCAATAAGGACTAGTTGCTTAGTACAGTGCTCTGCACACAGTAAGCGCTCAATAAATACGATTGATTGATTGACTACGGGCTGATTGATGATTCTGTTTTCGGGTTCACGGATGCCGCTCCACAAATGGCAGAAAATTGGTGGGCCTCAAAAAATGCCTGTGCTGGCCACATGGGGGCAGCATAATCCACAATTTCCCCCACGCGGGGAAACCAGCCCAATTTCATTGCATTCAATTCCCCGGAGAAATAGCCCACAGCAAGGAGGAGGAGAAAACAGAAAGGAGAAGCAATCATTTGCTTTGTAAGAAAGTGTAGCAGCCGATCACTGTCATCTACTCAACAGTGGGCTCGGAACGGATCATCTCCCATCACTGCCATAACCTACTCGGCGCTGGGCCTCCTTTCATCTCTCTCAAGTGCATCTTATTTATTGAGCATTTGCTGTGTGCAGAGCAACGTACTAAGTGCTCGGAAGAATACAGTTTAACAGAGTTAGTAGACACATTCCCTGCCCACATGGAGTGTACAGTCTCGGGGGAAGACATTAATATAAATTATGGATAAATGCTGTGGGGCTGAGGGTAAGGTGACTAAGGGGTACAAATGTAAGTGCAAGGGCAATGCGGAAGGGAGAGGGAGTAGGGGAAAGGAGGGCTTAGTCAGGGAAGGCCTCTTGGAAGAGAAGTATATTTTAATTAATGCTTTGAAGGTGGGGGGAGTGATCGTCTGTCAGATTCACTAATTCAGTTATATTTATTGAGTGCTTACTATGTACAGAGCATCGTACTGAGTACTTGGGAAAGTACAATACAACAATAAACTGACACATTCCCTGCCCACAACAAGCTTAGTCTAGAGATACGAAGGGGGAGGAAGTTCCAGGCCAAAGGCAGGATGTGGACAAGAGGTCAGTGGTGAGATAGACAGGATCAAGGTACAGTGAGTAGGTTGACATCAGAGGAACTAAGTGAACATGCTGAGTTGTTGTAGAAAATTACCGAGGTAAGATAGGAGGGGGCAAGGTAATTGAATGCTTTAAATCCTACTCAAGGAGTTTCTGTTTGCAGCAAAAGTGGATGGGCAACCACTGGAGGTTCTTGAGGAGTGGGAAAACCTGGACTGAATGGTTTTGCAGAAAAATGATCAGGCAGCAGAGCGAAGTAAGGACTGTAGAGGTGAGGGATAGGAGGCAAGGAGGTCAGTGAAGAGGCTGATAGTCAACACAGGATATGGTAAGTGCTTGCATCAGCAGGGTAGCAGTTTGGATAGAAAGAAAAGGGTGGATTTTTGTGATGTTGTGAGGGTAGAACTGACAGATTTTGGTAACAGATTAAATATGTGGGTTGAAGAGAAGCATTTTGGCCTAGTGGATAGACTGTGGGCCTGGACTTCAAAGAATCTGGGTTCTACTCCTAGCTCTGCCACTTGTCTGCTGTATGAACTTGGGCAAGTCACTTCACTTCTATGTGCCTCAGTTACCTCATCCAACCTCATTAGCTTGTATCTGTATAAGCTTGTATCTGTGCTTAGTACAATGCTCTGCACATAGTAAGCACTCAATAAATATACTTGAATGACTGGATGAATCTGACAGACGATCACTCTCCCCACCTTCAAAGCTTTATTAAAAACACTTATCCTCCAAGAGGCCTTACTATGTGCTAAGCACTGTTCTAAGCCTTGGGGAAGATAAGAGGTAGACAGGTTGGACATTATTATTATTATTATTATTAAGGTGAGCGTAGCTCTGATGCTTGGAGACTAGCTAATAATAATAACAACAATTATGGTATTTGTTAAGCGCATACTATGTGCCAAGCACTGTTCTAAGCTCTGGGGTAGATATGAGGTAATCAGATTGTCCCACATGGGGCTCGCAGCCTTATCCCAAATTTTACAGATGAGGTAACTGAGGCACAGAAAAGTTAAGTGCCTTGCCCAAGGTGACACAGCAGACAAGTGGCAGAGCCGGGATTGGAACCCACATCCTCTGACTCCCAAGCCTGTGCTCTTTCCACTAAGCCACGCTGCTTCTCTGTGTTGTAGAACTTCACTGTTGGCAGGAGTGATAGTATAAAATAGTAGTAGTATAAAGTAGCTGGCCATTTTGTTTTGCCATTTGCTGTTGAGTCTGGGCTGAAATGACATGGACGGGACAGCTCGAGGAGCCAGACTTGGCCCCTCTCATCTCCATAGACAGGGTTGGACAACAACACAGCTCTGTAGGCCTTGAGTTGGCTTTACAGCCTGACTCCAAGTTGCTGTCACACTCGGGTTGAAAAATGATCCGGGCGGCGAGTGAAGTATGGACTGGAGTGGAGAGAGACAGGAGGCAGGGAGATCAGCGTGGGAGGCTGATGCAATAGTCACGGTTCTTTCATGGTTGAATTGAACCTGAGCAGCATTTCGGCATTTCCCCAGAGTCCGGCTGAACCTGGGCACCGATTCAGTGATTCTGGAGGGCAGAGGGTGAGACCAGCAATCCATCGCCCCGACTCTGGAACCATCAGTGGTTCCCCGGCAGGATTGCAACGGGCCATTGGCCACAACTGGGTTTCGGTGGCTGTTCCGGGCCGCCATTACCACATGGCTGGGAGGTTGCAGCTGGAAATCCGGATCTGCGGCAGCTGCTCTGAGAAAATGCAGGACTGGAGGTGACATCTATGGGCCTGCCCAAAGCACGAACTTTCTCTCCTCCCTAAACTGGGGGCCCAGATTCATTCATTCACTCATTCAATTGTATTTATTAAGAGCTTACTGTGTGCAGAGCATTGCACTAAGCGCTTGGAAGAGTACACTGTAACAATAAGCAGACACATTCTCTGCCCACATTGAGCTTATGGTCCAGAAGGGGAGACTGACATTAACATAATTAAATGAATTACGGATATGTTCATAAGTGCTGTGGGGCTGGGAGGAGGATGAATAAAAGGGAGCAAGTCAGGGGGACGCAGAAGAGAGTGGGAGAAGAGGAAAGGAGGGCTTAATCAGGGAAGGCCTCTTGGAGGAGATGTGCTTTCAATAAGGCTTTGAATGGGGGAGAGTAATTACCTGTCAGATTTGAGGAAGGAGGGTGTTTCAGGTCAGAGGCAGGACACAGGCGAGGGGTCGGTGGCAAGATAGATGAGATCGAGGTACGGCGAGAAGGTTGGCATTAGAGGAGTGAAGTGTGCGAGCTGGGTTCTAATAGGAAATCAGCAAGGTGAGGTAAGAAGGGGCAAGGTGATTGAGTGCACTAAAGCCAGTGGTGAGAAGTTTGATGCAGAGGTGGATGGGTGACGATTGGCGTTTCTTGAGGAGCGGGGAGACCTGTCCTTAATGTTTTCTAGAAAAATGATCCGGGCAGCAGAGCCAAGTATGGACTGGAGTGGGGACAGTCAGGAGGCTGGGAGGTCAGCAAGGTTTGGAAGCCACCCTCCTAGACCAGTAGAGAGAGATGGAACATCTCCTCTGGAAACCCCTAATTGTCCAGGGTCACAGGGGGCTGCAGGGCTCTGTATCCCCTGGCCTGGAGGAGCACTTATCCTGCTTGGCCCCTGGGGCTGGAGGAAAGCACAGGGTCTGATACGTTCTAGACAGGCTTTTGGCTTTTCAGTCTTCCTCGTTCTGCTTTATCTAACTTCCTTCCCAGCTTCATCTCCGGCCTGCCAGACCACTCCAGGCAGCCACTCTAAACCCAAATGCCAACTTTGTTGTACTCTTCCATGCACTTGGTACAGTGTTGTGCACACAGTAAGTGCTCAATAAATATGGCTGATTATTATTATTATTAATAATAATAATAGTAATTGTGGAATTTTTAAGCACTTACTATATGTCAAGCACTTTACTAAGCAGTGGAGTAGATATAAGCAAATCAGGTTGGACACAGCCTCTGTCCCATGTGGGGCTCACAGTTTTGATCCCCATTTTACAGATGAGGTAACTGAGGCACAGAGAAGTGAAATGACTTGCCCAAAGTCACACAACGGACAAATGGTGGACCCAAGATTAGGACCCATGATCTTCTGCCACCCAGCCCCGTGCTCTATCCACTACATCAGGCTGCTTCTTGACTGATTGATTGTCAGCCAACAAAGACTGAGTGTTGAGCCCCAACCACCTATAACAAGAGTAAGCTTTCCAACTCATGTCTTCAGGACTGGGCATCATCTTGGTCACCCACCCATGCCCAGTGTAGCTAAGTCTACTGACATTAAAATCGCCGCTGGGCCCAATCACCAGCGTTCAGTGCCGGCCCCGGTGCAAAATGGCATTTGGGAGGGGGACCTTCTGGGAGTGGGCCAGGAACAGTGACAATGCACAGTGGAAACTGCACCCAATATCGTCACCAAATTTAATCTCCTCTCACTCTCTTCGACTTCTCTTACACAAAATTTCTCTTTATTTGATCTTGGGGGTCTACCTGCTAAGCCTTCTTTTCACCCTTCTTATTTTTCTCGGGCACAATAAGCGGCCACTAGGTTACCCTGCTCCCCAGAGGGCGGTTCCACAGATGGAACAGTTCTCTTTGCCCACGCTCCGAGCTGACAGCGGAATTGTTGGTCCAATAGCATTCTGGGAATTTGTTTCCTTCCCGGGGCCTCGGTCTGAACCCAGCCTTGCTTTTTACAGCTGGGGAAAGGGAAATCAAATTCCCTATTTCATCCCGGTGGAGAGGGAGAGGAAAAGGGCCTGCGGCCCTAGGGACTGATTTGCCAGCCCCATTTCTTCCTTATGATACCACCCAGAAAATGTGATTATAACAGCTAATGAACTGAAACTAATGCAACGTTGGTACCCTTGGCAGCTAATGAAAATCAGGCCTTCTCCCTCAAGACGGAGTCTGGATTGCCTGTTCCTCAAGAAAACGACGGAGGTTGTGGAAAAAGGTAATTTTACAAAGAGTCTAATAGTCTGCTAAATGCCATTTCATCCCAGGAGTCTCCCAAACCTGAGGCCTGAATCTGGCACCCACTCTGCATGGGGAAGACGTTACAACCTGCAAAAACGAGACGCCCACCGAGACTCCACCTACGGAATTCCAAGCAGGGGTAGGACCTGGGACCCTCTCTGGGAAACCAGGAATTTCCATGGCAAGTTCTTGGTGGGAAGGGGGAGGGCCAGCTAATGTGAAGACAATTTCCGACAGAAAATGAAAAGGACCCCACTTTCAGTCAAGTTGTGCTGCCTCCTGATTGGCCTGGGAGCCTGCATGATTGACAGAGTCTGTTGTCAATAAAGAGCCCGGACCTGGGAATCAGAAAATCTGGATTCTAACCCTTGCCACTTACCTGCTGTGTGACCAAGGTCAAGTCACCTAACTTTTCTAGGCCCCAGTTTCCTCCTCTATCAAATGGGGATTCAATTCCTGTTATCCCTCCTTTTTAGGCTATGAGCCTCATGTGGGATAGGGACTGTGTTCGACTTGGTTATTTTAAACCTACCCCAGAGCTTAATGCAGTGCCTGGCACATAGTAACTGCTTAACATATACCACAGTTGTTATCATTATAATTACTTTTCAGTGGTATTTCATAAGAGCTTACTATATGCCAGACACTGTACTAAGTGCTGGGGTAGATTCAAGCTAATCAGGTTGGACACAGTCCACACCCGACTTGGGGCTCATAGAATTAGTCCATAGATGAGGTAACTGAGGCCCAGAGCAGTGAAGTGACTGTCCCAAGATCACACAGCAGACAGGGTTAGAACCCCGGTCCTTCTACCTCCCAGGTCTGTGTGCTATCCACTAGGCCTTGCTGCTTCTCATTATTATTATTATTACTATTATCATTATTTTTATTAATATTGTTGTTGTTATGCTGCCTCACTTACCCTCTCATTTTGGAGATTGTCCCAAGGCCCCCTGCCCGGAAACAGGGAGAGGGCTGGACAGGTCTGAAACGGTCTGGGTCCATCAGCGGGCCACGGGCACCAGGATTACTGGGTATTCATTCATTCATTCAATCATATTTATTGAGCACTTACTGTGTGCAAAGCTCTGTACTAAGCGCTTGGGAAGTACAAGTTGGCAACATATAGAGACGGTCCCTACCCAACAACGGGCTCACAGTCTAGAAGGGGGGTTATTGTCCTCTCCCAAGTGCTTAGTACAGTGCTCTGCACACAGTAAGCTCTCAATAAATACCACTGATTGATCGATTGAGCTGGGCCGCTGGGCCGGAGCCAGGGTGCGAGGCTGGAACAGGGGTGCGAGGCTCCAGGCAGGCCCCCCGGGGGCACGACTCACCCACCACTATGCCAGCCACCTTTTGGCGATGGGCTTGCCCTGTGCCAACTTGGCAGAAAAATGGTATTTTTCACGAAAAACCATCTCCCGGTGCCTGGGTGACCCAGGCCTCCGGGCTGGCATCTGAGTCCACACGGATGCTCAGGTTCCCTAATCCCTGCCTCTGCCTCCAACCCTGCCCCTGCCCCGCAACTGGGAAATGCCTTCCCAGCCCCTTCTGAAAAGGAGCTCAGTCGGTTTTGTGGCTGCCATGTGGGGAAAGGAAATGACATTCTATAACATTACTCATTCAGTCAGATTTGGATATTTAATCGTCGGCAAATGAATCCATTTCTTTAATAAAACATAATAGGAAAATCTTCCTGCAGATGGCTTGCTAGTTAAAATGCTGCATTTGAAAGCATTTGCTCAACTGATTAAAATGAAAAGAGATAAATGTAACAGTTTCTCTGAATTGGAACAGCTGCAATGCTTTAAGAAAAGTCAGGTTGCGTGAAATTTTCGATAAATTTTCACTCCAGAATTGGGTGAAGCCTCCAAAAATGTAAACATTACCGTACTCACATAAACTTATTTAGGAAAAGGAAATTTAAATGATTCAGTCACACCCTCAAAATGTTAATTTTCCATCAAAATATATGGCTTGTTTATTTAAGACGCTCATCGCTAACAGCACAGAACACAGGCGTTGACTACCTAGACTTACTACCTCTCTAGATAAGGTGGGGCACGACACCAACACTACATTCCAGGGGAAGTTCACTATGGGCAGGGAACTTGCTCTGTATTTTTGTTTTGTTTTTCAAGCACTCAGTACAGTGCTCAGCCCCCAGGGGCACCACTCAGTAAATGCCCTCAGTCTCACAGGCGGTTTAAGCCCAATTCTTGATTTAATGGAGTTAGAGTGACATGGCTATAGATTATGAGCAGGAATGAATCTTCATTCATTCACTCAATTCTATTTATTAAGTGCTTAATGTATGGAGAGCACTGTATTAAGCGCTTAGGAGAGTACACTATAACAATAAACAGACACATTCCCTGCCCACAATGAGCTTACAGCCTGGAGGATGAGTTTACCGTCTAGAGGACTGTAATCTGCAAACTCTCCTCTCCTGGTGACTGAGCTGGGCAAGTTGGCTGCAATTCTATGCCCCCTGCCTACCCACGGTGGGGGGTGAGGGGGGGGCTTTTCTGACTCTGTACTGAACCCAATCTGAGACCCAGCTACCCCTTGCTTTTTGATGCAGGAAAGAGAAGCTCCTCATCAAAAAAAAAAAAATACTCCTTACCATCGGCTTTAATGCATTCAATCACCTTGCCTCCTCCTCCCTCACCTCACTGATCCGCTACAGTCCTGTCTGCAAGCTTCACTCCTCTAATGCCAAACTACTCTTTGTACCTCTATCTCATCTATCCCACCATGGACCCCTTGCTCATGTCTTCCCTCTGGCCTGGAAGGCCCTCCCCCGTCATATCTGACAGTCCATCACTCTCTCCACCTTCAAAACCCTCTTAAGATCATATCTCCTCCAAGAGGCTTACCTGACTAAGCCTCATTTCCTCTATCCACCCTCCTATCTGTGTCGCCTATGCACTTTGCAGTCTACCCCTTACAAGCACTTATACTCACCTCAGCCCCTCAGCACTTAGGTAAATATCCTTATACCCTCCTATTTCCCCCTTATTTTAATGTCTTTCTCCCCTGTAGACTGTAAATTCCTTATCAAGCAATCATATTTACTGAGCTCTTATTGTGTGCAGCACACTGTATTAAGCGCTTGGGAGAGTAATAATAATAATAATAATTATGGTATTTGTTAAGTGCTTACTACATGCAAAGCACTGTTCTAAGCGCTGGGGGGATACAAGGTGATCAGGTTGTCTCACGTGGGGCTCACAATCTTAATCCCCATTTTACAGATGAGGTAACTGAGGCACAGAGAAGTTAAGTGACTTGCCCAAAGTCACACGGCCGATAAGTGGCGGAGCCGGGATTAGACCCCTCGACCCCTGACTCCCAAGCCTGGGCTCTTTCCACTGAGCCACGCTGCTTCTCTAGAGTACAATACAACAGAGTTGGTGAACCCGTTCCCTGCTGACAGGGAGCTTACAGTCTAGAGGGAAAGACAGACATTAATGTATAGGAATAAATTACTATGGAGATAAATGCTGTGGGAATGAGGGAGGGATGAATAAAGGGCACAAATCCAAATAAAAGGGCAACACAGGAGTGAGTAGGAGAAGATGAAATGAGGACTTGGTGAAGGCCTCTTGGAGGAGATGTGCTAGAGCCCGGGCCTGGGCGTCAGAAGGTCATGGGTTCTAATTCTGGCTCTGCCATTTGTCTGCTGTGTGGCCTTGGGCAAGTCACTTCACTTCTCTGTGCCTCAGTTATCTCACGTGTAAAATGGGGATTAAGACTGTTAGCATCATGCAGGTCAGGGACTGCGTCCAACCCAATTTCCTTGTATCCACTCCTGTGCTTAGTATAGTGACTGGCACATAGTAAGCACTTAACAAATATCAGAATTATTATTATTATTGTTATTAAAGCTCCTGGTGGACAGGGATCATGTCAGCCAACTGTATTATATTATACTTTCCCAAGCCCTTAGGACAGTGCTCGGCATATGATAAGCGCTCAGTAAGTGCCTTTAATTGACTGATTAAAACTGATCATTTTTACTTCAATTTTGGAAGACCAAAAGAAGAGTGAGAGTTGAAAAGGTTGAATTTTCAAATCTGAAATAATCAAGACCATTAAGTAAATCAAAATTCTTCCCCACAGGCAACAATGATTGAAGCGCAAGATGACTTTCCCCCACATTACAATAACATTTCCTACCACTTTCAAAGAGTAAAATCCATATTTTATTCTCCTAACAAAGATGAAAATTCAGTTCCATTAAAGGGACTAGACAATAATTTGCCTAAAACGCTATTAAGACGCTGTCTAGACATCCATTAAGCATCCATAATGAATGATCTGGGAAATGGAAAAGTGGAACTGGATTTTGCAAAGGATCACTATTTAAATATTTCCAATACAACAAACCTGAGGCCTTGAGCATAAACTGACAATAGGTTTCCTTATAACTACCCGAGAGGGACGATTTTCCCAAATCCTAGAAATCGAGGAAGATCCTGCAAATGGTCCTGACAACAGTAAAGCCAATTCTCTAATTTAATTGCCACCAGGAAGGGGAAGACTGTAGCCCTCATTGTCTCAGCTCACTGGTTTAAATAATAAACACCCTTGAGCTTCTTTCCAATTCTTTGTTAGCAATTATATGCAGAGGTTTCATGCTGGTTTTCTCTAATCCATCTAATTATCTGACAATAAATTCTCAAGCATAGAAAAAAATGGGAATGATGAGCTCTTCTGCCACTATTTTTAAAGTTTTTCTTCCGAATTGCAGGGTTTTTTTCTCATGGTATTTGTTAAGCACTTACTATTTGCCAGGCACTGTACTAAGCACTGGGATAGATACAAGCTAATCAGGTGGGACACAATTCACGTCTCACATGGGGTCACAGCCTTAATCCCCATTTTACAGATGAGGTAACTGAGGCACAGAGAAGTTGTGACCTACCCGGGGTCACTCAGCAGAGAAGTGGCAGAGCTGGCATTAGAACCCAGGTCCTTCTGATTCCCAGGCCTGTGCTCTATCCATTAGGCCATGTTCATCTACAAGCATCAGGACTGATTTTGGGATTTTATTGGTCACAATTGGCTGAGAAAAGGACTCCAATCTGGCCGGTAACTGTTCCCAAGGTCTTGGCTTTGGGCCGGGAGAGCTTGGCTGATCTCGGCGTAGCATCCTGGGGAGACATGGTTTCTGGAGGCTGTACATGTGGTCAGACAGCTCCCTTGACAGTGGAGATTGTGTCCACTAATTCTATGGGATTCTCCCAAATGCTCAGTACAATGCTCTGCACCCAGTAGACTGTGAGTTCCTTGAGGGCAGGGATTGGTCTACTAACTCTACCAGACTCTTGCAAGTGTTTAGTGCAGTGCTCTGCACTCAGTAGACTGTAGGCTCCTTGAGGGAAGGGATTGTATCTAGCAACTCTACCGGACTGTTCCAAATGTTGAGTATAATGCACTGCACCCAGGGGAGCAAGGTAGAGCACAGTAGAGTGTGTAGAAAGAGGACCGGCTCAAGGTCAGGGGACCTGGATTCTAATCCTGACTCTGCCACCTACCAGCTGTGTGACCTTAGTCAAGTCACTTAGGTTCTCTGGGCCTCTCTCCCAAGTGCCCAGAACACAGTAGGTGTTTGGTAAAGATTATTGATTGATTAAGGCTGGGGAGGCGGACAACTGAATTGGAACTCAGAGTCCGGGCTTTTGATCCTGACTCCACTGCCCAGGAGCCGTGAAGGAAGCTGTGGCCACCAACTGTCTGAGGTCTGATCTCCGGCCACCTCTGAAGTCCACACTAAGTGGAATTCCAGACTGTTTCTAGAAATGGGGTTCTTTTAAGGGACAGAAGCTGTGCTTTCTACCAAGTCAATTAATCAATCAATCAATCATATTTATGGGCGTTTACTATGTGCAGAGCACTGTACTGAGCACTTGGGAGAATATAACAATATAACAGACACCTTCCCTTCCCACAACAAGTTTACAGTCTAGAGGGGGAGACAGACATTAATATAAATTATGGATATGGACATAAGTGCTATGGGGCTTGGAGGGGGTGAATAAAGGGAGCAAGAACAGAGCGGGAAAAAGGAAATGAGGACTTAGGGAAGGCCTCTTGGAGGAGATGTGCCTTCAATAAGAGGCATTTTAAGGTGGGGAGAGTAATTGTTGGTCAGATACAAAGAGGGAGGGTGTTCCAGGCCAGAGGCAGGATGTGGGTGAGAATTCAGAGGTGAGATAGGCGAGATTGAGGTACAGTGAGTAGGTTGGCATTAGAAGAGCGAAGTGTGCTGCCTGGGTTGTAGTAGGAGAGTAGTGAGTGAGAATAGAGTATGTCAAAACTCACAAAACTCACCCAAAATAATTCAAAGGCCTTTCCAGCAATGGAGGTGGGTAGTGGTGGGGGAGAGGGGAGGAGTACCTCACCCCAAGAGCTGCAGCCTTTTATTAGCTGCCAGCCAGAATGGGCACCCTTACAATAGTCTGTCTCAATTTTCTTCAGTAGGATCGATTTTCCTGAGTGGAACTCAAAATTTCCTATGTGTCTTTTTGTAAGTCAGGCTGTTCGAAATGTTGAACTCAAAAGCTGACACCTTCCACCCAGCCACCTGGACTAATTGGAATGGTGCCACTTACCCTCTCAAACTTCACTTCCTCATGAAACCAGCAAAGCTTAAAGCCCTGGGGTCTGGATGCCAGGGGCACCCTATCTGAAAACCCACAGAGAGGTGCTGAAATGCCAATGACTGCTGTTACAATATCGATTTTTTTTCCTAGACTCTTTCAGCTAAGTGGTACTCAAGGCAACGCCAAGTGGACAGACTGATATTGTTTTTTTCAGGTGTCCTGTCACCGAGAAAGGGTCTGTTCCCAATCTGATTATTTGTGTCTACCCTAGCGCTCAGCACGAAGTAAGTCCTTAAGCGCTTAGTACGCAGTAAGCCTGGGCATGGGATGGAGCACAAGATTGGGGGTGGGGTGGAATTGTCCATCAAGCACCCCCCTTTCTCAGGCCCCGGTCAGGATCAGCAGTCACAGCATGGATTGAGAGGAAGGAGGTTCTGGGAAATGTCAGAAGTGGGATTTCTACCCTTCAGGACTCTGCAATCTGGGCCAAAGGTCACTTTCATTCATTCATTCAGTGGTATTTAGTGACCATTTACTCTGTGCAGAGCACTGTACGAAGCACTTGGGAGAGGGCAATTCAAGAATAAACACACGTTCCCTGCCCACTGCAAGCTCACAGTCTAGAGGGGGAGACAGACATTAATATATGTATAAATGAATTACAGATATGGACAGATAAGTCCTGTGGGGCTGGGATGAGGGATGAATGAAGAGGGCAAGTCAGGGTGATGCAGAAGGGGGTGGGGGAAGAGGAAAGGAGGGCTTAGTCAGGGAAGACCTCTTGGAGGAGATGGAACAAGAACACTTGGGAACAAGAATCTCACATTGCACACGAAGAACACACACACTCACTCACTTACTCACAGGGATAATGTTTAACCCCTAAGGCAAGGTTACCTCCTCCGTGGTCCCCGCCCCCTCCCCTATTTAATCTTCCCCTGTAGTCCCTATCCTTAAAGTCAGGAACAACAGCCTGTGGAGCCTCCAGGAGGGTGGGAAGACTCCAGCTGGTAAGAGAGGATTAGCCACATGGAAACCTTGTCTGGGTTCTCCATTTGTGGTGATGAAAGCAGGACAAATCACATTCCTGACTGACCCTGGCACTTGTCCAACCCTAGTGCTCATCTTTCCAACCTTGGCTTTGTCTGTCCGACCCTCGCATCCATCTCACATCAATATGGGAAGCAGCATGGCCCAGTGGATAGAGCACAAGCCTGAGAGTCAGAGGACGTGAGTTCTAATCCCTGCTCGGCCACTTGTCTGCTGTGTGACCTTGGGTAAGTCACTTCACTTCTCTGTGCCTCAGTTACCTCACCTGTAACATGGGGATTGAGACTGTGAACCCCTTGCGGGACAGGAACCGTATCCAACTCAATTTGCTTATATCCACCCCAGTGCTTAGTACAGTGCCTGGCACATAGTAAGTGCTTAACAAATGCCATTATTATTATTATTATTAGATCGTGGGCAAGGGTTTGGCGGTGAGATAGATGAGATTGAGGTCCAGTGACAAGGTTAGCATTAGAGGAATGAAGTGTGCAGCCTGGGTTGGAGTAGGAAAGTAGCGAGGTGAGATAGGAGGGGTGAGGTAGGAGGGGTCAAGGTGCCCATCCATCTGTCCAAATCTCACGTCTGTCCATCTATCTGACCCTGGTGCCCTCACCAAGCCGATCTCCGCCTTCAAAGTCCCGGTTTCCCCACTGCCTCCCCAGACCCGGGCCATTCGGGTGGTCTGCAGACCCTTGGAATCACTGCTTCTGTTGGGGATGATGGAGTCCCTGAGATCCCTCCGGCAAGTTCTTCTGCTCCAGGCAGCAGGCCAGTTGGGGCCCACGCCCCAGATCTGGAATCGATAGTTTTTGGATGAAATCAGGAGGAGATTGCTTTCCGATTCCAAAGGCCCTGACGGCTGAGGCCTGTGACTGCAGCCCAAGTTGCACCATTACCCAAGCAGCAAAATGGCCACCAAACCCCTGAAACCACAGGTGACAGAATCCCCACCCCACTGCTCCCCTGGTGCAGCCATTCCTACCCCCAAAGCCTCCACCAGGGAACCCTAGTTCTGGGCACCCAAACCCCCGGGAAGAGCTTGTCCGTGATCAGACACGGGCGGGAGCAGGCTCTTTTCACGACCCAACATGTGTAATCTGTGTTTCCCTGAAGAAGGTGTTTTTCCTCTCTGGAGCCTGGGGGCGGGCAAAGCAGGATTGAATGTTTTTTAACATTCTCAGATCTGCGGGGGAGCAGAATCTTCTGAAATGAAGTGTGAATTTTCTGCTTCTCACCCACGTCCCACCCTGGTGCGAGAGCCCGGCCCTAGAGCGGCGTAGATGGCGGACATTGTTTACGTGCGGGGTTGGTTTCTTTGAGGGACGAGGGTGGGGGAGGGGCTTTCTGGCCAGCTCTGGTGGCCTGGAAGATGTCTTCCCTCACTCTTGACGGCTTTTCCCCTTGTGATTTCACAGACGTTGGCACTGCCCCCTCTAACTGCATGTGTGTGTGTGTGTGTGTGTGTGTGTGTGTTTGCTGGGGTCGGGGTTGGGGGGCAGCCATACAGAGACTGTTTCTCCGGGCTCTTCCACAAAGGGCTTCTTCTCCAGGGCACAGCTGATATTCGATTTCATTTAGAAAGCCGGCTTACAGAAGCCCCCCCGTTTCTGCTCTGCCTCCAATCCAAGCCAAGCAATGACGCCATCTGGGCAGCAAATCATCTTTTAGAACGGACAGTGATGAACTGAGAGAAATGGCTGAATGAGCTTGCTGTCAGTTTGATGCCACAGGCACCACGCACCGTTGCCTTTTCTTCCGGGCCCTTTAAATACTGTTGACTGTTTCACTGCTGAAACAGAAGCCCCATCCCTCCGGACAGCCCAGGGCATTACCTGACATTAGAAGTGCATCAACAGGGAATATTTGGTTTCCACAGCTGCACCATCTCAAAAACGATAAGGCTGTGAAAGAAGCTAAGGTATCCCTGAGCTGCTGGTACTTTTAAATAGCATCCATCTAGTCAGATTCATATGAATTGCATCACGTTAGAAAATTGGATGAAAAAAAACTAATGTCTTTCTCCAGCGGGGGGAAGCTGACTTGTTTGACAGCAAAATGGTTCTGTCTGCCTGGGAATTCTTCGTGCCGAAGGGCCGGCAGGACCTCGAACAGGGAGGGTCTTCTGTGGGATGGTAAAATGGGTGCCCATCTGGGATCCTCCATCAGCATCGATCCTTGTTTCTTTGGACTTGGCTCTCCTGCCCGTGCCCACCCAGGGCTCTGCCTCTGAAGTCACCAAGCCTGAGCTACCAAGGCACAGAGCAGCGGCCCTGGGCTGGACTTGGCTCCTGCAATGGTGTCTTAGGCATGCTCAAATAGCACTCACGTATCCACTGGGATAACCACCATGGATCGATCACTCCAGCAGCCCACAGTGATGCCGTTCTGAGATCCCTAGAAGGCACTAGCTCTCCTCCCTTCGATAAGGTTTCTAAGGGCTCGGTTTATTGGTCACTGTAATAACTGAGGGTCCTGGAAGCCACAAGAAGTCGGGAAATTGGATTCTGATAGACAGCCGAGGACCAAGGTTACCGGTAGCCCTGGGCTGCCCCCGATCCCTCCCCCGAGGGGTCAAGGCTGGAAACTCTCTGGCTGCCCTGGGACGGCAGGGGAGCAGGGGCTGGGCCCAGGACAGCAGCAGCAGCAACAGAGTTATTCTCAGGCCAGAGAGGCCAGGGGGCCTGGCATGTTGGCACCACTCCTGGGGACTGGTCTGAGTGTATTTAGTAGCTATGCAAGTGTTTCTGGGATAGCAGGCCGGGGCACAGCGCGGCTGGCAAGGATGCTCACACTACCCACCCCTGCTCTCATGGCTGCAGGCCCAGCCGGCTCTGCTTACAGAATGGTCTGGTCCCAGTTCTGCCGCTCATCAAGCCATCAATGCCAGGAGGGCAGAAGAGGCTTCCGGGCCCTCTGCCCAATGGAACGGGCTCTGAGGAAGGCCAAGCGAGGAGGAAGTTGACAATGAGGTCAAGATATGTACTGAGTCCTTAAAGCCAAATCCAAGAAAGCTGTGAATTGCTTTTTAAACAAAAAGAAATTGAACGAGATTTTTTCCACATGACTCGGTTTGGGTCTTCTCACAAGGTGCCATCGCAGCCTAGAAATATTTGTTGATAACGTAATTCATGTGAGCAGACCATTTAAAACAGCACTCACCCACATAAAAGGATGCTTGTATTGTCTGCAACATAGAAATGATAAAAGCTTTAAAGAAGCAATACTTGAAGCAAAGCTACTTTGCTATGTGACCTGATGTGGTATTGTGAGTTTCCTAATATGGGGACTGTATTTAGTTTGCCCATTTGTCATGGTACCGATTAGGTACTTTCTATGTGCAAAGCACAAGAAGCAGCATTGCTGAGTGGATAGAGCATGAGCCTCAGAGTCAGAAAGACTTGGGTTCTAGTTCCTCCACCACCACTTGTCTGCTGTGTGATCTTGGGCAAGTCAGTTCACTTCATTCAGTCATATTTATTGAGTGCTTACTGTGTGCAGAGCACTGTACCAAGGGCTTGGGAGAGTATGATATAACAATAAACAGACACATTCCCTGCCCACAGTGAGCTTACAGTATAGAGGGGTGGCACTACTCTGTGCCTCAGTTACCTCATTTGAACAATGG
Organism: Tachyglossus aculeatus; assembly: GCF_015852505.1. Taxonomy (NCBI): domain Eukaryota; kingdom Metazoa; phylum Chordata; class Mammalia; order Monotremata; family Tachyglossidae; genus Tachyglossus; species Tachyglossus aculeatus. Next base: position 27,192,599 of record NC_052090.1, read on the forward strand.
GGATTAAGACTGTGAGTGCCATGTGGGATGTGTACTTTGTCCCAACCTGATTACCTTGTGTCTACCCCAGCACTTAGAACAGGGTCTGGCATGTATCTACCTCAGCACTTAGAACAGGGCCTGGCACCTAGTAAGAGCTCAGTAAATACCATTGAAATAAAAAAGCACTTTACTAAGCACTGGGATGGATACAAAATAATCAGGTTGGGCTCAAATTTCAGTCCTTTCTGGTGCTTTGATTTCCAAAGTCTTCAGTCTGGATAATTACATTCCTGTTTGTTCATGGATAGATGTAACTGCCCATTTTGGGAAGGAAACTTCATTCATGCTACTAGGCAGATCATCAAAGGGAGAAGGGGGGAAGTTTTTATGCATTTTTTTCTAACTGGCATGTGTTAAGTGCTTAGAGAAGCAGCTTGGCTCATTGGAAAGAGCGTGGGCTTGGGAGTCAGAGGTCATGGGCTCTAATCCCAGCTTCGCCACTTATCAGCTGTGTGACTTTGGGCAAGTCACTTAACTTCTCTGTGCCTGTTACCTCATCTGGAAAATGGGGATTAAGACTGTAAGCCCCGTGTGGGACAACCTGATTATCTTGTATCTTCCCTCAGTGCTTAGAACAGTGCTTGGCACATAGTAAGTGCTTAACAAATACCAAAATTATTACTACTAATTATTATTATTATTACTATTTGCCGGACATTGTACTAAGCACTGGAGTAGACACAAGATAGTCAGGTTGGACACAGTCCATGTCCCACATGGGACTCAAGCCTTAATCGCCATTTTACAGATCAGGGAAGTGAGGCACAGAGATGTGAAGTGACTTGCCCAAGGTTACACAGTAGACAAGTGAAGGAACTGGAATTAGAACCCAGGTCCTTCTGACTCCCAGGCCTGTGCTGTTTCCACTAGGCCACGCTGCATTTCAAATAAAAATAAATTGCTAATTTTAATGGACTCAATGTTACAAATATTGGGGTTGCAGTATTCCCAGTGGGAGTCCCCTATCTGGTTACCACAGTTTCTTTAGCTGTTGCACAACTGCTTTAGGAACACATCGCTCCCGATACGTTTAATTTGGCCTGAGGGAAATATTACCTAAGTGCAAACAGATTCTCACTCTAATAAGGACGGTCATCTTCAAAAAACAAAAAGTTGTTTCAAATGCATTTTAGGAACGCGGACTTGCAATTTTGAGATTTTTCTTCCTTCTGCCAATTCCCAGCTCTGCATGCAGAGCACAGATGGCTGCCTTATTTGGGGGCCCGGCCTGTTAACCGGGCACGAACAATGTCTTCTCTGTCAAAGCAGAGAATGAATAGCATCATGGAGCCCTCTTCCAACGTCCGACCCTGCCCTGGTCCCTGGGAATAACCCAATCAGGATGGGAGCCAACGGTGGGAAAACAGAACACTTCAGTTTCCTCTCAAATCAGTGGACTAATCATGGGTATCCAATTCTAAATATAAATTGAAAGGAGCTAATTATCCCCAAAACACAAATATTTTCTTCCCCAAGTTGGTTCATGTATTTTTCTGATGTGTGTGTGTGTGTGTCTGTGTCTGTGTGGTGGTAGTGTACAGTGTCTGTGTGTGAGCACAAACATCCGCCTGAGAGAGTTGTCTCAGCTAGAGTATCACACTAACCCCCGAGGAGCCATCGTGGAGTCGACACAACGACTGTGCACTGCACCACCACTGGCTGCTAGCTCAGGCGCCGGATGGCATGCCAGTCTCCTGTTTTTGCTCCATCTCAATTCCTACAAAGTACGTGATTCATGCGGAAAGCGCCTGAAGTCACCCATCTGGAGCCTCAGAGAACGCAATATCTCGGGGGGAGGCCCGCTGCTTGCCGGAGGACAGAGTACTTTCCGGAAAAGCCTATATCAAAGCCGATGACCTTCCACCACAAGTATTTCACGGGGGGTTTTGGGGAAACAAAGGGGGCTTTCTTAGCAGATGTTGGCTCGGAGAAGGGTCTGGCATTATTTCGCTTCAATACCTCCCTGACTTGGGAATCTTGCTTTTTCCTGAGCAAGCCTGTCAAAGGCCCTGCCCAGTGACTCTTGGTCACCTGCAGACAATTCGTTGATGGCTTTTCTTTATTTTGGACACCATATAGTACTCTTCCTTATTTGAATCACCTGTCTTCCTAAGAAAGCATAAATGGCAAGAGTCTGCCTGGGCCACCTAAAATAGGTTTCTTTTAAAGTGTTGCAAGATTCCCTTTTACCCAGCTTTGAGAATTCCCTAGCCAGTTACCATTATTTCTTTTACTACAGCATTACTGTTTCATAAACACATCGTACCCAATGGGTCTTATCCAGCATAAGTGAAATATTGCCAGAGTATAAACAGGTTCTCAGTCAAATGACAGTCATTAATACCATCTTCCTCCTCCTCCTTCTTCTCATTATTGTTATCGATCGATTGATCGATTGACTCTGGTTCCAAGGATGATATTGTGGGCAGTGAGACTTTCACCGGTGGGTATGGGAATGATGAAAGGGGAGACCAGCGATCCCTCCAAATACTCCTGCAGTCCACCTTGCCCGGTCCTGATGATGTGCTCACTTTTCTCTCTTGGTGCGGGATTTTTCGGAATCTTCTGTTCTTGGAGACTCACCCTGTCACGTTGGCTCCCACAACTGTCACCTGGGATGCCACAATCATGTGAGGTTTGGCTTCCCTGTGCCTTCCAAGGAATCCTTCCATCCTTCCTTGCATTTCTACATCTGGATCCTTTCAAAGTTACTGCAAATTAACATGTCTCTGATGCAGGACACCCGGCAACCTCTGTGTCAACCCCAAGCTGCTCCTCCCTGTTATCTGACTTCTCATGTGTGACCAGAATTGAGCTTATTGCCTGGGGTGTGGATGGGGGGCTCTGCAGGCCGGCCCTCACTTTATCTCCCCTCCCCCTTTCCATGAGTGACCACCAGAGGATGGAGTCATGGCGGTCATTTCCCTTTCCACCCAAGCTGTCTACTGCGCAGATTTAGTGTGCACTTAAACATCATGTATGCTATGCACGATCATTCAAATGACTCTCTAGTGACAAAATGTTTGGTCACCATGGTGCAGCCACAGGTCAGCTTTTAGGTGGTTTGTTTTGGCCTCATGTTGAGGCGGGGTTCCTTGACAATATCTCTCTTAGCACTTTGGACACAATCTGCTTTTCTGGCCTTATTTTAGGGAACCGTAAGCTTCCCCACCAGGGGCCCTTTGACATTAACACTTTTGTGGTGGTGGAGGGGGGGTTAGAGGGAGAGGAGGGGCTGTGTGTGTGTGTGTGTGTGTGTGTGTGTGTTTTACAGTATTTGTTAAGCACTTTCTATGTGCCAGGCACTGCACTAAACACTGAGGTAGACACAGGATAATCAGGTTAGACATAGTCCATGTCTCACATGGGGCTCACAGTCTTAAGCCCCATTTTACAGAAGAGGGAACTGAAGCCCAGAAAAATGAAGTGGCTTGCCCAAGGTCTCATAGCAATGAGGGGCGGGGCCAGGATTAGAGAGGTCCTTCAGACACCCAGGCACGAGCTCTATCCATTAGGCCACCGGCTTCTTGCCACGCATTTGTATGTAAGTAATGAATTTCACTCACCATCAGAGAGGCTGTTGAAACGAAATGATTTTCTGGGTTACCATAGCAGGTCAATAACAGAACCAAGTTTACAACTAGGGATGGTCCAGTCTTGGGCTTGGAACGCTTTGTCCCATTGGTTCTGGGACGAGAGGAAGAGAAGCCTGTTATTGTAAATGAATTCCCATTTACCCAATGAGTGGGAAGAGAAAAGCTTAAGGAAATATTAGCTGTCCTTCTCAGGGTTGAGTTCCTGAATGTCACACGAGCTCGCTAATTTGAGCGTAATGGATAAGGAGATACCTTTTAAGGGGAAGTAATCCAGTTCTCAGAGTGCGTGCTAGGAAATATCAGATCGTGGCCAAGGGAAGCCTGTTCTAATCGTCAGCCACCTGCAAGCAGTGCCAGACTCATGTTTCTTAGCTTGAAGAGAAGACAGAAAACACCCAGCAGCCCATCCAGCCTCTTCTCACTCCTATCCCGGTCTGGTCAAACCTGCTCTCCAACGGCTGCCTTTGTGACTGGGAGAGGCTCCAGCCCCAGACTGTGTCTCCAAGGCTCTTACAGACCACTCGATCGCAGTCCTGGTGGCCGGGGAGGAGGGGGAGCAGTGGAGTGGTCCCACGGAGATATAGGATATATGTCTGACAGAGGGAGCAGCTAAAGGAAAATTACCTTTGGTTCCTTTGGGAAAGAAGCACTGATGCCCTTAATGGTAGGAGGGAGAAGCTGGCAGGCTCATTTGTTACCGTGCACATACCAAGTCCTGTGAATAGCCAGCACGGTGAGCCCGCCAGGCGGGTGTGGGGGAGAGCACATTCCATTTACAGAATGAGACGGAACACTGCATTTCCAATCCACAGCCGTGAAAAAGGCTGGGGGGTGAAAAAGGGGGTGAGCTGGTCCCCAGTTCCAGCCGGATAGTGGGCTCTACAGCGCGTTCCCCCATGCTGGCCTGCACTGGGTAGTTCGGGGTCGGTTCTGGTTTCGGTTCATGTCTGGATGCACAGTGACAGAATGTGTCATGCGTTTCCTGTCCATGTGCCACTCAGCTCCCAGACAGGCTGGAGGCAGCAGGGAGGGTGAGGGCAGGAGAGGGAAGTGGGCCAGAAAGTTGTCTTCTCTTTTTTTTTAAATGATATTTGTTTAGCCCTTACTATGTGCCAGGCATTTTACTAAGCACTGAGGTAGATACAAGTTACTCAGGCTGGACACAGTCCATGTCCCACATGGGGCTTGCAGTCTTCATCCCCGTTTTACAGACGAGGTAATTGAGGCACAGATAAGTGAAGTGACTTGTCCAAGTTTACACAGTGGGCTTGTGTCAGAGTCAGGATTAGAACCCAGGTCCTTCTGTCAGCTCAACATGCCAGCTCAACATGTCGAAGACTGAGCTCCTTGTCTTCCCTCCCAAACCTTGTCCTCTCCCTGACTTTCCCATCTCTGTTGACGGCACTACCATCCTTCCCGTCTCACAAGCCCGCAACCTTGGTGTCATCCTCGACTCCGCTCTCTCATTCACCCCTCACATCCAAGCCGTCACCAAAACCTGCCGGTCTCAGCTCCGCAACATTGCCAAGATCCGCCCTTTCCTCTCCATCCCAACCGCTACCCTGCTCATTCAAGCTCTCATCCTATCCCGTCTGGACTACTGCACCAGTCTTCTCTCTGATCTCCCATCCTCGTGTCTCTCTCCACTTCAATCCATACTTCATGCTGCTGCCCGGATTATCTTTGTCCAGAAATGCTCTGGGCATATTACTCCCCTCCTCAAAAATCTCCAGTGGCTACCAATCAATCTGCGCATCAGGCAGAAACTCCTCACCCTGGGCTTCAAGGCTGTCCATCACCTCGCCCCCTCCTACCTCACCTCCCTTCTCTCCTTCTACTGCCCAGCCCGCACCCTCCGCTCCTCCACCGCTAATCTCCTCACTGTACCTCGTTCTTGCCTGTCCCGCCGTCGACCCCCGGCCCACGTCATCCCCCGGGCCTGGAATGCCCTCCCTCTGCCCCTCCGCCAAGCTAGCTCTCTTCCTCCCTTCAAGGCCCTGCTGAGAGCTCACCTCCTCCAGGAGGCCTTCCCAGACTGAGCCCCTTCCCTCCTCTCCCCCTCGTCCCCCTCTCCACCCCCCCATCTTACCTCCTTCCCTTCCCCACAGCACCTGTATATATGTATATATGGTTGTACATATTTATTACTCTATTTATTTATTTATTTATTTATTTTACTTGTACATTTCTATCCTATTGATTTTATTTTGTTGGTATGTTTGGTTCTGTTCTCTGTCTCCCCCTTTTAGACTGTGAGCCCACTGTTGGGTAGGGACTGTCTCTATTTGTTGCTAATTTGTACTTCCCAAGCGCTTAGTACAGTGCTCTGCACATAGTAAGCGCTCAATAAATACGATTGATTGATTGATTGATTCTGTCTTACAGGTCCATGCTCTTTGCACTAGACATTGCTGCTTCTTCCCAGGTAGAAGCTTTCGGTGGCTTCTAGAGCTACACTCATTTAGTCCTGGAGAATGCATTTCTTTCTGCTTTGTCAGTAAGTCTTCTAATCACCAAGTGAATTAGTGATTGGGTTGTAATTTAGCAAATCAGACCCTATTCCTGCCCTGGAGAGTTTCCTATAGAAAGGGAAGAGACTGATGGATAAACCTTTATATTTTGGTATTTATTCAGTGCTTACTATATGTTAGGCACTGTGCTAAGCACTATGTCCCCAAGACTCTTACAGACCACTCAATCCCAGCCCTGGTAGCTGGGGAGGAGGGGAAAGGGCGGTGGGGGAGTGGGGGGAAGGGGAATAGGTCCCACAGGGATACAGGCTATACGTCTGACAGAGGAAGCAGCTAAAGGAAAATTACCCATGATGCCTTTGGGAAAGAAGCACTGATGCCCTGAATGGTGGGAGGGAGAAGCTGAGGCTCCCAGTCTACGAGGGAGAAAGAACAGATATCTTCTCCCCATTTTATAGATGAGGAAACTGAGGCCCAGAGAAGTAAAGTTACTTGCCCAAGGTTGGCCAGCTGGCCAGTGGCAGAATTGGGACTGGAATCCAGGTCCATTGACACCAGGGCCACTTGCACCCAGGTCTGGGCTCTTTCCAATAGGCCACATCTAACTTTATTACTATTGTTATGATTGATACTACAACTACTATTCATATTAATGTCTGTCTTCCCCTCTAGACTGTAAACTCACTGTGGGCAGGGAATGTGTCTGTTAATTCTGTTGTATTGTGCTCTCCCAAGTACGTAATACAATGCTCTGCTGGTAGTAAGCATTCAATTAGTATGATTGATTCCGCTAATCTCCTCACTGTACCTCGTTCTCGCCTCTCCCGCCGTCGACCCCCGGCCCACGTCATCCCCCGGGCCTGGAATGCCCTCCCTCTGCCCCTCCGCCAAGCTAGCTCTCTTCCTCCCTTCAAGGCCCTGCTGAGAGCTCACCTCCTCCAGGAGGCCTTCCCAGACTGAGCCCCTTCCTTCCTCTCCCCCTCGTCCCCCTCTCCATCCCCCCATCTTACCTCCTTCCCTTCCCCACAGCACCTGTATATATGTATATATGGTTGTACATATTTATTACTCTATTTATTTATTTATTTATTTATCTTACTTGTACATTTCTATCCTATTTATTTTATTTTGTTGGTATGTTTGGTTCTGTTCTCTGTCTCCCCCTTTTAGACTGTGAGCCCACTGTTGGGTAGGGACTGTCTCTATGTGTTGCCAATTTGTACTTTCCAAGCGCTTAGTACAGTGCTCTGCACATAGTAAGCGCTCAATAAATACGATTGATTGATTGATTGATTGATTGACTCCAGTCAGAGTTGTGGGGACCTCCAGCCCACTGCCATTCATGCCTGGGAGCAGACACAGGCCAATCAGTGTCTGGCAGTTTTCCTTTCCATCTTGCATGAAGCCTGTGTTTGCTCTGCAGCTGCAGCAGCTATTTACAAAGCTGTGCTGTTTCAAAGTTCTCCTCTTCCTCCTCTTTCTCCTCCTCCCCCTCTTTCTCCTTGTCCTTCATCACCGTGGATCAATTCCCTGTTCTCGGGTGACCCAGCCACATATTTCCAGCATTTTCACAAGCAGGTTGGTGTGCTAGTCCAGGGGTCAAAGATTAGTTTGTGTTTGTCTGGCAACGTTAGAAATGGATCCTGATTCTCTCAGATTTCTACCCTGGCCAACAGTGAGATTTTCTAAATCAAGGGATCAGAGGTCCCTAGAGGTCTCCTTTTTGCCAAATCCAACAGCCTCTACTCCAACCTAATCCTCCTCCACCTCTCAGTGGTGGAGCCAGGGTGTTAGTAGAGGCGGTGAGGTAGCAGTAGCAGTATGGTGTTAGTGACGGAGAGGTAGCATTGGTGCTGTGGTGGTTACAGAGTGGTAGTGGAGGTGGTGAGGTAGCAATGGCAGTGCGGGAACCGGGACAGTGAGGTAGCAGTGGCAGTGTGGTGGTGGCCACAGTGTGGCAGCCACAGGATTGGTTTGGGCACGGATTCCCATCTGATCTCTGGCCAGGATATTGCTGCAGAAGGTTTCCCGGCGGTCAGGAAGCAATGACCCTGCCATCCCTGTCTCTTTCCCTCAGCAGCATGGGTGGCTCTCCATATCTGCTCTCTGAAGCATGTTTGTTAAGGGAGACTGTAAGCTCCTGGAGGGTAGGGATCATGTTTACCTACTCGAATGTACCTTCCCAACAACTCAGTACAATGCTCTACACACAGTACATTGTAAACTCTTGGAGAGATCATGTCTACTAACTATTGTATCTTTACAACCACTCAGTTCAGGGCTCGGGACACAGTAGACTGTAAGCTCCTGGAGAACAGGGATTATGTCTACTAACTGTACTGTACTCTTACAGGTGCTCAGTACAGTGCTCTGCACACAGGAGGCTGGAAGTTCCTCGAGAGCAGGGATCATGTCTACTAATTCTATTGTATTCTATGATGCGCTCGGTACAGTATTCTGCACACAGTACATTGTAAGTTCCTGGAGGGAAGGGATCATGTTTACTAACTCTCCTCTACCATCCGAAGTGCTCAATACAGTGGTAGACTGACAGTTTCTGGAGGCGGGGATTGTGTCTACTAACACTCTGTACTCTCCAAGTGCTTAGTACAGTGCTTGGCACAAGTAGACTATAATCTCCTCGACAGCAGGGATCATGTCTACTAACTATCGTACTCACCCAAAGGCTCAGTACAGTGCCCTGCATAGAGGTGGAACTCAATAAATTCTACACGTTGATCAGTCGATAGTCGCTCCTTACAGTTACATAGTTACCACCACAGTAGAGATGTAACTCTTCAAGTCTGGGCTCCCATCAGTCAGTGGTATTTACTGAACACATACTATGTGCAGAGTGCTGGACTAAGTGCTTGGCAAAAAGTACGATACAACAGAGTTGGCAGATGTGATCCCGGCCCAGAGGGAGCTTTCAGTCTACGGGGGGAGACAGATACTAAAAGAGATATGGACAGGGGAAACAGTAATGTATAAGAATATTTACTTAAGTGCTGTGGGGCTGGGGTGAGTTTAAAAGTGGGTAAGGGGTACCCAGCCAAGTGGATAGTCAACACAGAGGGGAGGGTTGATACTGAAAATAAAGGACTTAGGCGGGAAAGACCTCTTGGAGGAGGTGTGATTTTTAGGAGGTTTTTGGGCAGAGAGAGCGGTAGACTTTCGGGTAAGTAGGGGGAGGGAGTTCCAGGCCCAAGGGAGAATGTGGGCAAGGGATCAGTAGCAGGATAGAAAAGACTGTGGTACAGAGAGTAGGTTGGTGTTAGAGGAGTAAAATATGCAGGTTAGGTTGCAGGAGGAAATGAGCAAGGTAGGGTAGGAGGGGGCAAGCTGATTGAGAGCTTAAGAGCCGATGGTAAGAAGTTTCTGTCTGATGTAGAGGTGGAAGGGCAACCATCGGAGGTTTTTGAGGAGTGGGAAAATGTGGACATAACGGTTTTTCAGAAAAATGGTCTGGGCAGCAGAGCGAAGTAAGGACTGGAGATGAAGAGACAGGAGGCAGGGAGGCCAGTGAGGAAGCGGCTGATGCAGTAGTCAGTATGGGAAATGATATGTGCTTGGATCAGAGTGGTAGCAGTTTGGATGGAGAGGAAAGAATGTATTCTAGAGATGTTGCAAGGGTAGAACTGAGAGGATTTGGTGACAGATTGAATGTGTGGGTTGAGAATGGCTATGGGCTGAGGGTATCATTTCCCTACTTGGTCCACAATTTATCACAAGCTGACAGGATACAACAGTTTGCTCCCAAATGACTGAAGTTTTTGTTTTTCTAGAAGGGCAACATATAAAAGCTAACAAAAGCAACAGACTGCTGGGTTCAAAAGAACCGAATAAGGTTGCAAAAGTCAATACACATTTTTGCTTATAACAGCATCTGTGCGTGACTCAAAGAAGCAAAATTCAGTTTACTCTCCAGAACTTTTAACAGCTTTTAACCCTGTGAAAAATGGTTTCTTTTATTATCTTTTATTATCGAGTGGCTGGGGAGGTTTTAGGGAGCTAGAGATACAACAGCCAACATGACTTCTGTATGGTTTGGCTGTTTCATTTCTCAGTGACACACTATAAACATATACCAGACGTGTTTTTAAAGTCCCAGTCTCCTTGCTATCGAAATGTGATTACTGGGATTAGGCTGTGAAGTTCCAATAAATTACAAGGCTGCGAAGCCTGGAGCTAAATTTACCTAACCAAGTCAAAAGCAGGGATAGCTCTCCAATTGTAAGAGGAATTGGTGTATGGAGATGCAGTTTGAAAACAAGCTCTCCGTCTTTCTGTCTCTCACACCCAAGGCCTTACCCACACACAGAAAAATAAAACCTAGCTGAGAGGAAGGAAAGGAGAGAGCAGAGCACCAGTGAATATTCAGTTCAGGTTGTGGTTACCAACTGCTCGTTTTGGGGGCTGGGGGGTTCCCAAAGAGGGGCAGTACAAGTTTAGGGTCCCCACCCAGCAGCTTTACAGACTTAATTTAACTGGGGAGAGGGTGAACCATGCAGGGCCATGCAGACTGAGCTTCCTGCTCACAGACCACAAGGAGTCATTTCAGCAGAAGCCTGTCATTATATTTATCGCTCACCTGGGCAGGATTCTCTCGGGACTAACCCCTAATCTAATTTCGGAAGCAGTTTGTATCAGAGATGTCCTAGTCCAAGCCTTGAGATTCTCCTTTCCCGATCTTGTATAACTCAGTTGCCCATGTCGACTGAGCCGTTGAAAGCCCTTCTTCTCTGAGATGTGAGCATTGTGTCATCACAAGGAGGGTTTCTGGGAATTAAAGTCACCCTCTAATGTCCTCTTTTCACCACGCTTTTCTCAACAGAAAAGAACAATATATTAATGTGTAAAAATGAAAATTAAAACATTCCTAAGGCTTTTAGGGACCATCGATCAATCAATCAACCAATGGTATTTATTGAGCACTTACTGTGTGCGGAGCACTATGATAAGTGCCTGGGAGAGTACAATGCAACAGAATGGGAGACAGACATTAAAATACATTACAGATAAGCACATAAGGGCTGTAGGGCTGAGGCTGGGGTGAATATCAAGTGCTTAAAGGGGACAGATCCATGTGATAGGTGACACAGAAGGGAGAGACAGTAGGGGAAATGAGGGCTTAGTTTGGGAAGGCATTTGGGAGGTGGGATTTTAATAGGCTTTGAAGGTGGGGAAAATGAATATGAATGGGGAGGGAGTTCCAGGCCAGAGGAAGGACATGCATTAAGGGGTTGGATGCAAGATACAAGAGATCTAGGTGCAGTGAGTGGGTTGGGATGTAGTAAGAAATAAGTGAGGTAAGGTAGGAGGGGGTGAGACGACTGAGTGCTTTAAAGCCCGTGGTAAGGAGTTTCTGTCTGATGCAGGGATGGATGAGTATTCCACTAGAAATTCTCGAGGAGCGGGGAGATGTGGACTGAGATGTTACTTATAAAAATGAACCGGGCAGCAGAACGAAGTAAGGACTGTAGTGGGGAGAGACAAAAGGCAGGGAGGTCAGAGAGGAGGCTGATGCAGTAGTAAAGACGGGAATGGTAAGTGCTTGGATCATTGTAGTAGCAATTTGGATGGATAAGAAAGGGCAGGCTTTAGTTAGGTTGTGAATGAAGAATCAATAGAATTTGGTGACAGACTGAATATGTGGGTTGAGTGAGAGAGACAAGTCAAGGATAATGTCAAAGTTACGGGCTTTGCGATAGGGAGGATAGTGGTGTTGCCTACAGTGAAGGGAAAGACTAATCCCTATTAACTAAGAATTTGGATATGCAGGATTCACAGGTTTCAAAAACATTAGCTTCCACAGGTAATAAGACCAGTCTAATGGAGTAAAGTTAGTTGTCTGGTGTTGGTGGTGGTAGTGATGGTGGTGGGTCATCCCCTTTTGAGCACCAAGGGGGAGCCCCGAGCTTCAGGCATCAAGCCCCGTTGGCTATGAAAGCAAAACAAAGAACTAACCAGAGTTACCTGAAAGATGGAAGGCTACAAATCTTTGTCTGAGCCTAGCACTGTAGCCTAATGGAAAGTGCCCGGAGCTGGGAGTCAGAGGACCTGGGTTCTTATCTCGGCTCTGCCATTTGCCTGCTGGGTGACCTTGGATAAGTTACTTAATTTCTCTCTGCCTCAATTTCCTCATCTGTAAAATGGAAATTCAAGACCTGTTTTTGCTCCTACTTAGATTATGAGCCTGGTAGGGGACAGGAACAGGGTCCAACCTGATTCTTTTCTAGCTATCCCAGTGTATAGAACAATGTCTGCCATATAGTAAGCATTTAATAGGTATTACTATTATTTTGGTATGATCATGCTTTAGAAATTAAACAAATACGCCCAAACTCCAAAGACTAAAGTTAAAGCTACTCAAATCAACCCTGTGAGGTGCTTTCCTTCCCCCAAGTCCAATTTATCTCTCTCTCTCTCCCCCCCGCCACTACATATAGCTATAACTACACATATTGCTATCTTCTAATACCATGCTCAGCATGCACGATCATGCTATTGACAATGATATATACAATGTACAATATTGATACTTTTCATTCAATATTTTACAAACTCATACATTTACTCAGTGCCAGGCTTAGTCTGGTGGGACTGCAAAGGATAAACGGTGAATGTGTCCCATAGGTTCTGAACACCGCCCTCCCCCCCCACCCAATATGTCCAGTTTGGTGCCACCAACAGAACTGTCTGCTGACCTACCCCAGCCTCCGGTGTTATAGCCAATCACTGCAGCAAACTCCTTTGTACCCCCACGCCTTGCTGCTCACCCCTATCTGGAGCATCTTTCTGGCTCACTGCACCCTAAATCCAGCCCTGCCCTCCTCTCTCTTTGCCCAATCTCAGCCTGTCTGCTTCCTGGTACCTTTCCCTGGTGTTACATGTAGCGGGTTGAGCACGTTACCCCATGACAGGCACTGAATTTAGGACTGACCCTCTCTCCTTGTGATAATGCCCTGCCCAGGCTTGCACTCCAGCAGCCCCTTAAAGCCCTGGAGCCAGCAGTGGGCATGGGGGTAGAGATCCACCAGGGTAAATTGGGGTCACAGCTGTAACTGTGGGAGTGGCTGCCTGTGCCATCATCCTGCTCCTCTCCTTCCCTCCCCTCCCTTCCCTTCCCCTCACCCTAGCTCCTCCTGGCTGGGGCTGCCAAGTGCAAAGGGGTGGGGAGGAACGGGTGGGAAGGGGAGGGTTAGGGAGGGACAGAGTCTAGACTGTAAGCTCACTGTGGGCAGAACACATCTACCAACTCTATTATAGTGTACTCTCCCAAACCTTAGTACAGTGCTCTGTGCACAGTAAGTGCTCAATAAAAACCTTTGATTGACTGGGTGAGGTGACTTCCCAGCAATAAAAGCTTTTGTTATAATAATAATAATAATAATTGTGATATTTGTTAAATACTTACTATATACCAAGCTCTGAGGTGGAGACAAAGCAATCAGGTCAGACACAATCTCTGCCCATATGGGGCTCACAGTCTACGTAAGATGGAGAACAGGTATTTAATCCTCACTTTACAGACGAGGAAACTGAATCATGGTTTGCTTGCTATGTGATGCTGGCCAAGTCACCTAACTTCTCTGGGCTTCACTGTGACTTAAGTATTATTGTATTCGTTAGGTGCTTACTAATGTGTCAAGCACTATTCTAAGCACTGGGAAACATACACAAGTTAATCAGGTCAGAAACAGTTCCTGATTGGGCTCAGAGTCTAATTTGGATAGAGAACAGGCACTGAATCCCCATTTTACAGATGAGGAAACAGAGGCACAGAGAAATGAAGTGACTTGCCCAAAGTCATGTGGTAAACCCAGATCCCCTGACTCCTGTACTCTTTCTACTACTACTACTAATAATAATTATGGTACTTGTTAAATGCTTACTATATGTCAAGTACTGTTCTAAGCACTGGGGTAGATACAAGTTAATCAGTTTAGCCAGAGTCTCTGCCCCACATGAGGCTCACACTCTTAATCCCCATTTTACAGATGAGGTAACTGAGGCCAAGAGAAGGTTGGTGACTTGCCTAAGGTCACACAGCGGACATATGGTGGAGCCAGGATTAGAACCCAGGTCGTTCTGATTCCTAGGCCCGTGCTCTAATTACTAAGCCATGCTACTAGGCCATGCTGCTTCTCTTTGCTGTGAACAAAGTCCCCCCAAAATCTGAGGGGGTGAGGAGAAAACAGAGGGGCAAAATTTGGGGCACAGGGGTCAGGGGAAGGTGGGGAGGAAAGCACCTTGGAGCAGAGGAGGGGAGTGAATGAGGGGATAGGAGTCTGGAGAGGGATATTAGGTAGAATTTCTACTTACCTATAGGGCCTGGTTAACAAGTTGGAGCTGGTTCTGGAACAGATCCAAACTAACTGCATATAAGTCTATGGGATAACGAGCCCATGATACCACTACTCATGATTAGTACAGTGCCAAGCACTTAGTACAGTGCTCTGCACAAAGTAAGCGCTCAATAAATACGATTGAATGAATGAATGATGCACCCACATTTTCAAGGAAAACAGCATGGTTATATCACTGGGGATCCCTGTACCCCCTTCACGGGTTTCATGTTAGCATAGTCGTATAATCTGATAACTACTGCCTAGAAATACCACACTGCACAAATGTTTCAACTTACACCTAACTAAAAATGTAATGTAAAAATTCAGAAATATTTTGACATTGAAATTTTAATGGGAAAAATTGACAATGATAAAAAAGATTCATAGAGACAAGATTGCTGCTAGGGATTCACTTTGGGATGCTGTTACTTCTGGCAATCAACCAATCAATGGCATTTACCGAGTACTTACTCTGTGCAGAGCACTGTAGTAAACCCTTGGGAGAGTATAATACAGTTGGTAGACCTGATCCCCGCTCTCGAGGATCTTATGGGGAAGAGAGACATTAAAATAAATTGCAGATAGGGGAAGCAACAGAGTAGAAGAATATAGACTTAAGTACTGTGGAGCTGGAGTGCGTATTAAAGTGCTTAGTGGGTACAGACCTAAGTGAATAGGTGATCCAGAAGGGAGGGACAATATGGTGGGAAGATGAAAGATTAATAAGGGAATCCTTTCTGGAGGAGCTATGATTTTTAAGAAGGGCTTTGAAGATGGGGAGATGGATAGTCTGGCTATCTTCCCCTCTATCTTCCTCCCCACCTCCATGGGGGCTGAGCCTCCATTTGTGTAATTATTGAGGTTGCGGCCTCTGCCCCAGCCCCAGTCCTGAGACGTGGAGGCCCCGGACTGATGATGACTCGAGGACCGGTCTGATGACTGATGGCTGACAGAAGGTGCTGGAAACCCTTCCCTCCAGCTCAAGGCCTCAGCCAGACCACACATGGCTGGGGTTGCCAGCCCCGCACTGAGAAGGAGCAGAAGGCCCACGGAGATGTTTGCTAGGCCACACCTGGACTGGAGACACCAGCGCCACATTGGGAAGGGGCAGAAGGCCCATGGAGAACAAGTCTATAGATGATGTAGCAGGGAGAGTAAGCCGAGGAAAAGAGGCTTAATCAGGGAAGGCCTTTTGGAGGAGATGTGACCTTAAAAATGCTTTGAAGATGAAGAGAGTGGTGATCTGGAGTATATGGAAGGGAAAGGAGTTCCAGACTAGGGTGAGGACATGGGAAAGGGGTCGGCAGAGAGCTAGAGATACATGAGATCGGTACAGTGAGTAAGCTTACGCTAGAGGATTGGAGTGTGTGGGCTGGGCTGTAGTAGGAGATCACTGAGGTGAAGTAGGATGGGGCAAACTGATTGAGAGCTCTAAAGCCAATGGTAAGGAGTTTCTGTTTGATGAGCAGCCACTGGAGGTTCTTGAGGAGTGGGGAGACGTGGACTGAATGTTTTTGTTGAAAAACGACCTGTGCCACAGAATGAAGTATGGACTGGAGTGAGGAAAGACAGGTGGCAGGGAGGCCAGTGAGGAGGCAGATGCAGTAGTAGAAGTGGGATAGGATAAATGCTGGGATTAACATGGTAGCAGTTTGGATGGAGGGGAAAGGGTGGATTTTAGCAATGTTGTGAAGGGAGAATCAACAGGATTTGGTGACAGCTTGAATCTGTGGGTGGAATGAGAAAGATAAGTTGAAGGTAATGCCAAATTCAGGAGATCCTTGAATTTGTTTGAATTTTAGTTAAGGGGAAACTCCCCACCCCCAGATTTTATATTAGACCTGGGTTCATCCGAGCCCCTCATGGGAAATCTCTTCATTACTACATGGATACTGAGCACCTTCTGCACCTTACTACTTTGTGCAGAGCACTGTACTAAGTACTTGAGAGAGCATGAAAGAGTGAGTAGGCATGGTCCCAGACTATAAGCTCACTGTGGGCAGGGAACGTGTCTATCGACTCTTGTATTGTACTCTCCCAGGCACTTAATACAGTGTTCTGCATACAGTAAATACTTAAATACCACTGATTGATTGTTTACAGCCCACTGTGTGCAGAGCACTGTACTGAGAGCTTGGGAGAATACAATAGAGTTAGGAGACATGATACCGATCCTCAGGAGCGTATGGTCTACTGTATGGAGAGCACTGTACTGAGTTCTTGGGAAAGTAGAATAGACACCACCCCTGTTTTCTAAGAGCTTTCAGTTTAATAAGGAAGAACAGACACAAAAATCAGTTACGGGTAGGGGGAAGGAAGAGAGTGCAAAGATATGTGCACAAGTGGAACAGGTTGGGGGAAAGCTGCATGTGCATGTGTGTGGACCAGTTGTAGTAGTAGTAATAATAGTAGTAATTGTACTTAAGTACTTACTGTGTGCAGAGCACTGTACTAAACACTGGGAAAGAGAATGCAAGTGGAAATTAGACACAGACCCCATCCCTTGAGGGAGGTCACAGTCTTGTGATGATCCTAGATCCCCAGGCTGAGTGGGTCTGCAGCCTGGCAGGACGGGGTAAACTGGGCCAAGTTTCTGGCCACAGTGGGGCTGAAGATAAGTCCAGGGCAAATCTGGCCCTGAAAGAAGCAGCGTGGCCTGGTGAATAGAGAACAGACCTGGAAGTCAGAAGGACCTGGGTTCTAATCCCGGCTCTGCCACTTGTCTGCCATGTGACCTGGGCAAGTCAATTCACTTTTCTGGGCCTCAATTACCTCATCTGTGAAATGAGGATTAAGACTGTGAGCCCTGTGTGGGACAGGGACTGTGTCCAACCTGATTAATTTGTAACTACCTCAGTACCTGGCACACAGTAAGCACTTAACAAAAACCACTGGAAAAAAAAGGGGGGGCAAGTGGAAAAAAGGGCTTTAATTGTTGAAGCAGTTTGGCCTAATGGATAGACTATGGGCCTGGGAGTCAGAGGTCCTGGGTTCTAATCCGGTCTCTGCCACTTGCCCCTTTTGTGACCTTGGGCAAGTCACTTCACTTCTCTGAGCCTCAGTTTCCTCATCTGTAAATTGGGGATTCAATGCATGTTCTCCCCCAACTTAGACTGTAAGCCCCATGTAGTACAGGGGACTGTATCCGACCTGATTAACTGGTATCTACC
Source organism: Tachyglossus aculeatus (assembly GCF_015852505.1). Classification (NCBI taxonomy): domain Eukaryota; kingdom Metazoa; phylum Chordata; class Mammalia; order Monotremata; family Tachyglossidae; genus Tachyglossus; species Tachyglossus aculeatus. The sequence goes on from NC_052090.1 coordinate 27,210,229, forward strand.
CCAGTGCTTAGAACAGTGCTTGGCACAAAGTAAGTGCTCAATAAACACCATAATTCAGTTTTAAAAACAGAATTGTTTTTAAAGGGATTCAGAAGGGATTCTGTTGGGAACAGAATTGAGTAAAACTGTCCCTCTGACCTTTCTGCCTTATCCCTCGAAGGGTCACCGGGCAGATGCTCGTGGAGCCTCTGCCTTCTCCTGTGCTTCCTTCGGCTGCCCCTGTGGGGTCCACACAGTGCCAGCGGCAATGGCAGTGGCAGCCGCAGAGGCCACAGCAGCAGGGCAGGATGTTCTCCTGGTGCCTGAGCCGGGATCTTGGGGAAGCAGCTCTGGTTGCCGAGAGCAGCCCAGCCCAGAGGTCCGATCGACAGCCCCTTTGCTCCACCCCAGTGACTCACAGCCGGACTTTCCTGAGGTTGGAATTCCCCTCCACCCAGCCTCCCACCCCCCTCCACTCCGGTCCCCCTAGTAGGGGCTGAGTGAGATTTAAGCAGCTCCAAAGGTCAGGAATCCCATAACTGCCATCTCCCCAGATCCAGAACCCCTTCTGTCCCTTCTTCCCTTCCACTCTGGATTGTGTGGCCACCCAACCCCGGGGGCTTCCTCAGGCCGTTAAAACCGGAAAGCCTCCAGCACAGCACGGACACAGGGCTCTGGGCTCCGGAAAGAAGGCAGCAGCAAGTATGCCCTGGGCAACTTGGACTGGTGACTAGTTGGCTAGTTGGGCCCCTGACACTCGCCCTTCCTTCCACCCATTATGGGAGAGAGGGTGGGCACATTTCCACTTTAGATACAGATTGAAAATCTCCTTCTCATTTTGCTCTGCAGAGCCACTTTCCCAGGATCACTGTTAGCTATCTTGTCTCAACTACTGCATCAGCCTTGTTGATCTTCCTGCCTCCAGCTTCTCTCCTCTCCAGGCCATACCTCACTCTACTGCCCAGATCATTTTCCCCCAAAATGACTTTTTGTGATTGCTCGTCCCACTCCTCAGAAACCTCCAATGGTTGCCTAGCAAAATGAGCATCCAACAGAAACTCTTCTCCTCGGCTTTAAACCTCTCGACCAGCTCTCTCTCCTATAGTTATTTTAACTCCTCTTCCACTACGCCCTAATTCACATTTATTCCTCTCAAGGCAACCTACTCAATGTGCTGTGTTCTCATATCTCGAGCCACTGGCCTCTTGCTCACCCTTTATCCCTTCACACACGACAGACCACCACTCTCCCCATCTTCAAACCCTACTAAAATTACATCTCCTCCAGGAAGCCTTCTCTGACTAGCCTCTCATCTCCCCACCCTATTTTCCCTCCTTCCTTTTTGTATCACCTATGCATTTGGGTCCATACCCCCAAACACTTTAATAGACTCACCCCTGCCCTACCTCTTATACAGCACTTATGTACGTAATCTTATCCTCTGTTGTTTCCTCTACTGTTAATTTATTGTAAGGTCTGTCGCCTCCGCTAGATTGTAAACTCTTTGAGAGCAGGGGTCAGATCTATCAACAGTATTGTACTCTCCTAAGTGCTTAGTACAGTATTCCGTGCACAGTAATAATAATAATAATAATTGTGGTATTTGTTAAGCATTTACTATGTGCCAAGCACTGAACTAAGCACTGGGGTGGATGCAAGAAAATTGGGTTGGACACAGTTCCCGTCCCATGTGAGGCTCATAGCCTCAATCCCGATTTTACATATGAGATAACTGAGGCCCAGAGAAGTAAAATGACTTGTCCAAGGTCATGCGGCAGACAATTGGCAGAGCTGGGATTAGAACCCATGACCTTCTGACTCCCATGCCCGTGCTCTATCCACTATGCCATGCTCCTTAGATTGTAAACTCCCTGAGAGCAGGGATGTTCTCTATTGTACTCTCCCAACCACCAACTACAGTGCTCTGTACACAGTTAGCACTCAATAAATACTATTAATCGATTGACTGAATTTTGGATTATTAATGATAGATTAATGCAGTTTAGTAAGAAACAAAACCTGAAATCAGGCACACTTGCTGTAGAAAACAACTGTATCCTCACAAACTGAATTCTAATTTTTAATGAAAGATTTGGACCTACAGAACAGCATATATAATCCTCTCAATTCTTGGAGGACTTTAATCCTTTCAATCCATCCATTAATCAATCAATGGTATTTACTGAATGCCTACTACATGTGGAGCTCTGAGCCCCCTGAAGGCTGTGTATTCTTTTCCAGCATTCAGTACAGTATTCTGCACACTGTAAGTACTTACTGAGTACTATAAGCACGTGGGAGAGTACAAAAGGATAGAGTTGGTAGACACACCTTTAGCAACTCTACTATTTAAGCTGTAACATAAAAATAACTCCTTTTCCTTCTCCCTACATGTAACTTATTGTAGTGTCTGTCTCCCCCACTAAATTGCAAACTCCTTGAGGGCTGGGATTGTGTCTGCTAACTCTATTGTACTCTCCCAAGCATTTAGCACAGTGTTCTTTTCACAATCACTCTGCACAGAAAATGCCATAGATCAATTGACTAAAAACATCATTAACCAGTGACGACAGATAGATCAGTGGTAATTATGGCATGCTTACGGTATGCAGAGCACTGTACAAAGTGCTTGGGAGAGTTGGGAGACATGTTCCCTGCCCACAATACCCTTACAGTCTAGAGGGGGAGACAAACATTAATATAAATATACAATTTATAGAGATGTACATGAGTGCTGTGGGGCTGAGGGTGAGGTGCATACCAAATGCCATAGGTCACAGAACCAAGTGCATAGATGATGCAGAGGGAGGAGGAGTTGGGGAAAAGAAGGCTTATTTGGGAAAGGCCTTTTGGAGGTGATTCATTCATTCATTCATCATATTTATTGAGCACTTACTGTGTGCAGAGACTGTACCGAGTGCTTGGGAGAGTGCAATATAACAATAAGCAGAAACATTGCCTGCCCATAATGAGCTTACAATCTAGAGGGGAGAGAGATATTAATATATATATAAGTAAATTACAGATGTGTACACAAGTTCTGTGGGGCTGGGAGGGGGGATGAATAAAGGGACAAAGTCACGGCAATGCAGAAGGGAATGGGAGAAGAGGAAAGGAGGGCTTAGTCAGGGAAGGCCTCTTGGAGAAGATGTGCCTTCAATGAAACTTTGAAGGAGGGGAGAGTCATTTTCTGTTGGATATGAAGAGGGAGGGCTTTCCAGGCCAGGGGTAGGATGTGGGCAAGAGATTGGTGGCGAGAGAGAAAACATAGAAGTACAGTGAGAAGGTTAGCATTAGAGGGGTGAAGTATGTGGGCTGAATTGTAATAGGAGAGTAGTGAGGTGAGGTAGGAGGGGACAGGGTGATTGAGAGCTTCGAAGCCCATAGTGAGGAGTTTCTGTTTCATGTGGAGGTGGACGGGCAACCACTGGAGTTTCTTGAGGAGTAGGGAAACATGGCCTGAAATTTTCTGTAGGAAAATGACCTGGGCAGTACAGTGAAGTGTGGACTGGAATGGGGAGAGATGGGATACATGGAGGTCAACAAGGAGGCTGATGCAGTAATCAAGGTGGGATAAGATAAGTGCTTGGATTAATGTGGTACCAATTTGGATGGAGAGGAAAGGGTGGATTTTAACAATGTTGTGAAGGTATAACTGACAGGATTTTACTGATGGGTTGAATGAGAGAGAGAAGACAAGGATAACGCCAAGGTTTTGGGCTTGTGAGGCAGGAAGGGTGGAGGTGCCATTTACAGTGATGGGGAAGTGCAGGGGGTGTTTAGGGTTTGGGTGGGAAGATAAGAAGTTCTGTTTTAGAAATTCTGTTTTTGAAGTTCCGTTAAGCTTGAGGTGTTGGGAGGACATCGAAGTAGAGATGTCTTGAAGGCAAGAGGAAATGCTTCAATGTTAATAAGGCTTTGAAGGTGGGGTGAGTTGTGGTCTGGCATATGTGGAGTGGGAGGGAGTTCTAGGGTAGAGGCAGGACATGGGAAAGGAGCTGGTGGTGAGATAGATAAGATGGGTTCAGTGAGCAAGCTGGTGCTACAGGAGTGAAGTAGGAGATCAGTGAGGTAAAGTAGGAGGGGAAGAGCTGATTGAGGGCTTTAAGCCGGTGGGAAGGAGTTCCTTGAATGTGGAAGTGGATGGGCAACCCCTGGAGGTTCTTGAGGAGTGGGGAGACATGGACTGAACTTTTATAGAAAAATGATCTGGGCAGCAGAGTGAAGTACGGACCGGAGTGAGGAGAGACAGGAGGAAGGGTGGTCAGCAAGGAGACAGATGCAGTAATCAAGGTGGGTAGGATGAGTGATTGGATCAGCATGGTAGCAGTTTGGATGGACAGGATTATAGCGATGTTGCGAAGGTAGAACCAACAGGATTTGGTGACAGATTGAATGGGCTGAATGAAAGTGCGTATCCCATCCCACTTCTGGACCAGCTTGCAATCAAGTTCACATACTGGATAGTCACCTTCACTCTCCCCTCTCTTTTGCTCCCCACAATATATCTCCCAACAGAGGACATTCCTGGGCTGACTGGTATTTGCCCACTTAGTTTTGAAGTTCAGAACAGTATTCATTTGAAGTTTTATTTTCAAGTCTTGGGTGGGAATAACTACAGAAGAAGGTAAGAATAAACCTTATCTTGGAAATAGAACTGTATAGGTAGAATTAAGCCTTTACCCTAGCATCTTAGTGTCTTATCTTTCTTTTTTTTAACGATACATGGGATTTCACTCCATTGCCTGAAATGACTAAATAGAACCTTCCTTCTCCTCAAAGGTCATTCATTATTCATCTTTTCAAATCAGGAGCAGAAGTTACACTCACATCCTTTAAGTTAATTCATTACCCTTTACATCCCATAAAACGACTTATGTCTGTTTGTACCAGATACTCTCAAGGCCAGTGTTGGCCTCCTTATCACCGTGATTCTGGGAATGGATAATTGGGTCTGGAGATGCATTAGCAGAGCAGGAGCAACAGATGAACGGAACTGGTTTGAACCAGACGAGCCCAGGAGCTACGCAGCTCCATTACTGTCAAGGAAAAAAAACGATCGTGCAAGAGTCCCCCAACCTCTAAGGGTTTTAGAGACAGATGAAAGCCGTAAATTCAGGATGGAGAAGTTTACCCCATTTCGGTCGCTTAGCAACATCCTTCACATCAGCAGACTTTGGTGGACACAGTTCATTAACTGGTTCGACGGATGGCTGCCCCCTGGCCGGCGGAGAGGAAAGATCTGGACTGACCCCTCAGGAGAGGTAGGGAAGGGACACTCAGCTGACTGGAAAGCTGTGCCCAAGACGACTCAGCCCTGGGTTCTCAGGCGGTCAGCTTTTCGCCATCAGTGATGTCACCATGGAACCCGAAGGGCTGCTCTGGATCACATTCCCAGTTCTGGGAGTCCAGGAAAAAGGACCCAGAAGCTTTTTCAGTCAGTGCTGCTGACTGAAGCAGGCCCCTCTGAGAGCCACCAGCCACGACATCATTTGTTCTTATGGAAGTGGGGTAAAGCTACTGCTTGGGATGGAGCAATGACTCCTGGCTTCTTCACAAAGTTCTTGTGAGCGCAGGACCCTCAGCCAACCCTCTTATCCCGAACTGTGGGGCCCTGTCATGAGGGAGACAGTTCCCTCTTCCCCTGCCCCCCCCCAACCCCATCTCTCTCTCTCACACACACACATACCCCACGGGTCCCACTGGCTCCTCTTTCTCTAGTGGGTTGAGGAGCTGTGGCCTTCTCAGGTTCCAGTCTTCCAGAGGGTGAAAGACTGGGTTGGGGCAGCTGCCACGACTGTGATGGTTGAACTCTGAGCCATGAGGAGCTTGAAACTCTGTTCCCCCACTCCAGTGACCCAGCCCTCCCCTTGTCGAGATCGCTGCGCTTGTCTTTCATCTGTTGCTCTCTTTTTATTGTTTCATCCTTCCTCATAAGTCTGTCTCCCATCCCCTCTCCCCTCCCTTATAGTCTCAGGTCAGGATACCCCTGAGGGCCAGGGACCATGTCCAATTTTCACCTGTGTATTTGTTTAAAGTGTTTAGTACTGTGCTTGGTCCACAGAAATCTCTTCATAAATACCATTACCCCTACTCTTCTCGAAATATCAGACAAAACCACAGGTTTGCACTGGTAGCTCCTTTTAGATATCAGCTTGGCTTAATGAATAAATAACATGACCCTCTGGGGAACCATTGATCTGAAAGCAAAAATCAATACAATCCAGCATGTGTAAGACTCTGGTTGAATGATTACTCAACTCCAAAATGAAATGTGGTCTTAAGGGCAAAACAGAATTCTCTGCTTCCCAAAGAAAGCTAGGTGGAATTATTTGAAAGAGGCTTCCCGGAATGAAGATTTGGAACTTGTTAGCCTCTCTTTACATAGAAGCCACTCCATCCCTTGATCATCTGGGTTGCCCTTCTGTGCACCAGTTCCATGCATTCTTCTGGGAATAGTAATAATAATAATCCTTGTATTTGTTAAGCACTTAGTATGTTACAAGCGTTGTACTAAGTACTGTGGTGGATACAAGATAATCAGGTCAGATAGAATCCTTGTCCCCAAAACTCAAGCTCAAAACAGGAGCCTCAAAACACCCCTGAAATAGCGTGCTGAGCCCCAAGAGGAAAGAGTCCAGTGTCTCAAAGGAAAGGTTACATCTGGGAAGATTTCCTAGGGCCTTAAGATCCTTTCAGTGAAAAGAATGTGAACGATTGTTCACTACTTGACTATGAGCCCCGTGTGGGACAGGGACTGTGTTCTACCTGATTAACTTGTATCTACCCCAGTGGTTAAAACAGTGCTTGATACATAAAAAGCACTTACCAAATATCATATTTTCCTATCTTTCCTCTCAAATAAGGGGAGCACTTTCATAGTTACTTTTAGTGGAAAAAGACCACCTAGGTCTTGATCATTGAGGTTTGCAAACCTAGATGGTGCAGGGAGAGGGAGGAAGGTTCCATGGCCTCTCCCAGAAGCTTCAAGCTTCATTCCAAGGTTCCTTTTCACTAGTTGGCATTTTCCTTGGATTCTAGCTCGTTTCCAGGTTGGTAGTGGGAAGGGGCTTTTGGACTCAGTTCTGCTCATGATGCCGACACTGGGAGGAGTGAGACTGAGTTAAGAGACAAATGGTGAAACCAGAGAAGGCCCAGACCACCAGGGAGCTCCGTATTTGGGTCTGAACACACCGTAAAGGAGTCAAAGTCAGCCCAATTGTGGGTTTGGGTTAGCGTTGACTTGACATTCAATCAATCCGTCAGTCAACTGATCAATGGCATTTATTGAGCACTTACTGTGTGCAGAGCACTGTACTAAGTGTTTGGGAGAGTATAATACCATAGAGTAGGTTTTGACAAGGAGCATACAGGCTAGTGGGGGAAGCAGACATTAACATAAATTACAGAAGGGTATGTATATGTGTTGTGGGGCTTAGGGAGGGCTGAATATCAAAGGGTAGAGTTCACCCACTTTGCTCTACAGCCTGTAAAACCCCTCCCCTAAACAGCAGAATCAATAAAATATGCCGAGGGAAACAGAACTCAGTCCATAGTAGTATTTATGGAGAAACAGTGTAGTTTAGTGAACAGAGCAAGGGGCTAGGAGTCAGGAGACTCAGGTTCTAGTCCTGGCCCCTCCTCTGGCTTGCTGTGTGACCTTTTGAAAGTCATTGAACTGTTCTCTCTAGACTTTAAGCTCGTTGTGGGCAGGGAATGTGTCTGTTATTTTGTACTCTCCAAGGGCTTAGTATGGTGCCCTACACATAGTAAGTGCTCAATAAATACGATTGACACTCGGTACCTCAGTTTCCTCATCTAAAAAATGGGGATAAAATAAATGCCCTTTCTCCATCCCTTCTGTGTGGGACAGGGACTCGGGGACCGATCTAGTTATTTCGAATAGTCCCGAACGCTTGCCACCCTGCTCAGCACACAGTCAGCGCTTAATAAATACCAACATCCTCATGATGATTATTATTATTGTTATTACTCAGTGCCTGCTGTGCTGAACACTGTTCATTATGCACTTGGGAGAATCCAGTAGAGGGGGAAGCCACGATCCTTGTCCCCAAGGCCAGCTCTGCTAGCATGGCTCAGCTCCATCAAAACTGAAACTCTTTGAGGACAGGACTGGCTTCTCTATGTCCCACTGAGCCTATATTAGTGGGGACATGGGCCAACCTTAATCTTTTCGCCAAAGTAAAATCAACTTTGAATGATTTATGGGTCCATTGGTTTAGCACAATCCCATTCCCAGCTGAAACCAAGAAATTCATCCACGAAAACCTTCTTGGTCTTTCAGGGAAAGGCAAGCTAAGTCATTTCTTCAGTTCCAGAATTATGATCCTTTTCTCCAAAGCAGGTCCAGAAAGAGGGTTCTCTCACCAGTAGTGTTGCTCTGAGCGCCCCCATCAGGGGTGAAAGGGAAAATGTCACCTGGCTGGTGATCCACCTTCGCATCAAACAGAAGCTCCTCCTCCAGGAGGCCTTCCCAGACTGAGCCCCTTCCTTCCTCTCCCCCTCATCCCCCTCTCCACCCCCCCCATCTTACCTCCTTCCCTTCCCCACAGCACCTGTATATATGTATATATGGTTGTACATATTTATTACTCTATTTATTTATTTATTTATTTTACTTGTACATATCTATCCTATTTATTTTATTTTGTTAGTATGTTTGGTTTTGTTCTCTGTCTCCCCCTTTTAGACTGTGAGCCCACTGTTGGGTAGGGACTGTCTCTATATGTTGCCAATTTGTACTTCCCAAGCGCTTAGTACAGTGTTCTGCACATAGTAAGCGCTCAATAAATACGATTGATGATGATGATGAAGAAGCTCCTTACCATTGGCTTTAAAGCACTCAATTGGCTCTCCCCATTCCACTTCATCTCACTGATCTCCTACTACAGCCCAGCCTGCACACTCCACTCCTCTAGCTCCGGCTTACTCACTGTGCCTTGATCTCTTCTATCTCGACGCCGATCCCTTTCCCACATGCTCTCCTCTCCTTGGCCAGGAACTCCCTCCCCCTCTATATACACCAGACCACCTCTCTCTCCCCTCTCTCACCCCTCACCTTCAATGCATCATTAAGATCACATCTTCTCCAAAGGGTCTTTCCCATTTTCCCTGGCTTGCTCTCCCTTCTGCAGTATCTATGCACTTTGACCTTTGGGCATTTGATATTCGCCCCCCCTCCCTGCCCCCCCCCCCACCAGCCCCACAGCACTTATGAACATATCTTTGAATTATATATTATAAATTACTTCTTTATTTACTTTAATATTTGTCTCCTCCTCTAGACTGTAAGCTCTTTATGGGCAGGGAAAGTGTCTGCCAATTCTGTTGCACTGTACTCTCCCAAGTGCTTAGTACAGTGCTCTGCACGTAGTAATCACTCAATAGATACGATTGATTGATTGACAGTTTGGAAAGGGGAAGACGTGTGAGAAGTAGTGTGGTCTAGTGGAAAGAACACAGGCCTGGGAGTCAGAGGACCTGGGTTCTAATTCTGGCTCTGCCACTTGTCTGCTGTGTGACATTGGGCAAGGCACCTCGCTTCTCTGTGCCTCAGTTCCCTCACCCCTAAAATGGCGATTAAGGCTTGAGTCCCACGTGGGACATGGACTGCGTCCAACATGATTACCTTATGCTACTCCAGTGCTTAGTACAATGCCTGGCCCATGGTAAGCACTGAACAAATACCATTTAAAAAAAATATGGGCTTCAGAAGCTCTCAAGAGGACTTTGGCTTCCCAGAAAGTCCCGACAAATCCCTACAGCTTTTCCTTAGATTAAAGGCTTTCTTCCACACCTCTTCCATAAAGCTGGCTCATTCCAAGTTGCTCTGCCTTCACCGCCAAAGGATGTTCCAGGAGAACTACTGAGCTCCAATGACATGTTTAAGCTCCTAAGCTTTGCTCAACCAACCAACCACCCAACCAATCAATCAGTCAGACCCACAGGCCACGGCCCTGTCCTGGACACAAACAGTGCACCCGGCTCAGCCCAACCTGGAGCTCACGGCAGCATCCTCTCCCAGGAGCGACAGAGGGGGAGCCGAAAGGAGGCCCGGGGATGGAGGGAACATGTGGACAGCGCGCTAGAAATAATTACCTGGAGGTCACTCTTTGAGGCGGACTGGCCAGTTGGATCCCTCTGTCGGTCCTTTCCCCTAGGCAGAAAACAGAGGAAAAAGCAGTTAACCCCGAGATCCACCAGGACTGGGATAATTCTGCAGGAGGTCAGCAGATGGAAGGGGTGGCCTGGTGTGTTTACTGACCTTCTGCTCCACCGGGCAGGTGAGAGCATAGGGAAGGCTTTGGGAATTGGGTCTTTTCAGGTTGGCCACTTTATTGGCTCGGACATTAAAAACAGCCCAAGTGTCTTAGTCCCCTTCTTCATTTCAGAATTTCCATTTGAAGGAAAACAGCCAACAGGTCAGAATTACTTGTGAAACTGACATTTCTCAACCTCACACACCGATTACCATGACATATGGTTCCCCTTTAGGCCCTGGGATTGGGGCAACATCACTCTGCTCCAGTAAAATCAAGGCCATTTTCATTCAGAAGATTTTTTTTTCCTCCAAGAACAACTCAGATTCAGCTTTTGGAAAGCCTAGTCCTAAATATATGATTCTGCGACGAACCGGTTGTAGAGGAACTGAGACAAAGAGATGCATTTAGAAATCTGTTTTAAGAAAAGGCAGAAGCCCCTAACAGTCGAAGCATCTGTGATGAAAAGCTGACAAACCAAGAGTGTGGATTTTGCCAGGCCCAGTGTTCTGAATCAGCAGTGTTTTTTTCTTGTCATTTTCCTGCTCAAAAGGCTAAAACATAACCAGGCATGGGAGATGCTGAGGAAAAGGAAGGACCAGGGGGAAAGGGAGAACCTTGTATGCCAGGAAAATGTATGCTAGGTTCCTAAGGAAAAGCAAGGGTTTTTTTTGTTTTGTTTTGTGTTTTTAATAGCAACTGTTAGCTCACTATGTGTCAGACACCTTACTAAGCGCTGGGGTACATACACGCTAATCAGGTTGGACACAGTCCATGTCCCACATGGGGCTCACAGTCTCAGATGAGGGAACTGAGGCCCAGAGAAGTGAAGTGACTTGCCCAAGGTCACCCAGCAGACAAGTGGTGGAACTGGGATTAGAACAAAGGTCCTTCCAATTCCCAGGCTGCTTCAGATGGAAAACTCCCGCTGACTGGGGGAAGCCAGGGAGCCCCCCGATCTGCCTCACAATGTCTCCCACCTTCCTCCCGACATCTACTCAGACAGTTATTCAGCTTGTTTCTGATCCGTTCTCTGAGCCTAAGAGCGGGCTGTCTGCTATTGACCGTAAGAAATGGGTCGAGGAATTTATTCTGTAAACAGAGGGCTGTTCCAGCAATTTGGCTCTCCCTGGGAGCAGAAAGAATGTGCAGAGGGCCTTCTGAAAGGAAAATATTATTTTGAAAATTAAACAGGCAACACTGGGAGGTCAACTTTGCTGCCTTCTATATTTTTTAAGCTTGCTCTTCTTCAGAAAGGCTATTTCTTTTTGTCCTTAGGGTTTTTTTTTAATGGTATTCATTATTTACTGTTCTAAGCGCTGGAGTAGGTACAAGTTAATCCAGGCCAAGTACAGTCTCTGTCCCACAGTTGGCTCATAAGTCTAAGTAGGAGGGAAAACAGGTATTTTATCCCCATTCTACATTTGAAGAAACTGAGGCATAGAGAAGTTAAGTGCCCAAGGTCACACAGCAAGCAGTTGGCAGAGCCGGGATTAGAACCCAGATCCTCTGGCTTCCAAGCCCATGCTCTTTCCACTAGGCCACTCTGCTTCTCAGCATGAACATGTGCCAATCTGTGCAAGATCTGGCAATTTGCTTAAGATAAATTTGGTTCGCAGCTGGAATTTTATTGCAGTGAAGCTTAGATACAATAATCAGTTATGGGACCCTGGCTGTGTTTAGCCACAGGAACGAGGCATTCCAAGTCAATGACTTTTCTTAACTTTTCTCTCTACAGAAGGTCTTAAGAGTCTAGATACCCATCCCCCACTGAATCCCAGCGTGAGGCCTCGTCCCTGTCTTTGCAAAGCCAGACACATCTTCCCCACTGGTTTTTCAATCCTGTCGGCTTTCCTTCACCCAGCAAACCAACAGCACTAACCGGGCCCGTTTCAGGCAGCTTCGAAGAATTGGCCTCATTGGTGGATACAGAGGCAGCCCAGAGCCACGACCCGGGTTTGTATAATAATAATAATAACGATAACAATTATGGTACTTGCTAACTGTTTACTACATGTCTACCACTGTACTAAGTGGTGGGGTAGATACAAGTTAATCAGACCAGACACAGTCCCTGTTGCCCACTGGACTCACAATCTAATGAGGGGGGAGTAGGACTGAATCCCCATTTTACATATGACATAACTGAGGCACAGAGAAGTTAACCAACTTGCCCAAGGTGACACGGCAGGCCAGCGGCAGAGCTGGGATTAGAACACAACTCCAACTCCCAAACCCAGGCTCTTTCCTCTAGGCCCTGCTGCTTCTCTTTCCCAGAATAGCCATTTACTAACTCTGTATGTTGGGACCACCCTTTGGCTGCGCCTGGGAAGTCTGGCCCCACTGACCTACCAGGAATGCTGGAAGGGGAAGAGGTGAACTCCTTGACCCCGATGGAGCCGAGGTCCGGGGGTTGGCTGTGCCACCGGAGGTTCAGGTAACGTCAGTTTTTCCCGCCCCACCTTAATCAATCAATCCATGGTATGTTTTGAGTGTTTATTGTGTGCAGAGCATTGTACCTAGCGCTTGGGAGAGGACAGTATAGCAGAGTCAGTAGACATGTTCCCTGCCCATAGCAAGCTTACACGGAGCAGAGTGCAAGTAAGGAAGAAGCCCACGGAGCCCAAGAATCCCCCTTCCTGAGGTCTACTATGCCACTAGGAAGATCACCACCTTGCTTGTGTCCTGAGAGTCATCATATTTATTTAGGGCTTACTTTGTGTGGAGAACTGTACTAAGTGCTTGGGAGAGTATAGTATAACAAAAAAAACAGACACATTCCCTGCCTACGAGGTTATAGTCTAGAGGGGGATAAATAAAATTAGAGATATGGACATAAGTTCTGTGGGGCTGGGAGGGACGATGAATAAAGAGGGAAAGTTGGGGCGACGCGGAAGGGAGTGGGAGAAGAGGAAAGGAGGGCTTAGTAAGGGAAGGCCTCTTGGAGGAGATGTGCCTTCAAAAAGTCTTTGAAGGAGGACAGAGTAATTGTTCGGGTCCCTTCGGACCACATGACTGAAGACCCCGCGGGGTCCACTCCTTCACTCAGCAGGATGGAGGGGAAGTCCTTGTGGGAGCCTGGAGATGCTGACTTGGGGCAGTGTCCTTCAGGGCCTCTTAGGCCACGGGACTGGCCCAGGGGCCTGGCACTGAATTCTGTTCAAATATTTGCTTTTAGAGATAATCTGTCTTAGTGAATAGCATCAAAAGAAAGTTTAAGGCCGACATCCCAAGCCAAGAAAACTTGGAGCCAGCGAAAAGGCTGGCTGAGACTTTTCACTTTGATCCTGGGGTCCACTGGGAGTAAAAGGAGAGGGGAACTGGATGAACCCTAACTGCTTGTGGTGCTGACAGGATCTTTGAATTGTTTAGTGCAGGGCTATGATCCAAAGGAATAGTCTCTGTTCTCTGGGCCCACACTGGACAAGGTATCCCATAACCACGTGGGTAGTCTAATAGTGTTTACTGAGCACTTAATGTGTGCTAAGCTCTGGGCTAAGCACGGGCTGGATCGATGCTGCATAAAATTACTATCCAGAGTCACACAGCGAGGCTAGTGGCACAGGCCTGGGAGTCAGAAGGACTTGGGTTCTGATCTCGAGTCTGCTGCTTGTCTGCTGTGTGACTTTGGGCAAGTTACTTCACTTCCCTGTGCCTCAGTTACTTCATCTGTAAAATGTGCAGTAAGACGACGAGCCCCATGTGGAACATGGACTGGGCCCAACCAGTGCTTTGTACAGTGCCTGGCACATAGTGTGTACTTAAGAAATATCAATCGATCGATCGATCTGGGAAATTGCCCCCATGATCACTAGGCACCCTATTCTTTATCTGGTTGCCAGTGACTTCAGTATGCTCTGCCCCCTCCCAGAGGAGTTCCCTGGGGGTTCTCCACTAAAAATTCTTGGGATTCCCATAGGTCCTTCCTCCAGCATGGCTGCCATGCACACATCTGATCTCCCTTTACTCTCACAGAAGGAGGCGGGGGCAGGTAAGATGATCCCAACTGGAACCAGACCAGGCGACAGCAACTCCAATCTGCCTATGCAGCCTCCAAACCTAAAACTGGGGTCTCCTGCCTCTTAGCCCCATACTCTGTCCACTGGGCCATAGTGCCTCCATTCTCATATAGAAGCAGTGGCGCAGACCCCAGGCAAACAAGGCCTTGTCTCCACTGCGTAGAAGTGATGGGGGAACAGGTGAGTGCTTCCTCTCACCCAACTGCTCCTCTTCTCATTTCCCCTTGTCTCCTCTTTCCCCTTCTCTCTCTTTCTTCCCCTCTCTTCCTTTCCTTTCATATCCCTGGCTCTGGACCTATCCCACCCACCCCATTTAAGGTAACCGGGGTTCTCTAGGGCTAAAATTTGGCTTCCAGTTCACGATTCATCCAACTACTTGTAAGTAAATGGATTCAATTGTGATCCAGTGGAACCAAATAATGTGAATCTCTTTATTTGGTTTAAATCGTCCAAGCCTGAAAATGCAAGGATCATCATCATCATTACCATAAAAAATGGTATTTATTGAGTGCTTATTGGGTGCAAAGCACTGTAATAAGCCCTTGGGAGAGCACAATACAACAGGGCCAGTAGACACATTCCCAGCCCACAGTGATGGCTGTTGAGTTCAGCTATTTTGGCAACCATTCTCTGGGCCTCCGGGCCCGACGTATTTATAGCTTCTGCTCTCCATTAGCATTCCTCTCCAGGAATCATGCCCACATCCCCATGAAGCTTCAGCATTTGAAATGCAAAGCAAACCTAATTCTCTCACTGACTGGCTTACTACAACACTTCTTCGTGATGTGCTTTACGGTGAATGCTTAGCTTAAACAAGTCTTATTCCTTCAGCACTCTGCATGCCGTGTGTGCTCAATGAATACTATCGCCTGCTTGCTCACTTCTCTTAATTGACCAGATTCCCCTCTTTCGCTGGAAAGGGAATCGGAGGAAAATCCGAAGGCCTCCCAGAGCTGACATCGATGTTCCATTTCCACCAGACCCATTCCCCTATTTACAGAGGATTGGGAAATGTGCCTCTCTGGGGTCCAGACCAGGAAAATTGAGGCAGAAAAAAAGAGCAAAAAGCCCAGACCATCTGCTGGCAGCTTGCTGGGATCTCCCATGCACCACCAGGCCCCAGGCAGACACCGACATGGCAGCTGCTGACAGAAAGCAGACGCCGACATATCTGACAGCAAATATGGCGGGGAAAAGGCAGAGATGTTCGAGGCGGCTGTGCTGGGGTAAGCTTCCAAAGGACGAGATGCTTCACAACAGGCCGAGAAACACTCCAAGTACTGACCAGCAGGGAGAATATAAAGTATAATGAATCTGATTTTGTTTGTGTGTTTCAAGTGTAAGAAAAAGCTGGGATTCTAGGCTGGTTTGTTGGTCTTTTTACATGGTATTTATTCTTCATCAATGGAATTTATTGAGCACTTACTGTGTGCAGACCACAGAACTAAGCACTTGGGAGAGTTGGTAGACGCATTTCAGGCCCACACAAACTTAGACTCTATTCAGCACTAACTAAGGGTCAAGCACTACTCTACCTGCTGAGATGGATACGAAATAATTGGGTCCAACAAAGTCCTTGTCTCACACTGGGCACCCAGGGTAAAAGGGAGAACAGAGATCTTATCCCCATTGTTCAGAGAGAGATCCCTAGGTCCGGAAAAGTGAAGTTACTTGTCCAAGGTCACAAGGCAGGTGAGTGACGGAGCCTGGACTAGAACCCAGGTCTCTTGACTCCCAGCCCAGTGCTCTGTCCAACAGAATACATTGTTCCCACAGTAGTCGCATCTTATCACTTTGGGTACCAGTATCCCAATGCTCTTACCCTCTCCCCGGTACCAAAGGGCACATGACACCCAGAAAAGTGAAAAACTAAAGAGTACTACACCCTTCTGGAGACTTGGCAGAATTTAGTTTAGCAAAGTAGCTTGATTCTCCCCTCCCCGCACCCTTTAGCAAACCCACCAACAGCCAACAAAGTCATTATCAGCTAAACTGGAGCTCACACTACATGAAAACCGGCAGCATCTTGAGGCCCCCTAAAACCATCACTAGACAGCAGGGGGCTTGATTCTGTACCCTGACCCAAGCCAACCACCAAAAGAACAAACCCACTAGGCTGCTGCCATAGAATTTGCTGAAAACCACAATTCCTTACCGTCACGGGGCTTGCTGAAAACGAGCTTGAGAAACCGCTGGCAGACGAAAGGATTGCACAAGGAGCCCCAGGCCTTCCTTGCTACGCCAAAGCCTCATGAAGCGGCAGCGGCGCCCCCCCCACCCAACCCCAGCTCCTCCCCCCCAGCCCCCTGTGGTTTCCTTCCCCACCCTGCCCTGGTCTATGGCGGAGCTTGGGCTGCCTCATGGTGCAGAGAGTTGCAGAGTTCCTCTCGAGCCAGCTGAGAACGGATGGGCAGAGGTCAACCTGGCCTCACTCTGATCCTGTTGGGCAGCGACAAACACCCTTGTGGCCATACACATCCACATCCACATCCAGCAGTTCCTGGTGCTCGGAGAAGTCACCTTGCCCCCTCCTACCTCACCTTGCTACTCTCCTACAACAACGCAACCTGCCCACTTTGCTCCTGTAATGCCAACCTTCTCAGTGTACCTCGATCTTGTCTATCTTGCCACCAACCTCTCACCCACATCCTGCCTCTAGGCTGGGATGCCCTCCCTTCTCAAATACAACAGGCAGTTAATTGCCTCACCTTCAAAGCCTTATTGAGGGTACACCTCCTCCAAGAGGCCTTCCCTAACTAAGGCTTTGTTTCCTCTTCTTCCACTCCCTTCTGCATCACCCTGACTTGGTCCTTTTATTCACCTCCACTCCCAGCTCCATAGCACTTATGTACATATCTGGAATTTATTTATTTATATTAATGCTATCTCCCTCTCTAGAGTGTAAGCTTGTTGTGGGCAGGGAATGTATCTTTATTGTTATATTGTGTTCTCCCAAGCACACAGTACAGTGCTCTGCACACAGTAAACGCTCAATAAATATGATTGAATGAATGAATTCATTCATTCAATCATATTTATTGAGCGTTTACTGTGTGCAGAGCACTGTACTAAGGGCTTGGGAAGTACAAGTTGGCAACATATAGAGATGGTCCCTACCCAACAGCGGGCTCACAGTCTAGAAGGGGGAGACAGACAACAAAAAAAAAATATTAACAAAATAAAATAAATAGAATAAATATGTACAAGTAAAATAAATAGAGTGATAAATACGTACATATATACATATATACAGGTGCTGTGGGGAGGGGAAGGTGCTGTGGGGAGGGGGATGAATGAATGATGGTGAAATAGGCTCCCGGCTGCAAGTGGGTCAGGGTGGGAAGGCCAATGTGGGACCCAAGATCCCGGCCAAACTACACACTCAAACTCTCTCTCTCTCTCTCGCATGCACGTGAGCTCACGCACACACACACACACACAGAGGCCCTTCCTTGCTATGCTGGCGTATTTGCCATTTGTGGTGCATGGGACCATTTGTGCTTTGGCTTCCTCGTCTCCCAACCCTGATGGAGCTACGGCTCCAGCACGGCAGCCTCAGTCTGGATCACCACTTGCTAGCCTCAACTCCAGGTTTTCAGCTACTTTGTGGCATTGCCGGAGGTTTTGTTTTAGCTAAGCAATCAATCAGTAGTGTTTACTGAGTGCTCACAGTGTGCAGAGTACTCTGTTAAGCTCTTGGTAGAATACAATGAAACAAGATTGGTAGAAATGTTCCCTGGTCACAAGAAGCATTAAGTGCTAACTCACGCCCATATCCCCTTCTCCATCTTTCTTCTCTCTGAAATGTATTTTAGTGTCCATCTCCCCGGCTCGATTGTAAGGTCCTCAAGGACAGGAGCTGTGTCTATTTACTCTATTGTACTGTCCCAAGAGGACTTAGTACAGTGAGTACAGTGGGTGCTCACTCCATACAATTGACTCGTTGATTGACGGATGGTATCCTTAAAACATTTTTTCTATCTTCCTGGCTTTCAGTTTCAGCTCTCCATGGAGCAGCTGAGTATCCTGATGCCAATCATTCTCACGAGCCCCACCCAGGGCTCACCGCCGGGTAGCCAGCGGTGAGCAGAGAGCTTCAGTGCCAGGGGACTGACGTCAGTCTACGACCTGGTCATTTGGGATCCAGTCCCACCATCTGATGTTGAGCTCTGCCCCTCAGGGACACCGCTGGAATTTAAGAGCCGGGAGCAGTGTCTGTGGAGATGGACCAGGTGCCCCGTGACTACCAGCTCTCTAGTTGGGTTTGGAGCTTGATACCCCCCTGCCCCCACACTCTGTTTGAACATCAACCATGGGATGTCCTGGCTTTCTTGACCTGATTTTTGACTTCTTCATCTGTCAATGCAATCATTGTTGGTGAGTGAGTTGCCTATGGAAACAGAAGTCTGAGGCAGTATTTATAGCCCTGTGTTGCTGCAGGACTCCATCAATCAATCAGTGTTGTATGCATTCAGCCCTTACTGTGTGCAGGGCATTGTATTAAGTGCTTCGGAAAGTATGATACACTAGAGTTGGTAGACCCGATGCCTGCTCTCATTGAGCCGACAGTCTAGTGGGGGAGACAGACATGAAAGAAATTACAGATATGGGAAGTGGCAGAGAATAGTAATTTGGACATGAGTGCTGTGTCATATTGTACTCTCCAAAGTGCCTAGTACAGTGCTCTCCATAAAGTAAGTGCTTAATAAATGCGATTGATTGACTGACTTGACTGGCTGTGGGGGTGGGGTGTTGGAGTATCAAAGTGCCGGAGGGGTACAGACCTAAGTGCAGAGGTCATGCAGAAGGGAGGGCAAACAGGGTGGGGAAATGAGACATTAATCAATCAATCAATTGTATTTAGTGAGCACTTACTGTGTGCACAGCACAGTTCTAAGCACTTAGTAGAGAAGCAGTGTGGAGTGGAGCACCCACTGTACTCACTGTACTAGGTCCTCTTGGGAGAGTACAATAGAGAAGCAGTGTGGCTTAGTGGAAAGAGCATGGGCTTGGGAGTCAGAGGTTCCAATTCCGGCACTGCCACTTATCAGCTGTATGACTTTATGCAAGTCACTTCACTTCTGTGCCTCACTTACCTCATCTGTAAAATGTAAAATGACTGTGAGCCCACGTGGGACAATCTGATTACCTTTTATCTACCCCAGCACTTAGAACAGTGCTTGGCATATAGTAAGCACTTAACAAATATTATTATTATTATTATTATACTATTATATATTATTATATTTAATACTTAATAATAACTGTATAACAGAGTTGGTAGACACGTTCCCTGCCCACGACGAGCTTTCAGTCAAGAGGGAAGCTAGTCATTAGTCAAGGAAGGTTTCCTGGAGGAGGTATGATTTTAGTAGGGTTCTGAAGGGAAAGCAGTGGTGCATTCACTTTCTGGGTAATAACAGAGAGCCTTGATTTTTCCAGCCATGCCATCGGGCCCTTTGCAGCTTGGGAAACTGACGCTGGAATGTGGCTGATCCCAGAATTTAGATTCTTCAAATTCCAGCATCCAGCCTGGCCCCAACCGAGGTAGCGAATGAGGCAGGGGTCCAGCAGGGGTCCAAGCAGTGAGATCTGGGCTTCTCCCTCCAACCTCAGCCAGGACCTCCCGGGTTTCCACCACGAGCCCTCGCATTTGGGTTTTTCTTCTCGATGCGGCTCAGCGTCTGGCCACAGGAGACCCTGCTCAGGATGGACAACATTTCCCTCAGCATTGTTTGGTGAAAAGGTCTATTGCTGAAGAAGTCACTTTTGAACCTGGTTGTTTTTCTGACAATTATCAGATGCACTGCTCTCCATACATTTCATGTGATAAAACAGAGAACTTTCAAATAAACTGACAGTAAAATCACTGAATAGACCATTCAGTGAACATTCACAATTCAGGACTTTGCTGATTCTTACGTCTGACCCATCTTTTGTCAGAGGATCCAAGCTATTGCAGACCTTAGAAGCTGAAGTTCCATTACTGGCCCAGAGTTCTCGTGGTCCCTTGGAAGGCCGGTGATTTGGAGGCCTCACGTCTCAGAGTTGAACAAGCATTCTGACAGACAGATGGGGATTCATCCGTTGAACTAGCAGAAGAAGTAATTTATAATATATAATTTAAAGATAAGTCCTGTGGGGTTGGTGTTGGGCAATTATCAGAGCCCGTTGTGGGCAGGGATTGCCTCTTTTTATTGCTGTGTTGTACTTTCCAAACATTTTGTACAGTGCTCTGCATACAGTAAGCGCTCAATAAATATGACCGAATGAATGAACAGATTGAAGTACAGAGATGACACAGAAGAGAGAGCAAGCCAGGGAAAAGAGGGCTTAATTGGAGAAGGCTTCTTGGAGGAGATGTGACCTTTGTAATGTTTTGAAGGTGGAGGGAGTGGTGGTCTGGCATATATGGAGTGGAAGGGAGTTCCAGGTCAGGGGGAGGATGTGGGAAAGGGGTCGGCAGTGAGATAGACGAGATCGGAGCTCAGTGAGAGTAAGGTGACACTAGAGGTATGGAGTGTTCAGGTTAGGCTGTAGAAGATAAGTGAGATGAGGTAGGGTGTGGTGAGCTAATTGAATGTTTTAAAGCCATTGGTAAGGAGTTTCTGTTTGATGTGGAGGTGGATGGACAGCCAGTGGAGGTTATTGAGGAGTGGGGAGACATGTACTGTATGTTTTTGTTGATAAAATGATTCATATAGCAGAAGGAAGTCTGGATTGGAATGGGGAGAGATAGGAGGCTGGGAAGTCAGTCAGGAGACAGATGCAGTAGTTGAAGCAGGATAGGATAATGGCTTGATTAATGTGGTAGCATTTTGGATGGAGAGGTTTGGTAACAGATTGAATATGTAGGTGGAATAAGAGAGATAAGTTGAGGACAATGCCAAGGTTACAGGCTTGTGAGGAAGGGAGGATAGTGGTGTTGTTGTCAATGATGGGAAAGACGGGTTGAGTGAGAAGATAAGGAGTTCAGTTTTGGACATGTTTAAGGTGTTGGCGGGACATACAAGTAGATATGTCTAGAAGGCAGGAGGAAATGAGAGATTGCATGGAAAGAGAGAGGTCAGGGCTGGAGATGTAGATCACTAGGGAATTCTGCTTCAAAAGCACAACAGCAAGGGTAGGGATGGCCCAGGAGGCTAGTGGTATTACAGGCGAAACCTCGGTATTCTGAGTTGACTAAAGTCCCCCAAAATACTTATCATCGTGTGGTCCCACCATCACAACAATGCCTTTGTCTCCCTGTTAACACTGGTTCCCACCACATTTTCTGGGAAGAATACGTGCAAAACTGATGTCAAACCATACCAGTACCTCATGAAGCAGCCAAAATATTTTGCCTGCTATTTCTGCTAAATGATTCAAAAAGAAAAACTATAAGAGAGTAATGGTAATTATTTGTGAGTCAGTGTCAAACACAGACATTTTGCAGTTGCAAATGGGACTGAAACAACATCTGCCTAGATGGAGACTGAAACAACGTCGGCCTGGATGAAGGAAGAAACCATGTCTGTCTGGTTGGAGACCAAAATGATGCCTGCTTGGAGGGAGAATGAAACAGTATTGGCTTGGTTAGAGACCCAAACATTGTCTTCCTGGTTGGAGACCAAAACAATATCTGCCTGGATGGAGACTGAAACAGTCAACCTGGATGGAGACTGAAACCCTGTCAGCCTTGGTTGGAGACCAAAATAATGTCTGCCTGGATAGAGACTGAAACCATGTTAGTTGGTTGGAGACCAAAATAACGCCTGTCTGGGTGGAAATTGAAACCATGTTGGCCTGGATGGAGACTGAAACATCGTTGGCCTGATTGGGACACCCAGCATTTAGGAAAGACTCCAGGCTCAGGGGAGGCGGAACTGTCTGGGAGATGGTAGGGCGGGAGGGATTTCCGGTGTTATTTTCAACTTACATGAAATGACTCAGCATCACGGGGGACCGGTTCTGATATGCAACCCGAATTACTGCATGTATGTCTGTGGGAAAATGCACTCTTTGGATCAGATCATAGAGTTTTCCTGTGCTGAATACTGTGAGACTCCAAGGATGCAGTCAACAATTTTGGGCAGGGGTGAAGGGGAAGGAAGACAGAAAGAGGGAAGGAGAGAAAGAGAGAGAGACAGAGACAGAGACAGAGACAGAGGCAGAGACTGCAAATCCTCTCAATTCTGTGCACCATTTCAATGTGTGTGCAAAAAGATTGATTCCACTAATCTTTGGCTGACAGTTTCCAGGATTTGTGGTGGCATAAAAATACCTACAAATGGAATCGAACTGCCATGTGGCCTGTGGCTATGGGGAGGTGAGAAAGCAGCGTCCTGCTGTCAGCTTTGAGCTGCTCGTTTTGATTGCCCTTTGCGAGAACTGGTTTGAAATATATTGCTCATTTATTAAAAGTTAAGTTATTACTCTTATAATTCAAATCCTGACATGTCACTATGAACAAATAAATCAACCGGTCTCGAAGGTTAAGAGCTCTCATGGACAGAAAACCTTCAAGAGAATGCAAATTTGATGCTAGAGTCTGCTTTCCTCCTTTGATACCTGTGGGGTGCCCTGTCCCTCCCCCAGCCCCACCCAGCACTGAAAACTTTTCTTTTATGGTATTTGTTAAGCATTTACTTTGTGCCAGGCACTGTACTAAGCGCTGGGGTAGAAACAAGGTAATCAGGCTGCACACAGTCCATGTCCAACACGGGGCTCACAGTCTGAATCACCATTTTGCAGATGAGGGAACTGAGGCAAAGAGATGTGAAGTGACTTGCTCAAGGCCACACAGCAGACAAGTGGCTGAGTCGGAATTAGAACCCACGTACTTCTGATTCCCAGGTCCGTGCTCTAGCCACTAGGCCACACGGCTTCTCGACCCTTTTTGGGAAGCCATTAGGGTCAGCTCTCCATGTCTAACACTGTAAGCAGGACTCCATAAACTTCTCATTCCAGGTGAACTTTGGACAGCTGATGACTTGGGCTGACATCAGGATAAGAGGGATGATGACATTTTCCAATTCAAGCAAAAGAAAAATCTTTCAAGAAGTGGACAGCAATCGGGTCTGAAACCAGTTTGTCGATCAATCAATCGTATTTAATAGCATTTACTGTATGCAAAACACTGTACTAAGTGACTGGGAGAGTACACTATCACAGAGTTGGGCGAGCTGTTGTTGCTCCCTGCCCACAACAAGCTTAGTGATGTACAATGCACTGTCTTTGTGGCCCAGTGTCTGGGTTTAATCTTGGTGGAATTCTCCCCAGGCCTTCTACCCTAAGAAAGCCTTTCACTGCACAACATATCCATAAATCATGAAAATTGTTCTGAACATCCTCTAGACTGTAAACTCGTTATGGTCAGGGAATGTATCTGCTGACTCTGTTGTACACTCCCAAGTGCTTAGTTCAGTGCTCTGCACATAGTAAGCGCTCAATAAATACCATTGATTGATCTTGGGATCTGGTGAGGCTCTGGACTCTCACAGACCTCAGTTTTTTATAAACAGTGGAAAATGGGGACCCCACTGTAATCAGTGAGTTCAGAACTATCTGAATTATCTGAAAATCAATCAAGCAATGGTATTTTCAGAGCACTTACTGTGTGCAGAGCACTGTACTGAGAACTTGAAAAAGACACAATACAACAGAGTTAATGGATACGTTCCCTGCTTCCAAGCAGTTTATAGTCTAGAGGACCAGGACCAAGCGAGGGCTGGACATAGCACTGGGGGTGGGGTTTGTGGACATTTGGGGTCAGTTGAGAGAGCAGGTTACATCTCAGGGTTGCACGTGTGGCTGAGACCCAGGGCCCACCCACACAAGGCAGGGTGGCCCAGTGGGATAGAGCAAGGGCCAGGGACTCTGAAGGACATGGGTTCTCATCCCGGCTCCGCCACTTGTCTGCTGTGTGGCCTTGGGCAAGGCATTTAACTTCCCTGTGCCGCAGTTCCCTCATCTTCAAATGGGGATTAAAACTGTGAGGTCATGTGGGACTTGGATGATGTCCAACTGATTATCTTGTATCTACTCCAGCATTTAGAACAGTGTCTGGTAAAGAGTAAGTGCTTAATAAACACCATTATTATTATTATTATTATTATTACAAGGCAGGCAAAATGAGAACAATCGATCTAGCCCCAACTGCCCTCCCCAAATTTGATAATCAAATAGGAGAACCAATTCAGACCTGCCGTAACATGTACGGCCTTTCAGTCAGGATGGTGTATTTCAAAATCGTTCACTCTCTGTGGTAAAATGGATAAAGGTGGAGAAATCTGGCTACTTGCATTTTCACTTAAGGGAGATACTGAATGAATGATAATGAAATCTCTTATTGTGTAAAGATTAGAGGAAAATGGAGTTTAATTATTCACCTTGGTCGCTGAGTGATAGTGTCAAATGATGCCAGCAGAATACTAATTAGGGGCCCTATGTGAGCATAGTTATATTTGGCTAATACCCAAATCAGGCAGCAGTTGCCAGCATACCCTTCTGCTTCTTGGGCTAAAACTGGGGCTTCTGTTCTTTAGTTGGGGACACGGAACCTACCTCGGGAGGAAACGTGTTTTATGATCACAGTTCCACAAGTCATATCCGTCAAATTGGCGCCTTGAGCCCCGAAGTGAAATTTTCAGATCTGGAATGGGTATGTTTAGGCTATTTGTTTGAAATACCTGTTTGACCTGACACTTTCCACCTTTCTGAGAAATAAAATGGAACATTTACAGCTGCACTTTCAAAAAGTCAAAAGAATCGTTTAGCTCCTTGTCATTTCATGATTTTAACATTTACTGTATATTTGTCATTTTATTTTTATGGCATTTGGTAAGTGCTGACCACGTGCAAGGCACTGTACTAAGTGCAAGGGTAGATAGGAGGTAATCAGGTTGGACACAGTCCCTGTCCCACATGGGACTCACAGTCTTAATTCCCATTTTATGATGGAATTGAGATGAGGGAACTGAGGCCCAGGGAAGTGAAGTGACATGCCCAGCAGACAAGTGGCGGAGCCGAGTTTAGAACCCACGCACTCCTGACTCCAAGGCCTGAGCTCTAGCCACTTGGCCGTGCTGTTCACCATGAACATAACAGTTGAATTAGCCACCAAATGATCCTTCTTGAGACTTTTTTGGTGACCTAAAAATAACTGAGCAGATCCACTTCCCCGTTGACCACGTTTTGGTTTCCCTGCCTATTCAGGAAGGGGCGGCAAACATTTTGGTTAAGTCGTAGGCAGGCAGATTTCTGATGAGAAAAAGGGGATTTCATTATAGATCTTCTAGGGAAGATAAATAGTAACATAATTTTAGGAGCTTTAGAATCACAGATCTGACTGCTACATTGCATGCTTCTTGAGGGTGGGGATCATGACTACTACTACTGCTACTACTAATAATAATGATGGCATTTATTAAGCGCTTACTATGTGCAAAGCACTGTTCTAAGCGCTGGGGAGGTTACAAAGTGATCAGGTTGTTCCTCGGGGGGCTCACAGTCTTAATCCCCATTTTACAGATGAGGTAACTGAGGCACAGAGAAGTTAAGTGACTTGCCCAAAGCCACACAGCTGACAATTGGCAGAGCCGGGATTTGAACCATGACCTCTGACTCCAAAGCCCGTGCTCTTTCCACTGAGCCACGCTGCTTTTCGTGCTTCTGCTACTAAGGCTATTGTGGTCTCCCAAGCACTCAGTACAGTGTACTGCATACAACAGACTGTAAGCGCTTTGAGGGGAGGGATCGTGTCTATTTACTGTTGTGCTCTCTCAACTGCTTAGCACATTTCTGTACACACAGTAGACTGAAAATTCCTTGGTAGGGACTGAGTCTGCTAACTTTAATGGACTCACTCAACTGCTCAGCACATTGCTCTGTATGCAGTAGACTGTAAACTCCTGCAAGGCAGGGATTGAGTCTGCTAACACTATTGTATTCTTCCAAGCACTTAGGACAGTGCTCTGCAAAGTAGACAGTAAGCTCCTTAAGATCAGGGATCGTGTCTACTAATCTACCGCACTCTCCCAACCTCTTTGCACAGGGCTCTGCACGTGGTAGGCATTCAGTGAATAGTACTGAATGGTGCTCACTTCGCTGCTGCAGACTCACCATCTCGTTGCTAGCAGTTCATCCCAAGAACTCGGAGTCCTGCTCCAAATCACAACAGCCAGAGCAAATGGGACTGCATGGTGTTGCAACGACAGAATTTTTACATCCAAAGGTACAGAAAAGGTTCTGCCATCACGTGGCTTTAAATGGTGGTGATTATAGATCAGTGTTGGGATGGTATTTTTCTAGGTGAGGGCAAAGGGGGATTGCTTCTGAAGATGGGATTTTCCCATCAGCCATCAGTGATGGTTTAGGAGTAACTGTGGAAAAATGCTGGGTAAACAGAATGACTGACATGGGTATAATTAATCTATGCTGCAATCTGGAGTCAAGATAGTGAGCCTTTCCTATGTTGATTGATTATGGCTAATAATAATTATTATCATTAATGATAACAGTAATGATAATTGTGGTATTTGTTAAGTGCTTACTATGTACCAGGCACTGTATTAAGCACTGGGGTGGATACAAGCAAATGAGGTTGCACAGAGTCTTTGTCCTATATGAGGCTCACAGTCTTAATCCCCATTTTACAGAAGAGGTAACTGAGGCACGGTGAAGTGAAGTGACTTGCCCAGGGTCACAAAGCAAACAAGTGGATTAGAATCTGGATCCTTCTGATTCCCAGGCCCATGCTCTATGCCATGCTTCTTCTCATAAACACTAGAAATGACTCTAAGCTCACCTGTCTTCTGATTCTATGAACATTGAAGAATGCACAGCTATTACAGGATTCCCTTTCTCCAGAGAGAGGCCACTGCCCCTCTGAGCCCATTCCTACAACTTGCTCCTGTCTGCTACTCCAGGACAGGCACTCCCAAACCCTCCCTGCAGTCAGGGGAGAAATCAGAACGACTGTGAGCCTGTTAAGCCATCACTTGACATTCCTCTTTGGAAGCGGGACACAGGGATGTCTCAGGGGTGCTTGATCTGGAGGTAATACAGGGAAATTGGATTTTTCTGCAACTCTGCCTAGCCCACTTGGCAAAGATCACTAATGCCACAGTTCAGGATGATCTAATCTTGTTTCAGCAAATCATTCCTAATATAATCAAATCACATGGCATCGATCAGTCCATCAATCAATCAGTGGTATTTATTGAGAGCTTATTGTGTGCAGAGCACTGTACTGTACTAAGTGCTTGGGAGAGTAAAATACAACAAAGTTGGTGGAAACCCTCCCTGCCCACCAGGAGCTTACAGTTAAGAGAGTTAGACAGGCACTAAAATAAATTCTGGCTCTGTACATAGGTACTGTGGAGATGAGGGTGGGGTGGCTATCAAGTGCTTCAAGGATACAGACCCAAGTGCTTAGGCGATGTGGAAGGGAAGATAGTTTTTACCAGCAACCAGGAGAAGGGGGCGCAAAGCCGTGGCTCAGCGAAAAGAGCATGGGCTTTGGAGTCAGAGGTCATGGGTTTGAATCCCAGCTCCACCACAAGTCTGCTGTGTGACCTTGGGCAAGTCACTTAACTTCTCTGAGCCTCAGTTACCTCATCTGTAAAAATGGGGATTAAGACTGTGAGCCCCACGTGGGACAACTTGATTACATTGTATCCCCCCAGCGCTTAGAACAGTGCTTTGCACATAGTAAGTGCTTAACAAATGCCATCATTATTATTATTATTATTGTTATTATCTATCTCTGGGGAGGTGCTAGCCCCAGCAGACCACAGAGCCCAACACAAGTGCCACAAATTCTAAGAATATTTGTGTTTCCAGAGGGCCAGTGAACATCCGGCAGGCCAGCTGCACAATGAGCACTGATGGTGGTGAGATGGGCCCCGGGAGCCTGCACCCGTCCAGGACAGTAACAGCGGCGAGCTAGGCCCCGGGCACTCCCCTTGGTCTGGGACACTAACAGCAGCATGGCTCAGTGGAAAGAGCCCGGGTTTGAGAGTCAGAGGTCATGGGTTCTAATCCCGGCTCCGCCACTTGTCAGCTGTGTGACTTTGGGCAAGTCACTTCACTTCTCTGAGCCGCGGTTCCCTCATCTGTAAAATGGGGATTAAGACTGTGAGCCCCACGTGGGACAACCTGATCACCTTGTATCCTCCCCAGTGCTTAGAACAGTGCTTTGCACATAGTAAGCGCTTAACAAATGCCATCATTATTCTTATTATTTACAGTGATGAGAGAGACTCCAGGCACCTGCAGGGTGGCCAAGTAGATAGAGCACAGAACTGGGAGTCAGAAGGACCTGAAGCAACATGGTCTAGTGGATAGAGTCAGAGGTCATGGGTTCTAATCCCAGCTCTGCCACATCTGGTGTGTGGCCTTGGGCAAATCACTTAACTTCTCTGGGCCTCAGTTCCCTTATCTATAAAACGGAGATTAAAACTGTGAGCCCCATGTGGGACAGGGACTATGTCCAACCCGGCTATCTCGTATCTACCCCAGTGCTTAGAACAGTGCCCGGTACATAGTAAGCACTTAACAACTATCATAATTATAATTATTATTCTAATGCCGGCTCTGTCACTTGTCTGCTGCATGACCTTGGGCAAGTCACTTCACTTCTCTGGGCCTCAGGTCCCTTATCTGTAAAATGGGGATTAAGACTGGGAGCCCCATGTGGGACCGGGATTGTGTCCAATCCGATTTGCTTGTAACCACCACAGCTCTTAGTACAGTGCCTGGCACATAGTAAGCTCTTAACAAATACCACAGTTATTGTTATTATTGCTATTAGTGAGCAGTGTGGTGATGCTGTGACAACCAGTTCCCCTGGCTCCGGTACTTAAGAGAGGGAAGAAGATGCCAGGAGAGACTCCTCGGTGATCCTCTCTGAAGTATATGCTGAACCATTCAGAGAGAGGGATTAGGGAGGCAATAGCAGGCCAGGCTGGGGGAAGTTGAGGCTCTCAGCCATCTTGAAACTAGGGAAAGCAAGTTGTGGGCCTGGGAGAGCAGGACACCATGGGGAGAGCTTGTGCTGTGGACTCTGGACAGACACAGGGCCCAGGGAGGGATCAGAGAAAATTCCCTGGAGGTTCAGAGTCCAAAGGCCCGGACTCTGGAGGAGAGAGGCTCCTGACCCTGAGAGGGGGGAAGAAGGTGAGCCCTGGGATGCCTACAGGGAAGTACAGAGTATCCTGGAGGGGGAAGTACTAGATCCAGGAAAAGAGAGTTTGAGCTGAATTTGTTTTAGTTATTTTATTAATTGGAGATTAAATATTGTAGCGATCTCAGATCTTGGAGTCTGTCAGCGGAAAGGGCCAGAGGAAGAAGCTGAGTACCAGGGAGACACTAGGATCTGGGGAGCTGTGGGAGCAGGCGAGAAGGCTTTATCTACAGGCTTCCTGCAGCCAGGCCCGGGTGGAGGATAGTAGGCTAGTCCCCGTTGACCTCTGTGCCTTTGGAGAAGTGCCAGGGCTTCAGCCCTAGAGTGGTGGCAACAAGAGGGGTTGAAGGACTTGGGGGGAAGTGATTCGGATGCCCCAAAACCTGCGGTAGAAGAGCGAGAAATTTGGAGAGATTTAGAGCTCAGGGGAAGCTGACTGGGTTCCCAGCCCTCCTCAAGTGACTGGGTGGGGGTGGGAGGGGATAGTGGGGGAGGCGGTCTTCCAGCCTGATTTAGGGCTGATAGCCACAAGTAACGTCAAAGTTGGTCAATGGGGTAGTGACCGTTAGTGACCGGTGTGATGTGGCACACTTGGCTCAGTGACTGGTGGCAGTTGCCATCCAGGGAAGGGCTGGTAACAGCATGGCCTAGTGGACAGAGTCTGGGCCTGGGGCAGTCAGTAGGACCTGGGTTCTAATCCCCACTTTGCCACCTGTCTGCTGTGTGACCTTGGGCAAGTCACTTCACTTCTCTGTGCCTCAGTTCCCTCATTTGTAAAATGGGGATTAAGACAGTGAACCCCATGTGGGATATGGACTGTGTCCAACCTGATTAGATTGTATCTAACCCAGCCTTTAGTACAGTGCCTGGCACATAGTAAGAGCTTAACAAATACCATTTAAAAAAAATTGGGACTCAAAGCTGTGCTGTCTGCCTAATTTATGAGCAGTGGTTTAAATTCCTGACTCTGATAGGAGGTAGAAGAAAAGACATCAAATGCATATTTCAATTTTGTTTCACTTGCTGTGGATTAATTCTCAGAATGAGATAAATGTAGCTGATTGACACCTGCTACTTGTGGTTTTAATATTCCTGTTTGCAAGAGCTTAACCCAACCACCCATACGTCTCTTCGACAAGGACGTAGGGCTCGTCCTCAGTACTGGTACCGTTACTCTCACACAGGAAGTAGCATTGGCAGTGTCATCCTCAGACAGAAAACAGCATTGGTAGCATCTCCTTCATGTAGGAAACAGCACTGGCAAGTGCCATCCTCCGTCAGAACACAGTACTGGCAGTGTTTTTCTCAGACAGGAAGAAGCACTGGCAGGTGCCATCCTCAGTCAGAACACAGAACTGGCAGTGTTACTCTCAGACAGGAAATGGCACTGGCAGGTGCCATCTTCCATTAGAACACAGTGCTGGCAGTGTTACTCTCAGACAGGAAGAAGCATTGGCAGGTGCCATCCTCAGTCAGAACACAGAACTGGCAGTATTACTCTCAGACAGGAAATGACACTGGCAGGTGCCATCTTCAGTCAGAACACAGTGCTGGCATGCGACAGGAAACACCACTGGCAGGTGCCATCCTCAGTCAGAACACAATACTGGTAGCATAACCCTCAGACAGGAAACAGCACTAGCAGTGTCACCCACAGACAGGAAACAGCACTGACAGTGTCCTCCTCAGCCAGAGAAGCTGTTTCACAATATAGATCTTTGTTCTCCGTTAATCTGAACAACATTAGCATCTACCAACAACAATGGTTACAGTTCCTTTAATTGCTTCCAATTAACCACCCAGATTGTCTAGAACCCTGGTAACTTACTTTCATTTCAGATACAAATAGAATCCTGTCCACGAGAATGAATGGCCCATCTCTGCTCCCGATCAACAGGCATGTTTGAGAAACGGTGACAAGTGAGTACAAGCGCACATCCTGAAAACATTTCTCATTTATTACCTCTGACCCACTCTCCAGTTCACATCTCAACCCTGTTTGAATTGAGGGCTAAGCATCCCTTTGCCTGCCCTAAACAAAGTGCGTTTTGCCACTCTCCGTTCACTTCCCCAAGAGCCCGCTAACAAGAAAATGACTCATTTCGGGAATGTAAGTGAAGAAAAATGCATTCTAAATTGGATCCATTTGGCTTACGGTTGGTATGGACTTGAAACAAAACACATCTGGAAGAGGTTTCTCTGCCTTTCCCTCCCCAGACTTATCGCTTCAAGGTGGCACACACCCGCACTGTTTTCCATTGGCTTTAAAGCACTCTATCACCTTGCCCCCTCCTACCTCACCTCACTACTCTCCTACTACACCCCCGCCTGCATACTTCACTCCTGTAATGCTAACCTTCTCACTGGACCTCAGTCTCGTCAATCTTGCCACTGACCACTCCCGCACATCCTGCGTCTGGACTGAAACACCGTCTCTCCTCATATCCGACAGACACTTGCTCTCCCCACCTTCAAAGCCTTATTGAAGGCATATCTCCTCCAAGTGGCCTTCCCTCACTAAACTCTCTTTCCCTCTTCTCCCACTCCCTTCTGTGTCATCCTGCTATGCTTGGCACATAGTAAGCGCTTAACAAATACCATCATCATTCTAAGCACTGGGGTAGATACAAAGTAATCATTTGTCCCACATGGGGCTCACATTCTTAATCCCCATTTTACAAATGCGGTAACTCAGGCATGGAGAAGTTAAGTGGCTAGCCCAAGGTCACACAGCAGACAAGTGGTGGAGTAAGGATTAGAACCCATGTCCTCTGACTCCCAAGCCCATACTCTTTCCACTAAGCCACACTGCTTCTCTTTAATCAAACCCGCTCCCAGCTCCACAGTACTTAGCTCCATATCTGTAATTTATTTATTTCTATTCAGTGTCTGTCTCCCCTTCTAGACTGTAAGCTCTCTGTGGACAGAAAATGTGTCTGTTATATTGTACTCTCCCAAGTGCTTAGTACTGTGCGCTGCATACGGTAAGCGTTCAATAAATACAATTGGCCGACAGACTGACTATTAGTTCAAAGTCGATTCCGTCTCCAAATTTAATCAACCCAAGCACTAAACTGCCCCGGTGGCAAAGAGTTCTGCATACATGGGAAAAGCTCTGAGAGGTTTGCCCTGCTCACAGCAAGCACTCAAATACCATTGGTTAGGGGGAGATGAGGAAGAAGGGTTAAGGAGTTCCATCACTCCAAGCGACTCAGCTCAGCCACCTAGAAATCCTTTTCTTTGTTTACTCAGATAATTACGCTCATCATTGGGCAGAACGTTCATCCTCCATAAACACTCCCACTGCCGTGACTGCGAGGCCGACGACAACAGCTCCAACTTTTTCTAGGACAGAAGGGTGCCCTGCTCTTCTGACCCCGGAGCAGCTTCGTAATTCATATTGGGAATTCCTAGAGCACTTGAAGAAAATTATCAAACTCTTCTGAAATGCCCCCCAGTTCTTCAGATAATTTACAGGTTTGCAATTTACAGTACACTTCTATGCTGTAGCCCAGCCATAATTCACATGAAACTAGTGTTCCCACAGCCTTGAAACCTCCAGAATGAGCTGTGTGGCAGGGCTGCATTGGAGCTGTGGAAGGTCAGAGACTCATTCCCGTGAGGTGGAGATGGGGGTCATTCCCGTGGAGTGGGTACAGGGAGTCACTCCAGTGGAGAGGGGGCGGGGGGCACTACTGTTGAGTGGGTACAGGAGGTCACTTCCATGGAGAGGGTACAGGGCATCAGTCTTGTGGAGGGGATACAAGGGGTCACCCCTGTGGAGAGAGGGCAGGGGTCATTCCCATGGAGTGGATACCGGGGGGTCACTTCCATGGAGAAGGTACAAGGGGTTAATCCTGTGGTGAGGGCCAGGGGTCACTCCCGTGGAATGAGTACACGGGGTCACTCCGGTGCAGTGAGTACAGGGAGTTATTTCCACGAAGAGAGGTCAGGAGGTCACTCCTAACCACCGCAGTTAGGCATGCATTTAATGACAGCGCCTTTGCTTGAATCCTCTGACTTGGCACATTTCTCAGACCTTGTATTATACAGCTGGCAGGTTCTTGGTCCCAGAGTCTCAGGATCTCAGCTAGATGGAGGTTCCCGGCGGGAGACTCCACCCCGAACTTGGGCAAAAACACACCTTGTTTTAGTGTGCCTGCTGAGCTCGCCGGGATGCGGTCGGCAAGGGACTGGACTGGACACTTCCCCTCAGGCTCCCGCAGGACCAGGACTGGCCAGGACCAGGACCAGGACAAGGACCAGGATGAGGACCAGGACCAGGACCAGGACCAGGACCGGCCAGGACCAGGACCAGGACCAGGACTGGCCAGGACCAGGACTGGCCAGGACCAGGACTGGGACCAGGGCAGGTACCAGGACCAGACCGGCCAGGACCAGGACCAGGACCATTCATTCATTCAATCATATTTATTGAGCGCTTACTGTGTGCGGATCACTGTACTAAGGACTTGGTAAGTACACATTTGCAACATATAGAGACGGTCCC
This sequence comes from Tachyglossus aculeatus, assembly GCF_015852505.1. Lineage (NCBI taxonomy): Eukaryota > Metazoa > Chordata > Mammalia > Monotremata > Tachyglossidae > Tachyglossus > Tachyglossus aculeatus. The sequence continues at coordinate 27,244,183 of NC_052090.1, forward strand.
TACCCAACAGCAGGCTCACGGTCTAGAAGGACCAGGACTGGTCAGGACCAGGATGAGGACGAGGACCAGGACTGGCCAGGACCGGCCAGGACCAGGAGTTGGACCAGGACCAGGACCAGGACCGGCAAGGACCAGGACCGGGAAGAGGACCAGGAGCAGGAGGAGGAGGAGGACAGGACGAGGATGAGGACCAGGGCCAGGACCGTCCAGGCCCAGGACCGACCATAGACCGCTCCCGGATCGCTCGCCCGCGAACGGGCCAGAGGAAAGATCCAACACCAGCTCTGGGCACGGACACGCACAGGCTGGCTCACGGACCCTCCCCTAGGGGACACACACACACACACAGACACACACACACACACACACACACACACACACACACACACACACACACACACACACACACACACCCTCTTCCTCCCACAGACCCTCCCCCGACTCCCCCGCCAAACACACAGAGCCACAAACCATCATCCCCGACTCGAACCCCCAAGCCCAGACATCCGCCCGCTCGTACCCGCGCCCCTTCTCAGACAGACAGACAGACAGACAGACACACAAACACACACACACCCGCAAACCACCATCCCCAACTCGAGCCCCCAAGCACAGGCATCCGCACGCACGCACCCGCGCTCCTTTCAGTTGCGCGCACACACACACACACACACACACACACACACACTCAGCTTCCTCCCCCAGACCCCCCCCCCAGACCGCGCACAAACTACCTCCCCCCCGACACACACACACACAGAGCCGCAAACCACCATCCCCGACTCGAGCCCCCGAGCACAGGCATCCGCGCCCCTATTCAGTTACACCCCCACCCCCACCCCATCTCCGAATCGGTCCCCGGAGCCCAGACATCCGCATCCCCACTCGGACCACACACACACACACACACACACACACACTACACACACACAGGTCGCCCCTTAGGCTCCGCCCGGCCCCGGGTCCACCTGTCCGCGAGTCCCCCCCCCCGCTCCATCCACACTCTCCATCCCCCCGACCCCTGCGGCCGCCATTCCGGGCATGCTCCTGCCTCCGTCCCGCGCGGGGGGCCTCCTGGATGGGAACCCGAACCCTCCCGCCCCCCCCTCCGAAAAAAGAGAAAAAATCCGTGTCCCCGATCGGTCGCACTCACCCGTCCCGGGTCCCGGAGCCCCCCGCCCGGCGGCTCCTTGCGGGGCCGGTCCGTCGGCACTAGCTGGCCGCAGAGCCGGTCCCGGCTCCTGCCGGGGGGGTTGCCCGGCCCATACCGGGAGGCCGCGGCCCCGCGGCCCCGAGGCCCCGGGGATGACAGAGACGGTCCGGGAGGGAGGAGAGAGGGAGGGAGGGAGAGAGGGAGCCTCGGCAGCCCGGTGCCCGCAGCGCGCATGCGCGCCCGCAGCCCAGCCACCCCCCCCAGCCCAGCCCCAGCCCACCCCCACCCCCAGCCCCAGCCCACCCCCACCCCCAGCCCCAACCCCAACCCCAACCCCAGCCCGGCGAGGCGGGAGGAGGGGAAGGAGGGGGAAGGAGGAAGGAGGTGGGAGGAAGGGGAGAAGGAGGAATGAAGGAAGGAAAGAAAGGGGAAGAGATGGGAGGGGGGGAAAGAGGGGGCCAAGGAAAGAAGTGGGAGGGGGAAAGAGCGGAGCAGGCAGGGGGCCCAAAAGGGGGCCCAAAAGGGGGCCCAAAAGGGGGCCAGGCACGGAGCCAGGCAGGGGGCTGCAGGATGGGCAGAGCTGGAGGCTGCAGGGAGGCAGGACCGGGGGCTTTGCTGCAGTCCAGGAGCCCACCCCGAGGAGATAAAGAGCCCACCTGCCCCGGGGTCGTCGCGGCCCTATTATGACCCCCGCTAGGTGGTCGCCCATCAGCCGGTGCCCGTAGCGTCGGCGACCAACTCCGGAGCCAGTCTGAAAAGCCGCCACCTCCCTCCCCCCCTCCTGCCTGCCTCCGTTGCCTCCCTCCCCATTCCCTCCCTCCCCATTCCCATCCCCATCCACACCCCTGCCCAGGCCCCCTGAACACACAGCGTCCTTTCCTTCTGCGGTCGGTGTCCTCGGGCCCAGTAAGGCGCTCTGTCCCCGTTAGTGGGAGAGGTCAAGCAGACCAGATTCTGTTCCCTCTGCCCCGGCTTCTCCAGCCAGGCCCCTGGCCCCTTCACCCCTCCGAGCCTGCTCTCCCCAGGGGTCAGGCGACCTCCTCCTGGCTTCCATTGACCCCGAGAACTACCCCTTCTTCATGAAAGCCTTCCAGTCCTCAGTTTTGCTGAGCCAGTCAAAGCTGGCTAAGCTGGCTCTTCCACCTCTCTTTCAGTTCCTTCTCAGTTTTGCTCTCCAGCTCCTTCTCCGCCTCTCATCCTGCTGTCACTGAGGGCATTCCACAGGTCTCTACCCCAGTTCCCCTTCTCTTCTCTCTTTAGACTCATTTCTTTGGGGCACTCCTCCGCTCTGGTGGCTTCTTCTCCCACCCCTGTGCAGATGTCTCTTCCCTCTAGCCCTGACATTTCATCTAGCCTACAATCTCACATCTCCTCCAGTCTCTAGGACCTCCCCATCTGTGCCTCCATCAAGCCCAAACTCCAATTCACTCTCTTCTTTCTTCCCACACCCGCTTCCTGACTATCTCTCACTGTCAACTCTCCCACCCACGGCCCTATAACTCATGTCATCCCCTGGCCTGGAACTCCCTCCCTTGAGGGGGTCCCATCAAAGCAGACCCCAGCTCTCCACATAGTTGAAGCCCTCCTAAACTCCCACCACCACCATTGAGTTTTCCCCAGTTAATTCTCCACCAGCCATTTCTAGCTCTTATGCATTGTATTTACTGCCATCTTTAGAACTTAATAATAATAATTGTAATAATTATAGGATTTGTTAAGCGCTTATTGTGTGCCAGGCACTGTACCAAGCACTGGAGTAGATATAAGGTAATTGGGTTTTGTATTTTATTTAGTTGTCCAGTTCATCATTTAGTTTGATTACTCTAATTGTAAATATTTTTATGAGTGTTCCCCCTGTAAAGAATAAGCTTCCACTAGGCAGGAAACAGGTCGCTTCTCAGTATTTGTACTTTCCCCAAGCACAGAGTAGAGTGCCTTGCCCCCAGTGAGTGGGTGCTCAATAAATAATAATTCTACTCCTATCGTGACACCCAGGATAAGCCCTCCATGCTCAGCAGGCCTGGAGGACAGCATTCTGCACTTAGTGGCACCCAGGACAGCGCACTACCCTTAATAGGTATGCAATATAGTGCTCTGTTCTCAGGTACTCAGTACAGTGCTCTGCTGTCAGTGGATTCCCAGGTCACTGCACAAAAGCATGCATTCCTTCACACTGGTCTTCCAGCCCCCAGTCTCTCTCCCCTTCAATCAGTCAGTCGTATTTTTTGAGCACTCAGTGTGTGCGGAGCACCATAGTAAATGATTGGGAGAATACAATATATAGCAGACACATTTCCTGCCTACAGTCAGCTACAGTCTACAGGACGAGTTTACGGTTTTGAAGACAAGTTTACGGAGGTGGTAAACAGAGGTGGTAGACTCATTCCCTGACTACAACGAGCTTCCAGTCTAGTGGATTCCAAACCTTCTGAGTGGGGCCACCCCAAGGGACCTGGGCTGAGTGTGCACTGGGTAAGATGCAGTGAGGTAAGTCCTTGGGAAAGCATGAGACACATGACACATGTTCTCTGCCCACAGGGAATTTACACCCTGTCAGGGAAGATGAACTTGAGAATATTTACCAATAGGATAATCAGAATATATAAATTGACTGTACAGTTGATTTTGCATACATGTGTAATTGTTGAGGGGATATGAATGAGCAAACAGTAATGTGTAAGTATTCATGGTAAAGGGTGGGTTGATGTAATCAGGGAAGGATTCCTGGAGGAGGTGTGATGAGGGCTTTGAAGGTGGAGAGACCTAAGGTCTGTTGGTTAGCCAGACTGGGGGAACAGTACAGCCTAGTGGGTAAAGTACTGGCCTGGGAGCCAGAAGACCTACTCCTGGCTCTGCTACCTACCTGCTGTGTGACCTCGGGAAATTCACTTAGCTCCTCTGTGCCTCAGTTTCCTCAAATGCAAAGTGAGGATTCAATACCTGTTCTCTCTCCGACTTGGACTGTGAGCACCAGGTGGAACAGGAACTGTGTGCAACCTGATTAACTTGTATCTACCCCAGCACTAAGAACAATGCTTGAAACACAGTAAGTGCTGAACAAATACCATACCCCTGCCCCCCTAAAATAAAACAGCAAGGGTTAGGGGAGGGAGGTGAGAGAGGAGAGAACAAGGGACAGTTAGATGGCTGGTTTGAAAGGACTGAAGAGAGCGAGCTGGGGAGAAATGGGTGAAGACAGCACTCCAGGGGAGTTGGTGGAGAGTTTTGAAGCCATGGCTATGAGGAGTTCTTGTTTGATGCAGAGGGAAAAGGGAAGTTGATGTCAGGATTTGAAGAGAGGGGAGGTGAGATGAGCAGATGATCCATTCAGCAGCATGCAGTGTGGATTAGGGCTCTCTCCCCCTTCTCTTCCTTATCCCTCTCTCACTACACCCCAGCCTGCACACTTCTCTTCTCTCAAGCCATCCTAGACATTGGTCCTCATCCTTGTCCCTCTCTCCTCCGATCACTTGCTCACACCCTCCCTCCTGCTTTCACGTCTGGCAGACCACTGTTCTCCTCATCTTCACAGCCCTTCTGAAATCACACCTCCACTAGGAGGCTTCCCTGAATAAACTCACATATCCTCACCCTATATCCTCTCCAACTGCCACTTGAGCACTTCAACCTCTCTTAAGCACTCGGTTGCTCCATTTCCTTCCTAGTGCATAGCGCTTACTTATGGAAATTTAAACTCTTTTGCTTTCCCCTTCCTGTACTTCCCTGCTAGATCAGAAGCTCCTTGAGGGAGGGGACCATGTCTGCCAATTCTATTGAATTGTACTTTCCCAAACATTTAGTACCGTGTGTTGCACATAGTGGGTGTTGAATACATGTCATTACTATTACTACTACTGCTTCTGCTGGTGCTGCTCCTGCAGTGTATTATAATGGGTACTTCAGCGTATTATAACGGGCACATGTTGTGTGTAGAGTAGGGTACAGACTGCCTGCTGATGCCTGGTGTAGTACTGAGAGTCTACTGTGTGTATAAAATTCTCTGCCAGGTGCTCAGGAATTTATAATCCTCAAGGAGTTCATGATCTAATGTGGGAGGCAAGCAGACATTAATCATCCATCATAAAATCCATAAAAGGGTAAGAGCAAAGATAAAGATTTAAAAAAGGAGTAAGGTGACAAATGAAACAGTAATAGGTAAACTGATATGTAAATACATGTCTAGGGAGCCGCTGGCATATAATAATAATGGTGGTATTTGTTAAGCACTTACTATGTGCCAAGCACTTTAATAAGCACTGGGGCAAAATAATCAGGTCGGACACAGTCCCTGTCCCACATGGGGCTCACAGACTTAATAGGAGGGAGTACAGGTATTAAATAGCCATTTGACAGATGAGGAAACTGAGGCACAGAGAACTTGAGTGACTTGCCCAAGGCCAGAAGGCATGGTGGAGCTAAGATTAGAATCCACATTCTCTGACTCCCAGATCCACGCTCTTTCCACTGGGCCACACGTGGGGACATGTGACAGGGAAGGGCAGATTCATCAGGGGAGCCTTCCTGGAAGAGGCAGCCGTTTTTGGGAGAGGCCGTTTTTGGAAGAGGAGCTATCCCGGCTCCGTCAATTGTCAGCTGTGTGACTTCGGGCAAGTCACTTAACTTCTCTGGGCCTCAGTTCCCTCATCTGTAAAATGGGGATGAAGACTGTGAGCCCCACGTGGGACAACCTGATTACCGTGTATCCCCTTAGCGCTTAGAACAGTGCTTTGCACATAGTAAGTGCTTAATAAATGCCATCGTTATTATAATTATTTTGGAGGCTCTGAAGGAGAGCGGGACTATGGAGGGTGTTCCATACCAGGGCCAGCCTCTGAGCTGTGGGAAAGGTTTGGGAAAGCAGAGAGAGCAGTGTTGGAACTGAGCTCTAGAGGAAAGTGACTGGATCGTGCAGACTCCCGGTCCCCCCTGCCCCCAGAAACTGAGTGTCCATGTCCTTCCCTCGGCCCCCTAGTTCGGGGGCTGCAGAACTCCCAGGGTCCTTCAGAATGGGCCACTCGAAGCCACGGGAGCTGTGTTTCCGTCCTTCCCCACCTCTGCCCCATCAGCCGGGAAGGTTTGGGCTCCTCCAGTGGCGGATGATCCAGCCTTTTCTTTTCTCCTGCTGACACCCCTCCCGCCGTCTTGTCTTTTCACAAGCAGTCCGACCACTGCCCGGTGGTCTTCTTGATGAAGTCCATTTAGGGCCTTGGCCTGTCGACCCGGTGAAACCAGGGACCGCGGGCTGAGGCCAAGCCAGTAGCTTGGAGGAAGCTGTAGGATTGAGATTACTGGTTGATCCGATGGATGGAGAGGGAGGAGGAGAAAGAGGAGACAGAGAAAGAGGAGAAGTAGAAGGAGGAGGAGGAGGAAGAGGAGGAGAAAGAGGAGAAGGAGAAAGAGGAAGAGGAGCAGGAGAAGGAGAAAGAGAAGGAGGAGGAGGAGGAGAAAAAGAAGGGAGGAAGAGGAGGAAGACAAGGAGGAGGAGGAGAAAGGAGAAGAAGGAGAAGCAGAAGGAGGAAGGACCTACTGGAGAACAGACCCCAAATAAATCATCCCTTCAGATCAGTCTGTATTTCACAGACAACAGCCGCCTTCAGATACATCTAATCCCCATTTCTTCCCAAGCACTAAAGGAATTTCCTGTTCCAGGGGCTCTGAGGGCCAAGGGGCTCGGTTTGGAAGTCGGCAAGCCCCAACCAGATGTTCGGTCCCTCACAGTCTGCAGGAACCCCCCCGCCCCCTTTCTCTCTCTCTCTCTCTCTCTCTCTCTCTCTCTTTCTCTCTCTCTCTCTCTCTCTCTCTCTCTCTCTCTCTCTCTCTTTCCCTCACTTGCTCACTGCAGGAGCTGTGGAAGGCGGAGCAGCCTGCCAAAGCAGTGGGAACTGGAGGTCCCCGCTGGAAAACAAGCCTGTGGCAAGACTGTCTTGACTTTGGGTCAATGGGTCTGGGGCCAGGGGTGTCTGGAGGCCCAGTGTCAGATCAGAGGTCATGGGTTCTAATCCCGCTCTGCCAGATGTCTGCTGTGTGACCTTGGACAAGTCACATAACTTCTCTGAGCCTCAGTTCCCTCATCTGTAAAATGGGGATTAAGACTGTGAACCCCACATGGGACAACCTGATCACCTTGTATCCCCCCAGTGCTTACAACAATGCTTCGCACATAGTAAATGCTTAAAAAATGGCATTATTATTATCAAGAGTGTCAGACACAGAGACAGATAGTGACGAACATGGAGACAGAGACAGAGAGAAGCAATGACAGAGATAGAGAGCAGGGGAGACAGAGCAGCGGAGACAGAGAGTGACAGAGATAGAGACAGAGAGTGGCAGAGACAGAGAACAGCAGAGAAAAATTACTCATTTTATCATATTAATGTCTGTCTTGCCCTCTAGATTGTAAGCTTGTTACGGACAGGAACATGTCTGCTAATTATGTCATCTTGTACTCTCCCAAGCACTTAAATATGATTGATTGATTGAGACAGAAATAGCAGTGGAGACAGAGGGTGGTGGAGACAGAGAGTGGCGGAGACAGAAAGCAGCACAGACAGATATAGGGTGGTCAAGGAATGTGTCTGCTAACTGTTGTATTGCACTCTTCCAGTGCTTAGCATAGTGTTCTGCACATGGTAAATGCTTGATAAGTACCATTGGTTGATAGGCAACAGTGGAGACAGAAAGTGGCATAAACAGGCAGAGAGCAATGGAGACAGATGTGGTGGAGACGGAAAGCCACAGAGACAGGGCAAAGGAGACAGAGAGCAGTGGAGACAGGGCAGAGGAGACAGAGACAGAGAATGGTAGAGATGAAGAGTGGTGGAGATGTGTAGAGACGGAGACAGAGATGGAGCCTCTCTTCCCCCATGCTTTCATCCTGCTCCCTCAATCAATTGATTAATCAATCTATGATGTGCTGGGGAGTATCTATGGAGTGCTTACTCTGCAAAATAGAACACTTACCTCAGTGCTTCCTCACTGCTTTATTCCCCCTCACCTCTCCCCTCTACTCCCTGTTACTCTCCCCTGCTCTCCCCGCCGACCCTGACCTTGGCACCATTGTGGCTGGCCCCTTGAGCCCGCAGTGGAGCCGGTCTCTTCCCCGGTACTCCCAAGGGGCTGCCGAGGGAGGGCCTGACTGGGCCGGGCTACTGGGAAGCTCTTAATCTAGACCCCAGTCCTGGCCGTGAATTCTCCTGGGCGGAATCATTCACAGGCTTCATGTGGCTTCAGGCCCGCCTGCCTGCCTCCCTTCCCTCAGTCCATCCTGCTACCACCTTCCCTGTGGTTCTAAGGGCCAGAAAGGAGGCCACCCGGTCCCTTCGTTCAGTGTCTGGGGGAAGTTTGCTGTTCTCATGCCCTTTGTCCTCCTCTGAGGATGGCGCTCTGGCCTGCCCCGAGCTTCTCCCAGATCTGCCCTCTTCTCTCAACCAGACAGCCAGTGTCCAAGGGAGGTTCGCTGTTCTCAGGCATTCTCTCTCCTCTTCTGAGGGTCACACTTCATCAATCAATCAATCAATCAATCAATCGCATTTATTGAGCACTTACTGTGTGCAGAGCACTGTACTAAGCGCTTGGGAAGTACAAGTTGGCAACATATAGAGACAGTCCCTACCCAACAGTGGGCTCACAGTCTAGAAGAACACCCAGTCTTCATGAAGAAAACCCCACACCGGCCACCCGAAGCAGCGTGGCCTAGTGGATAGAGTATGTTTGGTTTTGTTCTCTGTCTCCCCCTTTTAGACTGTGAGCCCACTGTTGGGTAGGGACTGTCTCTATATGTTGCCAACTTGTACTTCCCAAGCGCTTAGTACAGTGCTCTGCACACAGTAAGCGCTCAATAAATACGATTGATTGATTGATTGATTGATAGAGCCTTGGAGTCAGAAGAACCTGGGTTCTAATTCTGACTCCACCACTTGTCTGCTGTATGACCTTGGGCAAGTCACTTCACTTCTCTGGGCCTTAGTTCCCTCACCGGCAAAATGAGGATTGATTGTGAGCCCCATGTGGGACAGGGACTTTGTCCAACCTAAATAGTTTATATCTACTCCAACACTTAGTACAGTGCCTGGCACTGAGTAAGCACTTACCAAATACCATTTTTTTTTAAAAAACCTCTGACTCCTACTCAGTAGGAGCCTTTACCTGGAATTTATCAGATTAATTTAATTTAATCTAATTGAATAGATTAATTTATCAGATTAATTTAATTTAATCCTGTCTTCACCACCTTTCCACCTTAACTAGCCAAGTAGGAAGGCATATATTATCCCTCTAGACTGTAAGCTCATTGTGGACAGGGAATATGTCTATTATATTGTTCTATTGTACTCTCCCAAGTGCTTAGCACAGTGCTCTGCACAAAGTAAATGCTCAATAAATGCATTTGACTGACTGACTGACTGACTGACCTGGCTTTTCTTCCATTTTGCCCCAGCATCTCAATGAACCTCCCCTTCCTCTCAATTAGACAGCCACCTGCCTGGTTCTTGGCTTGCCTAGGGTCAGCTGGCTATGGGGCTCTGGTGTCGGCCTCCTCCCCAGTCTCCCTGCCATCCGGTCACCCCGTCGCTGCCTAGGTCATCTTCCTGACAATTCACCCCTCAGAGCCCATCTGTCTCCTCCTCACAATCTTCCATCGATGCCCATCTCCCTCTATTAAAACAAAAACTGGCCACAGGCTTTAAGGCTCTCCACCAGCTAACTCCATCTTCCACAGTTCCATTCTCTTCTCCCACTGCACCCCAGATTGCACCCTTCACTTCCCCTCAGCTCACCTTCCAATTATACTCACTTTTTTGACTCTCCCGCCTCCAGCCCCTGGCTCATGCTACTCCCCCCAGCCTGGAACTCCTTTTCCCATCAATCAGTCATTCATATTTATTTGAGTGCCTACTGTGTGCAGAGCACTGTACTAAGTTCTTAGGAGAGTACAATATAACAGAGTTGGTAGGTGCGTTCCCTGCCCACAAGGAACTTACAGTCTACAAGCCGCGGCTGTCCCCATCTCCAGAGCCCTCCTATGAGCCCATCCCCTCTAGGAAGCCTTCCCTGATTCACTCCCAGCACCCCAAATTGCCTTAACTTAACGGTCACCCTTAGGACTTGTGTACTCCTTCCCATTTTCGGCACTTATGCGTATATCCAATTGTCTATTCAGCTGTTTCATATCCTGACATGTTTGTGCTGCTGCTGCTTCTGTTTATGTTCTTGTTCTTCCTACTTTGTAAATAGACTGTGTCTGCCTGTCTCCCCCATGGCAGGGTAGGGGATGTTTGGGGGTGGGGGTGGGGTGTTGCGTTTTTTAAAATGGTATTTGTCAAGCGCTTACTCGGTGCCAAACACTGTACTAAGCACCGAACTAGGTACTACAAGATAATCAGGTTGGACAAGGCTCATGCCCCACATAGGCTTACAGTCTGAATCTCCATTTTACAGATGAGGTAACTGAGGCCCACAGAAGTGAAGTGACTTACCCAAGGTCACACAGCAGACAAGTGGCAGAGACAAGATTAGAACCCAGGTCCTTCTGACTCCCAGGCCTGTGCTCTTTCCACTAGGCCACGCTGCTTCTCTGTGTGTCTTAATTTTGTTTTATATGCTCTCTCCATGCTCAGTACCGAGTTCTGCTGAGAATCCCCACGCTCAGTACAGTGTTCTGCTCGGGGTCCTCATGCTGAGTCTTCGCCACTGTCCGTCTGCTTTCAGCATGCCAATGTCCAGTTTTTCTACCTAGGAGGATTCTGGGCCCTTGATCCATCCAAATCGGCCCACAAACCTCCTCCCGTAAGTCACTGAGTTAATATCTTTTGAGAGAAGTAGTGTGACCTAGTGGATAGAGCATATCCCTGGAAGTCAGAGGGATCTGTGTTTCAATCCTGCCTTTGGCACTTGTCTGCTGTGTCACCTTTGTCAGTTCACTTCTCTGTGCCTCAACTACCTTATCTGCAAAATGAGGATTAAAAATAGGAGCTCCATGTGGCATATATCCAGTGCAAACCGCCACCCAAACCTGCCAGTCTCACCTTCACAACATCGCCAAGGTCTTCCCTTTCCTCTCCATCCAAACCGCTACCTTGTTCATACCATCACTCATCATATCCCAACTGGATTACTGCATCAGCATCCTTTCTGATCTCCCAACCTCCTGTCTCTCCCCAGTTCAGTCTATTCTTCATTCTGCCTCTCAGATTATCTTTCTACAGAAATGCTCTGGGCATGTCACGCCCCTCCTCAAAAATCTCCAGTGGTTGCCTATCAACCTTCATATGAAGCAAAAACTCCTCACTATTGGCTTCAAAGCTTTCCATTTCCTTGCCCCCTCCTACCTCACCTCCCTTCTCTCCTTCTCCAGCCCAGCCCACACACTCCGCTCCTCTGCCACTAACCTCCTCACTGTGCCTAGTTCTCCTCTATCCCACTGTTGACCCTTGGCCCATGTCCTACCTCTGGCCTGGAATGCCCTCCCTCCACACATCCGCCAAACTAGCTCACTTCCCCCCTTCAAAGGCCTACTGAAAGCTCTCCCCCTCCAGGAGGCCCTCCCAGACTGAGCCCCCCTTTTCCTCTGCTCCTCCTCCCCTCCCCATCACCCCTACTCCCTCCCTCTGCTCTACCTCCCTCCCCGCCCTACAGCACTTATGTATATTTGTACCTATTTATTATTCTATTTATTTTATTAATGATGTATATATATCTATAATTTTATTTATCTATTTTGATGCTATTGATGCCTGTCTAGTTGTTTTGTTGGCTGTCTCCCCACTTCTAGACTGTGAGCCCGTTGTTGGGTAGGGATTGTCTCTGTTGCCGAATTGTACTTTCCAAGCGCTTAGTACAGTGCTCTACACACAGTAAGCGCTCAATAAATGTCATTGAATGAATGAATGAATGAATGACATGGACTATGTTGAACCGGAGTCACTTGTATCTACTCCTGGGCTTAGTACAGTGCTTGGCATTTAGTAAGTGCTTAACAAATATGATTTTTTTTTAAAAAGAGGTGACTTTGTTTAATGTGCATCTTAAAATGTAAATACCGAAGTGCGAACTGATATCAATGACTCCTATGCCCAGGGAACCTTGCACATTTTTTATGGTATTTGTTAAATCCTTACTATTTGCCAGGCACTGTACTAAGTGCTGGGGTAGGTATAATATAATCGGGCCAGACACAGTCCGTGTCCCAAATGGGGTTCACAGTTTTAATCCCCATTTTACAGATGAGGTAACTGAGGAAAAGAGAAGTTAAGTGACTTGCCCAAAATTAAAACCCAAGTCCTCTGACTCCTAGCTCAGACTCTTTCTACTAGACCACACTGCTTCCTTGCACATATTATGCCTCTCCTTTCCCCTGCCCCTTCCTTCCTCTTCTTCCCCCCTCCCCCCAGTTCTCTCTTGCCCCTCCCATCCCTCCTCACCCCGTCCTACCCTCTAGCTCTCTCTTCCCCCTACCCACCCTCTTTCCCCTTCTCTCCCTCCTTCCTCTCCCTGAAACAAGTCTAAAATGTCAGCGGTCTGTCGGGTGGGCTCTTGGATGTGTGACTGCATCCCATTACATCTCTGCTGCCCACCCGGACCTTTCCCCCAGAGCCTCTCTTCTAGGCCCGATTCTGAAGCTAAGCTTGGTTCGGCACATGTCCGGGGGTGGGAGGGGCCCAACATGGACCCACTCAGGTCAGATGGGTCAGCAGCCGGGCTTGTCTAGACCGCGGGCCCGGGGTCTAGGGGTCTGGTGGGCCTGGGGGCCTGGGGCTCAGGGGGAGGGGCAGAAGGTCCCTCTGGGTTCTGCACTGTGGCTGCTGGGCCAGGGGCTGGCTAGGGCTGGGGACGGCTGAGGCTGGGGATGCCTGGAGGAGGAAGCTGCAGACCTCAGAGCGGATGAGAAACTTTACCGAATCTGAGAAAAGACAGTTGTGCACCTGTGCCTCGCTCCTCCACAGCACCTGAAACTGTGTGCCCAGTTTCCTGTCTGCAATGGGCTTTACCCAGCTCGCATCCTTCCTTCAGGGCAGAGCACTGAACTGGGAGCAGCCACAGTGCATTGCACAGTGCCTTGGCTCATTTATTCATTCATTCATTCAATCGTATTTACTGAGCGCTTACTGTGTGCAGAGCAGTGTACTAAGTGCTTGGGAAGTACAAGTTGGCAACATATAGAGACGGTCCCTACCCAACAACGGGCTCACAGTCTAGAAGAAGGAGACAGACAACAAAACAAAACGCATTGACAAGTGTCAAAACCATCAGAATAAATAGAATTATAGCTATATGCACATCATTAATAAAATAGAGTAGTAAATATGTACAGGTAAAATAGAGTAATAAATCTGTACAAATATATACAAGTGCTGTGGGGAGGGGAAGGATGTAGGACGGGGGGATGGGGAGGAGGAGAGGAAAAAGGGGGCTCAGTCTGGGAAGGCCTCCTGGAGGAGGTGAGCTCTCAGTAGGGCTTTGAAGGGAGGAATAGAGCTAGTTTGGCAGATGTGTGGAGGGAGGGCATTCCGGGCCAGGGGAAGGATGTGGGCCAGGGGTCGATGGCGGGACAGGCGAGAATGAGGCACAGTGAGGAGGCTAGTGGCAAAGGAGCAGAGGGTGCGGGCTGGGCTGTAGAAGAAGAGAAGGGAGATGAGGTAGGAGGGGGCGAGGGGATGGACAGCCTTGAAGCCGAGAATGAGGAGTTTTGCTTGATTCGTAGGTTGACAGGCAACCACTGGAGATTTTTGAGGAGGGGAGTGACATGCCCAGAACGTTTCTATACAAAGATAATCTGGGCAGCAGAGTGAAGTATAGTGAGACAGGCTTGTGAGACAAGAAGGATGGTGGTGCCATCTACAGTGCTGGGAAATTGATGGGGAGGACTGGGTTTGGGTGGGAAGATTTGGACATGTCCTGATTTGGACATGTTAAGCTTGAGGTGACAGGAGGACATTCAAGCAGAGATGCCTTGAAGGCAGGAGGAAATGCGAGACTACAGAGAGGGAGAGAGATCAGGGCTGGAGATGTAGATTTGGGTATCCTCTGCATCGAGGTGGTAGTTGAAGACATGAGAATGAATGAGGTCTCCAAGTGAGTGGGTGTAGGTGGAGAATAGAAGGGGAGTTTAGCATCTCAGCCCCCCACCTTCTCCGGGAACATGGCACCAGAGGACTACTAACATCGTGGGTGGGTGGTAGAGGGGGTTCTCACTTTTCAAGGGAGCCCTGGCTCCCTCCCACATCCGTATGAATAGTCAGATCACCTTTGCGCCAGGAAACTCGGCCAAGGGAGCTGCGACAGAGCACAGGCCTGGCAGTCGGAAGGTCATGGTTCCAATCCTGGCCCCGCCACCCGTCTGCTGTTTGACCTTAGGCAAGTCACTTCTCTTGACTTGCCTAGAAGTCAAGAAGAGAAGCAGTGTAGCTCAGTGGAAAGAGCACGGGCTTTGGAGTCAGAGGTCATGGGTTCAAATCCTGGCTCTGCCAATTGTCAGCTGTGTGACTTTGGGCAAGTCACTTAACTTCTCTGTGCCTCAGTTCCCTCATCTGTAAAATGGGGATTAAGACTGTGAGCCTCACGTGGGACAACCTGATCACCGTGTTTCCTCCCCAGCGCTTAGAACAGTGCTTTGCACATAGTAAGCACTTAACAAATGCCATTATTATTATTATTACTATTCTCTTCTCTGTGACTCAGTTACCTCATCTGTAATATGGGGATTGAGACTGTGAGCACCACATGGAACAAGGATTGTGTCCAAATCGATTTGCTTGTATCCACTCCAGAGGTTAGTACAGTGCCTGGTACATAGTAAGCATTTAGCAAATACCATTATTACTATTATTACTAAGGCCGAGACTTAAAAATTCGACACCTGGTGACTAACCAGGATGAATAGGGGCAGGCCTCCTGAAAACTGGCCATTCCCCAAGCCCCTCCTCAGACCCCTCCCCAGGCCTCCCCCAGGATGGTAGGCCTAAATTCATGCTGAACCCAGGACATCCCCTTCCCTTCAATCTGGAACAGCCAGGCACAAGCAGGGGGAATTTTCATACAGAAGGAAAGAGGGGAGGGCGCCTCAGCTGCAGGCAACCCATCATCGGGGTCCTGAGAATGAAATCCGAGAGATGCTTAAATGAAAACAATTCATCAGGCTCCGCCAACCAGGATGCACTTTTAAGAGACAGAGTCGGAGTCGTTAAAAAGAAAGATCTTCAGAGGCTTGAGAAAGCTCCTTGGAGAAAAAGTCCCTCTGTCCTGTGGAGCCATTCCTGTCTCTGCATTATGGCTCTTGTTGTTGCTGTTTTAGGTGGGAGTTGGGGTCACTTTGCACATCCAGTAGGAGCTCTGGTCCTTGTCACTGCCTGACGGGTTTGAACTTTGTCCCGGGGATATACCACATTTCCAGTGATAATCATAACAATAACTGTGGTACTTGTTAAGCGCTTACTTTGTGCCAGGCACTGTACAAAGCAATGGGGTGGATACAAGCAAATTGGGTTGGGCATAGTCACTGTCCCACATGGAGCTCACAGTCTCAATCCCCATTTTACAGATGAGGGAACTGAGGCCCAGAGGAATGATGTGACTTGCCCAAGGTCACAAAGCAGACAAGTGGTTGAGCCAGATTAGAACCTCTGACCTTCTGATTCCCAGGCCCATGCTCTATCCACTAGATCACGAATGGCCCAACCCAGTGCCTTGTGGAAACCCATTTTATGGCTATGGAGAGTGAGTCACAGAGTGGCTATGAGTTTGCCCAAACTGCCCCCTCAAGCCCAGCATTGGACAGAGAGTGTTATGACACTTAGCCTCTGTTCCATCTGTCCTCTGGGTCTTGGGAGTCCTCGGGCCCCGGGCAGTACTGGACGCGTCAGGGGCCACTCCATGTGTGTTGGGGTGCGGTCAATCAGGAGGTCCGTTGGGACATTCATTCATTCAATCATATTTATTGAGTGCATACTATGTGCAGAGCACTGTACTAAGCGCTTGGGAGAATACAATGAAACAATAAGCAGACACAATCCCTGCCCACCACAAGCTTACGGCTTAGAGGGAGAGACAGACATTAACTTAAATGAATTACAGATATATACATAAATGTCATGGGACTGGGAAGGGGGATGAATAAAGGGAGTAAGTCAGGGCGAGGTAGAAGAGAGTGGGAGAAGAGAAAAGGAGGGCTTAGGGAAGACCTTTTGGAGGAAATGTGCCTTCTATTGTGGACTGTCATCACTCACTCTCATTTCCTTTTGTCCCCCCACCACCTCCCAGCTCAAGAGCGGCACCTGACTTTGCCTTTCTAGAGACTTGGGACCCTCTCACCCAGTGATCTCCCTCAGGAAGCCAAAGCTGACACCCAAAGCACGAAGAATGACTTTCTCAGATCTCTGACCATCACCAGGGGCTGGAATGAACACTTGGCTTTTGTAGACTTCAATGCCTGCTGCTATCATTTCTCCCAGTTTATCTTAGGAACTCAGTTTACATAGTAAGCCCCAGAATTTCCTAACCAAATGAATAAATATGCAGACTCTGATTATCTTCATAACTTTACTGCCATTGTTGGCTGAGTATATTTTTAAATAGCTTGAGAGTGCTAATGTGGTTGTTAATCAGTCATTCACTCATTCATTCATTCAATTGTATGTATTGAGTGCTTATTGTGTGCAGAGCACTGTACTAAGCACTTAGGAGAGTAAGTTAGAACAATAAACAGACACATAACCTGCCCACACAAGCTTACAGTCTAGAGGGGGAGTAATGACATGAGAGTAAAAAAATTTGAACTCTTTGTTGTGACTGGGCTCTGAGGAGAAGCAGCAGATTAGATAGTTTAGGTTACTACCCAGCCCTAGCCCCTCCTCTTTTTATGGTACTTATTAAACACTTTCTATGAACCAGGCACTGTACTAAGCACTGGGGTAGATACAGACTAATCAGGTTGGACACAGTCCCTGCCCCACATCAATCAGCCAATCAATCATATTTATTGAGCACTTACTATGTACAGAGCACTGTACTAAGCACTTGGGAGAGACCAGTACAACAGAATTAGCAGACACGTTCCCTGTCCGTAACGAGTTTACAGTCTAGAGGATGAGTTTAGTCTAGAATCTCATAGTCTTAACCCCCATTTTACAGATGAGGTAACTGAGACCCAGAGAAGTTAAGTGACTTGCCCAAGATCACTCAGCAGACAGAGCAGGGATTAGAATCCAGGTCCTTCTGACTTCCAGGTTCATGCTCTGTCCATTAGGCCACGCTGCTTCTCTTGATTCTCACTTGCCTTTCCCTACCCTCCCTTGCCCTTCCTCCCTCCCGTGACCCTTCGTCCCATTATCTCTCTCTTCTGTCCTCCCTCTCTTTCCCCTTCCAAGCCCAAAGCCATCTCACAACCTCCCCTACACCCCAACTAATTCTCAGTTCCCCAAATGGATGACACTGCCAACCCTTCCCTTGTGCCGTGTGGAAATTCAATCCCAAGCTAGCCAATCTCTGTGCTGGAGGAGACGTCAGAGACCTCAAAGTTTTCCTGCAGGAGCGAGTGTAGCTGCCAGGGTCAATAAGGACCTGGCAGTCCTAATGCAAAGACGACCTCCTGCTGGGCACCTGCACCCGTGCCTTTTTTAAAAATGTTATTTGTTAAGCGCTTACTCTGTGCCAGACACTGTACTAAGCACAAGGATAGATACAAGATAATCAGGTTGGACAAAGTTCATGTCCCACACAGGGTTCATAGTCAGTCTCCATTTTAAAGATGAGGTAAATGAGGTATAGAGAAGTTAAGTGACTTGCCAAGGTCATACAACAGACAAGTGGCGGAGCTGGGATTAGAACCTAGGTCCTTCTGACTCCCAAGTCCGTGTTCTATTCATTAGGCCACACTGCTTGCTGTGGCTGTGTGCTGGGCAGATCTGTCAGCAGCAGTTGCCTCCCAGTTTTCAGCTGCGATGTTGCATCGTTTTGAGTCTGCTCTGAACTTCGTCTTTAAAATGTTTTCTCTGACCTCCTGACTTTCAGTTTCCCAGTTTCAGCTCTCCATACAGTAGCTCTCTAGGGCTCCTCTAGACTGGAAGTTCTCTGTGGGCAGAGAACGTGTCTACCAACTCTGTTGTATAGTTCTCTCCAAAGCACTTAGAACAGTGCTCTGCACACAGTAAGCGCTTAATAAAAACCACTGACTGCCAACGCTCATCCTCCTCGGGTGTGGAGGAGCATTAAGGAGAGCAGAACATCAGTGCTCGGAGCCCGGCTGAGTTCTAGAACTTCATGGCCGATGGCCTTGTCTTGCCTTTTCCTGTCGAGTCTGTCCTGCACATGATGCAGATGGGACCGCTCGAGGAGTCGCTCCAGGCGCCTGTGGAGGAGTCGGAGGCTGACCGCCGGGGACCAGAATGTCTACAACTCCAGCTCTGTAGATTTTCAGTTTGGTCTGGACTCTGATCCCTCACTGCCGCTACATTCCGCCTGACCGTGGCCTTTCTTGAGCTAATCCTTATCTTTCTGCTCTGCTGATTCTGCAGACACGCCCTGCCTTGTGGGTCATTCATTCATTCATTCAATCGTATTTATTGAGCGCTTACTGTGTGCAGAGCACTGTATTAGCGCTTGGGAAGTACAAGTTGGCAACATATAGAGACGGTCCCTACCCAACAGTGGGCTCACAGTCTAGAAGGGGGAGACAGAAAACAAAACAAAACATACTAACAAAATAAAATAAATAAAATAAATATGTACAAATAAGAAATAGAGTAATAAATACATACAAACATATATACAGGTGCTGTGGGGAGGGGAAGGAGGTAAAGTGGGGGGATGGAGGGGGAAGGGAGGGGGAGAGGAAGGAGGGAGCTCAGTCTGGGAAGGCCTCCTAATATCCTTATCATTATCATGCTTGCACTGTACCTCCATCTCATCTATCTGGCCACTAGCCTCTCACCAACGTTCTGCTCTGGCCTTGAACGCCCTCCTCCTTCATATGTGACAGACTATCACTCTCCCCACTTTCAAAGCCTTATTGAAGGTACGCCTCCTCCAAGAGGCCTTCCCCGACTTATGCCCTCATTTCCTCTTCTCCCACTCCCTTCTGCGTTACGCTTGCACTTGGATTTGCTTCCTCTATTCGCCCCTCCCTCAGCCCCACAGCACTTATGTACCTATCTGTAATCACCTGTATATATGTACATATGTTTGTACATATTTATTACTCTATTTTACTTGTACATATCTATTCTATTCATTTTATTTTGTTAGTATGTTTGGTTTTGTCTCCCCCTTTTAGACTGTGAGCCCACTGTTGGGTAGGGACTGTCTCTATACGTTGCCAATTTGTACTTCCCAAGCGCTTAGTACAGTGCTCTGCACACAGTAAGCGCTCAATAAATACGATTGATGATGATGATGATGATGATGTAATTTACTTATTTATATTAATGTCTCTCTCCCCTTCTAGACTGTAAGCTTGTTTTGGGCAGGGAATGTGCCTGCCACCTCTGTTATATTGTTATAATGTACTCTCCCAAGCACTTAGTTCAGTGCTTTGCACTCAGTAAGTGCTCAGTAAATATGATTGATTGGTTGGTATTTATTGAGTGCTTCCCATGTGCAGAGTAGGAGGGAGAATAGCTATCCCATTTTAAAAATGAGGAAACTGAGGCACAGAGAAGTGAAGTGACTTGAGAAGCAGTGTTGCCTAGTGGATAAAGCATGGGCCTAGGAGTCAGAAGATCCTGGGTTCTAATTCCAGCTTCATCACTTGTCTGCTGTGTGACTTTGGGCAAGTCACTAAGCTTCTCTGTGCCTGTTACCTCATCAGTAAAATGGCTATTAAGACCGGGAGCCTCCTGTGGGACGTGGACTGTGCCCAATCTGATTGTCTTGTATCTATCCATGTGCTCAGTACAGTGCCTGGCACATAGTAATCGCTTAACAAATACCATTAAGAAAAAAAAAAAGAGTGACTTGCCCACGGTAACCCAGCAGGCAGGAGCTGGAGTTAGAACCCAGGTCCCTTGACTCCCAGGCTTTGGCTTTGGCTCTTTTCACCAGATCATGCTACTTCTGCTCTTCACTGACGTGGACTATTTCGGCGGTTTGGACCTCAGTGATGTGCAGAAACTGTTGGTTTAACCTCTGGGCTCTGTGGATCAGTGGTTATTTACTGAATGCTTCCTATGTGCATTCAGGAAGCATTCAGTGCCACAAGCACTGTGACAAGGGCTTGGGAGAGTACAACAGAGTTGGTAGGGATGATCCCTGCCCTCGAGGAACTCACATTGTTCCGCACAGGGGAAGGGCTCGGTATGCCTCACCGGTCGGTGGGGCCATACTTCACGCTGCTGCCCAGATCATCTTTGTGCAGAAACGCTCTGGGCATGTTACTCCCCTCCTCAAAAATCTCCAGTGGCTACCAATCAACCTACGCATCAGGCAAAAAGTCCTCACTCTCAGCTTCAAGGCTCTCCATCACCTCGCCCCCTCCTTTCTTTCCTTCTCCAGCCCAGCCCACACCCTCAGCTCCTCTGCCGCTAACCTCCTCACTGGGCCTCGTTCTCACCTGTCCCGCCGTCGACCCCCTTCCCACGTCCTCCCCCTGGCCCGGAATGCCCTCCCTCCGCACATCCGCCAAGCTGGCTCTCTTCCTCCCTTCAAAGCCCTACTGAGAGCTCACCTCCTCCAGGAGGCCTTCCTAGACTGAGCCTCCTCCTTTCTCTCCCCCTCCTCTCCCTCCCCCCCGCCCTACCTCCTTCCCCTCCCCACAGCACCTGGATGTATGTTTGTACAGATTTATTACTCTATTTTACTTGTACGTATTTACTATTCTATTTATTTCATTTTGTTAATATGTGTTGTTTTGTTGTCTGTCTCCCCCTTCTAGACTGTGAGCCCGCTATTGGGTAGGGACCGTCTCTGTATGTTACCAACCTGTACTTCCCAAGCGCTTAGTACAGTGCTCTGCACACAGGAAGCATCCGTCTCTCTCTGTTGCCAACTTGTCCTTCCCAAGCGCTTAGTGTTTGTACAGATTAATTACTCTATTTTACTTGTACATATTTATTCTATTTATTTTATTTTGTTAATATGTTTTGTTTTGCCATCTGTCTCCCCCTTCTAGACTATGAGCCCACTGTTGGGTAGGGACCATCTCTGTATGTTGCCAACTTGTCCTTCCCAAGCGCTTAGTGTTCGTACAGATTAATTACTCTATTTTACTTGTACATATTTATTCTATTTATTTTATTTTGTTAATATGTTTTGTTTTGCTGTCTGTCTCCCCCTTCTAGACGATGAGCCCACTGTTGGGTAGGGACCATCTCTGTATGTTGCCGACTTGTCCTTCCCAAGAGCTTAGTGTTTGTACATATTTATTACTCTATTTTACTTGTACATATTTATTCTATTTATTTTATTTTGTTAATATGTTTTCTTTTGTCGTCTCTCTCCCCCTTCTACACTGCGAGCCCACTGTTGGGTAGGGACCGTCTCTATATGTTGCTGACTTGTCCTTCCCAAGCGCTTAGTACAGTGCTCTGCACAGAGTAAGCGCTCAATAAATACGATTGAATGAATGAAGGATAAATACATTCTGCCCATCCGCCAAGCTAGCTCTCTTCCTACCTTCAAGGCCCTACTGAGAGCTCACCTCCTCCAGGAGGCCTTTCCAGACTGAGCCCCTTCCTTCCTCTCCCCCTCGTCCCCCTCTCCATCTCCCCCATCTTTCCTCCTTCCCTTCCCCACAACACCTGTATATATGTATATATGTTTGTACATATTTATTACTCTATTTATTTATTTATTTATTTATCTTACTTGTACACAAGAGAAGCAGCGTGGCTCGGTGGGAAGAGCCCGGGCTTGGGAGCCAGAGGTCATGGGTTCGAATCCTGGCTCCGCCACTTGTCAGCTGTGTGACCTTGGGTAAGTCACTTAACTTCTCTGAGCCTCAGTTCCCTCATCTGTAAAATGGGGATTAAGACTGTGAGCCCCGCGTGGGACAACCTGATCACCTTGTCTCCCCCCCCCCAGCGCTTAGAACAGTGCTTTGCACATAGTAAGCGCTTAACAAATGCCATTATTATTATTATCATCATCAATCGTATTTATTGAGCACTTACTGTGTGCAGAGCACTGTACTAAGCGCTTGGGAAGTACAAATTGGCAACATATAGAGACAGTCCCTACCCAACAGTGGGCTCACAGTCTAAAAGGGGGATAATAATAATAATTATTATTATCTATTCTATTCATTTTATTTTGTTAGTATGTTTGGTTTTGTTCTCTGTCTCCCCCTTCCAGACCGTGAGCCCGCTTGCTCTTGTCCTTCCCAAGCGCTTAGTATAGTGCTCTGCACACAGTAAGCGCTCAATAAATACGATTGATTGATTGATTGAAATACGATTGAATGAATGAATGAATGATAAATACGAATGAATGAATGATAAATACGAATGAATGAATGAATGAATGAACGATGAATGAACGAATGAACGAACGAACGAATGAATGAATGAATGAATGAATGAATGAATGAATGAATGAATGAATGATGGACGCTCGGCGGTCCGGAGGCGGGCTGTGTCGCCCTCTGCCGGTCACTTGGAGCCGAGCCCAGTTTCCCCGGAAGGCCTTTCCCAGGCCAGACCACGGGCCCGTGCTGCCACCTAGCGGCCGCTAGGAGTCACCACGTGGAGTGGGCGGGGAGGGGGGCCGGGCGGGGGGCGAGGCCTCGGCTTGGCTCTGCAGCCTTTTTTCGTGCCGCGCAGTCGCTCAATGCGGCGACCGAAATGGACCCCCCCTGCTACCACGGGAGACTCAGCTCTCGTCCTCAAGGAGCCCGTTGTTGGGTAGGGACCGTCTCTATACGTTGCCAGCTTGTCCTTCCCAAGCGCTTAGTACAGTGCTCTGCACACAATAAATACGATTGAATGAGTGACTGAATGAATCGTTTGAGTGTGTAAGCTTGTTGCGGGCAGGGAACGTGTTTGCTAATTCTCTTGTTCTGTACCCTCCCAAGTGCTTAGTACAGTGCTCCGCCCATACCACGGATTGATCATTCAACAGTATTGAAACAGTGTTCGTCACAATACAGTCGTGTATGGGATTTAACCTTATGAGGCATCCGCCAAGCTGGCTTTTTTCCTCCCTTCAAAGCCCTACTGAGAGCTCACCTCCTCCAAGAGGCCTTCCCAAACTGAGCCCCCTTTTTTCTCTCCTCCTCCCCATCCCCCTGCCCTACCTCCTTCCCCTCCCCACAGCACTTGTACATATATTTGTACAGATTTATTACTGTAGGCCCTATTATTCAAGGCCCTACTGAGAGCTCACCTCCTCCAGGGGGCCTTCCCAGACTGAGCCCCTCCCTTCCTCTCCCCCTCGTCTCCCTCTCCATCCCCCCATCTTACCTCCTTCCCTTCCCCACAGCACCTGTATATATGTATATATGTTTGTACATATTTATTACTCTATTTATTTATTTATTTATTTTACTTGTACATATCTATTCTATTTATTTTATTTTGTTAGTATGTTTGGCTTTGTTCTCCGTCGCCCCCTTTTAGACTGTGAGCCCACTGTTGGGTAGGGACTGTCTCTATATGTTGCCAACTTGTACTTCCCAAGCGCTTAGTACAGTGCTCAGCACACAGTAAGCGCTCAATAAATACGATTGATTGATTGTATTTTACTTGTACATATTTACTATTCTATTTGTTTTGTTAATGATGTGCATATAGCTTTAATTCTGTTTGCTCTGATGACTGACACCTGTCTACATTCATTCATTCATTCAATCATATTTATTGAGTGCTTACTGTCTGCAGAGCACTGTACTAAGCGCTTGGGAAGTACAAGTTGGCAACATATAGAGACGGTCCCTACCCAACAGCGGGCTCACAGGCTAGTTTTGTTTTGTTGTCTGTCTCCCGCTTCTAGACTGTGAGCCTGTTGTTGGGTAGGCACCGTCTCTATATGTTGCCAACTTGTACTTCCCAAGCACTTAGTACAGTGCTCAGCACACAGTAAGCGCTCAATAAATACGATTGATTGATTGATTGTATTTTACTTGTACATATTTACTATTCTATTTGTTTTGTGAATGATGTGCATATAGCTTTAATTCTATTTGCTCTGATGACTGACACCTGTCTACATTCATTCATTCATTCAATCATGTTTATTGAGCGCTTACTGTGTGCAGAGCACTGTACTAAGCGCTTGGGAAGTACAAGTTGGCAACATATAGAGACAGTCCCTACCCAACAGCGGGCTCACAGTCTAGTTTTGTTGTCTGTCTTCCACTTCTAGACTGTGAGCCTGTTGTTGGGTAGGTACCGTCTCTATATGTTGCCAACTTGTACTAACCAAGCGCTTAGTACAGTGCTCTGCACACAGTAAGCTCTCAATAAATACGATTGAATGAATGAATTAATGAATGAATAAATGGAGTAGACATAGTAACTTAGAGGTGGGAAGAAGAGCTTAAATATTGTATGTAAATTGTTGTGCATGTTGCGAGTTCAAGAGGGCCGAGATAAGAGTTGGGAGGCTCTGACCTGGGGAGAAGAAACATCAATCTAGGAAAGCCTCTTGGAGGAGGAGAGGCTTGAGGTCTGGTGGATTGGAAGGGGAGGGAGTTTCAGGTGGGAGGGAGAACCAGGGACTAGAAGGTCAAGAATCAGGGAGAGTGAGATGGGGTGTTTGGGAGCAACGGAAAGTTGGAGCCTGCGTGTAATGGGAGAAGAGAGTGAAGAGGTAAGAGGGAATGAGTTTACTGAGTTAGCTGATTCACCGTGGGAGATTTTTGAGGAGTGGGGCATTGTGTGCAGAATTATTTTTCTAGCACTAGAATCCAAGCTGCACGGAAGTATGGACAAGAGCGAGGAGAGACTGGAGGCAGGGAGGTCTGCAAGGAGGCTGATACAGTAGCAGAGTTGGAATGGGACAAGTGTTTGGACCCAGCGGCAGTCTGGGTGGAGAATCAATCAATCAATCAATCGTATTTATTGAGTGCTTACTATGTGCAGAGCACTGTACTAAGCGCTTGGGAAGTACAAATTGGCAACATATAGAGACAGTCCCTACCCAACAGTGGGCTCACAGTCTAAAAGAGAAGTCTAAAGGAGAAGAAGAGGAGGTTGGTGAAAATGTGGTGGAGGAAAAACTAAAAGGATCTGGGGAGAGGCAGAATATGGGAGTTGAAAGAGAGTCACAGTTAAGCCACGTTCTGGGTTTGGGAGATGGGGAGGGAGGTGGTGATGGGAGGGAGAGGGTTTGGGGAGGAGAGGGTCTGGGAGGGAAGATGAGGAGTTTGATTTTAGACATGCTGAGCTTTGAGGTGCCAGTGGGACATTTTTGTTCTCCCACTGTGTCATTCATTCATTCATCCTTTCAACTGTATTTACTGAGTGCTTACTAAGTGCAGAGCACTGTACTAAGCAGTTGGGAGAGTACAGTGCCACAATAGCAGAAACGTTCCCTGTTCACAACAAGCTTGTAGTCGAAGGGGAGACAGACATTAATAGAAATAAATAAATTACAGGTACAGGCATAAGTGCTGTGGGGCTGGGAGGGGGGATGAATAAAGGGAGCAAGTCAGAGCGATGCAGAAGGGAGTGGGGGAAGAGGAAAGGGAGGTTTAGTCAGAAAAGGCCCCTTGGAGAATATGTGCCTTCGACAAGGCTTTGAAGGGGGAGAGAGTAATTGTCTGTTGGATTTGAGGAAGGAGAGTTTTCCAGGCCAGAGGCAAGACATGGGTGAGGGGTCGATGGCGAGATAGACGAGATCAAGGTACAGTGAGAAGGAGTGTCCTTCCAGGGCTAACAGTGATTCTCCCTCAATCAGTTCTCCCTCAATCAATCAATCAATCAATCACATTTATCGAATGCTTACTGTGTACACAGGACTGTACTAAGCCCTTGGGAGAGTGTAATACAGTAGAGTTGGCAGTCACATTCCCTGATGACCAGGAGCTTACAGTCTAGAGGGAGAGACAGACATTGAAATAAATTACGGACATGGACATAAGTGCTGTGGGGCTAAAAGTGGGGTGAATATCAAGTGCTTATCCATGCAGCAGAGTGAAGTAGGGACCTGAGTGGGGAGAGACAGGAGGCAGGGAAGTCATCAAGGAGGCTGATGCAGTAGTCAAGGTGGGATAGGATAAGCTCTTGGATCAGTTTAGAGGCAGTTTAGATGGAGAGGAACGGGGATTTTATCAATGTTGTAAAGGTTGAACCAGTAGGATTTGGTGACACTGAATATGTGAGTTGAATGAGAGAGATGAGGCGAAGATAATGCCAAGGTAATGGGCTTGAGAGACACAGAGGAGAGTGGTGTTTTCTCCAGCAATGGAAAAGACAGGAAGAGGATAGGGTATGGGTGGGAAGATGAGGAATTCTGTCTTGGGCATGTTAAGTTTGAGATGTTGGTGGGACATCCAAGTAGAGATGTCCTGAAAGCAGGGGGGAATTTGGGACTGCAGAGAAGCAGCGTGGCCTACTGGAGGGTGCATAGGTCTGGGATTCGGAAGGACCTAGGTTCTGAAGCCGACTCTGCCAAATGCTTGCTTTGTGACCTTGGGCAAGTCACTTAACTTCTCTGTGCCTCATCCTCCTCAACTATAAAATGGGGATAACTGTTCTCCCTGCTACTTGGACTGTGAGCTCCATGTGAGACAGGGGCTATGTCGAACCTAATTAAATTGTACTAACCCCAGCACTTAGAACAGGGTTTGATACATAGTAAGTGCTTAAGAAATTGCATAAAAAAGGAGAGAGATCATTGCTGGAGAGGTAGATTTGGGAATCATCCATTTAGAGATGGTACTTGAAGCCGTGGAAGCCAATGAGTTCTTCAAGGGAGTGGAAGTAGATGAACCCAAGACTGAGCTTTGAGGACTCTCATAGTTTGTTGGGGGTTTTTTTGGTATTTGTTAAGCACTTACTATGTGCCAGGCACTGTTCTAAGCGCTGGGGTAGATAGAAAGTAATCAGCTTGGACCCAGCCCATGTCCCATGTGGGGCTCACGATCTTAATCCCCATTTTACAGATGAGGTAACCAAAACCCAGAGAAGTTAACTGACTTGCCCAAGGTCACACAGCAGACAAGTGGCGGAGCTGGGATTAGAACCCAGGTCCTCCTGGCCCCCAGGCCCATGCTCTACCCACTAGGCCACACTCCTTCTCTAGAAGCAGTTAGAGGCTGGGAGGCAGAGGAAGAGCCCGAGAAAAAGACAGAGAATGAGTGGCCAGAGAGCTTAGAGCAGAACTGGGAGCAGACAGTGTCAGTGTCAGGTTGGATAATGTTTCCAGGAGAAGGGGATGGTCGGCAGTGTGGAAGGCAGCTGAGAGGTCGAGGAGGATTAGGATAGGGGACAGGCCTTTGGATTAGGCAGGAAGAAGACTGTACCCCCGGCTCCCCCTGCCCCCAGCCCCACCACCACCACACACACGTCTCTGCTATGCCCCTTGTTGACTCTGCCTTAGTTTCTTGGACTGTTATTGGCTCTGCTCTCCATTAAGTTATACCAGTTCTTCTGAGCAGGGATTTTGCTTTCAGGGCCTGGTGGTTGGCTCATTTGGCAAGGGGATTTGTTGAGTGCTTACACTGTGCTGAGTGCTGGGTGGATGGCAAAGCTTCAGAGTTCCATGAAAGGGGGCAGCTCTGTCCCTGGGGTAGGGCGATTCCTGTCCCTCCCCATCTCACCCTGCTTCACCTCATGACACAGCCCTCTATCTTGGGCAATAGTAATAATAATAATTGTGGTATCTGTTATGAGCTTACTATGTGCCAGGCACTGTACTAAGCACTGCGGTGGGTAGAGGGGACATGAGGTAGATGGAATAGATAGTAGATGGGGAGGCAGTGTGGAGAAGTGGAAGAGATGCATACCTGGAAGTCAAGGTCCCAGGTTCTAGTCTTGACTCTACCACTAGTCTACTGAGTGACCTTGGGTGAGTCACTTAACCTCCCCATGCCTCAGTTTCTTCATCTGTAAAATATGGATAATAACCTCTGACCCTACCTCATGGAGGTGTTGGGAAGGCTAAATAACAATAAGTCATGTAAGGTGCTTTGGTAATGAAAGCACTAAATAGAACCCCCCTCTCCCCCTGCCCCACACACGCAGGGTACATGTCTACCACATGTATTTTCCAACTATGTTATCTTGTACTCTCCCAAGTGTCTAGTACAATGCTCTGCACACAGTGAGCACTCAGTGAATATGAATGATTGATTCATTTCCCTGTGGACGATAGGACATGTATAGTCAGTGTGATGGACACCAACCTGAGCCACGAGAGGATTTTCAGGGAAACCGTAGCGAAGGCCTCCTCACAGACAGGTCAGGGCTGGGTGGGCAGGCTGCTGGGCTCCTGAACTCAGAGGACACCAATCTGCAGAGTTGGTTTCTTTATCCACTTTATCTCCCCACT
The DNA here is from genome assembly GCF_015852505.1 of Tachyglossus aculeatus. Lineage (NCBI taxonomy): Eukaryota > Metazoa > Chordata > Mammalia > Monotremata > Tachyglossidae > Tachyglossus > Tachyglossus aculeatus. The sequence goes on from NC_052090.1 coordinate 27,272,753, forward strand.
TCTGCTTTGGAGAGTCCCTGGAGCGTGTCCATCTACCAGGATGCCCTGGTCTGGCCTGCTCTCTGGGTGTCCGGGAATGCTGGGGTTGATGGGCAGGGTCTGGGGCACGATAGCACATTTCCAAGCTCTCATTTCGGGGCTGAGCCCCTGGGTGACTGGATGGTGGAGATGATGATGATGGTGGTGGTGTGGAGGTTGGGGTTTGGGGAGGGGGCAACTATACTATTCACACAGCTGGCTTTGGGGGTTTTCTCAACTGGCCCTTTTCCGTGGTCTCTCCCCAGTCACACTGAGGGAGACCTCAGCCTCCCAGCTGCATCCCTGCTCCTGGCCCTGGCCCTGGGAGAGGTGCAGCAGCAGCCTGAAATCAGACTCACTCTGTTGGGTGGCTCAGACCAGCCTCACCTCCGGGCCTGGGCATATTCTGGGTGTCTGTCACGCTGTGTGTGTCACGCTGTGTGTGTGTCATACTGTGTGTGTGTCACGCTGTGTGTGTGTGTGTGGCGGGGGTTGGGGGGGAGGGAGAGGGTCACGCTGTATGTGTTAACGGAAGGCATTTCTGCTGACTGGCAGCATTCACGCACACGGCAGGCAGTGGGGGTGGGCATGCGGGCACCCAGCTGGATTAGAACAGCATCCCAGATCGTGCCCACTGGTGGTGGTGGTGGGGTGTGGGGGGAGGTAGGGGGTGGGACACAGACCTGATGATCCTCTGCTCAAAAGGCGAGCATCCCTTCCCAAAACCCCAGCTTCCAGCCTCTCCTGGCTAGCCCCACAGCCCTGGGGGTCGTCTGTCCCCACTGGCAGGGTCCACCACCCCTCCTCCCCATCCATTCCTTCGATAGTATTTGTTGAGCACTTACTGTGTGCAGAGCACTGTACTAAGTGCTTGGAAAGTACAATACAACGATAAAGAGAGACGATCCCAGCCCACAACGGGCTTACGCAAGGGGCTTACACAAGGGGCTTCCTCTCCCATCTCCCCAACTCCAGTCCTCTTCCCCATCCCTATTCCTGGCTGTGGCCCTCTCCCCTTTCCCAGCCTGCTCGCCATCCTCCTTCCCCCTCCCCACTTCCCCTCGTCCTGGACACCAGAGATTGGGGGTCGCTCCCTGTCTAGCCCTTCTCCCCTTCCTCTTCCCATAACCCAAACCCACCGGACCCCACACCCCCTAGAGCTCCTGCATGCCTGCAGTCCTCCAAACCTGCAGCCTGCACCTCTAAACCCCTGCCTGACTGTGCCCAGCCCTGCCCCAACTCCTTTAAAAAAAAATATTTGTTAAGCACTTACTATGTGCCAGGCACTGATCTAAGCTCTGGGGTCGATCTAAGATAATCAGGTTGGACACAGTCCTTGTCCCATGTGGGGCTTACAGCCTTAATGCCCATTTTCCAGTCGAGGGAACAGAGGACCAGAAAAGTGAAACGACTTGCCCAAGGTCACACAGCAGACAAGTGGTAGAGCCGGCATTAGAACCCAGGTCCTCCTGACTTCCAAGTCTGTGCTCTATCCGGTTTGGGAGTCAGAAGATGTGGGTTCTAATCCCGGCTCCACCACTTGTCTGCTGTGTGACCTTGGGCAAGCCACTTAACTTCTCTGTGCCTCAGTTACCTCAGTTGTAAATTGCAAATTAAGACTGTGAGCCCCATGTGGGACAACTTGATTACCTTGTATCTACCCCAGCACTTAGAATAGGGCTTGGCACATAGTAAGCGCTTAACAAATACCATCATTATTATTATCATTATTATTGTTATTATTACCTCCTGCAGGGGATCAGTTCACTGACTGCTTAACCCCTGCAGGTCTGGTCTGCTCCTCATCTGGAAACGGCCGCCTCTCCCCGCAGCCCCCGAATCTGGGGAGAGACACTGAAGTTCTCCCATGAAAAAGCACTTTAGCTAGTGGAAGCGCTGTCCAAGCCCAGGTGGGAAAATCCCTGCTTTCTGCGATGAAAGCGTCGTTGCTGTTGCTAAATTTCCAGCGCGTCAGGAAGCTGAAGCCGGAGGGTCGCCCCCCACCCCCGAGACCCTCACAGCCCCTGGCCCTGCTCGTCTTTGAGCCAGAAAACTCTGCTGGTCCAAGCGAGAGGAGGGAGAGGAGGTCCCAGAGCCTGGAGCCGGCCTCCTTCCCTGTCATCTCTGAGCCCAGGGGTACCCCGGATCTCTGGCACCAAAGACCGCGGCACTGCCACTCGAAGGGCACTGCCCCATCCCTCGGGGGGACCAGCGTGCCACCCTGCACTCTGCCCTGTGGGCACCACCCTGTGTGTCTCCCTGTGCATCACCCTAAGTATTGCCATGCGCACCGCACTATGTCCTGCCCTGTATACCGACCGCCCTCTGTGTGCCACCCTCTGCACTTCCCTGTGCAGTACCTTGGGTGCCGTGGTCTGGGCCCAGCCCTGCTCTGTGCCCTGCCCTGCGCGCTGCCCTATGGACCACCCTCCTCACCAACCTGCTCACAGTGTCCTGTTTCGCACCCCGCACACTGCTCCACATACCACGTTGTGCACTGTGCAGCATTCCATCCCGTCGGCACTGCCCTAAGCACTGCATGGCCTTCCACCCTGGATGCACTTTCCCGTGCACTGCACTGCCCTGTGCCCCCGCTACACACAGCCTGTCATCACAAATGGTTGAAAGAGCATGGACCTGGGTGTCAGAAGGTCATGGGTTCTAATCCTGGCTCCCCCACTTGTCTGCTGTCTGACCTTGGGGAAGTCACTTCACTTTTCTGGGCCTCATCTGTGAAATGGAGATGAAGACTGTGAGCCCCATGTGGGACAGGGACTGTGTCCAATCTGATTTGCTTGTATCCACCCCAGCACTGAGAATAGCACCTAGCACATAGTAAGTGCTTAACAAATACCACAATTATTATTATCATTATTAGGAGTCACTCAATCATATTTATTGAGCACTTACTATGTGCAGAGCACTGTAGTGAGTCTGGGGCAGTTTGGATCCAGCAGGTCCTTGTGAGGGAATTGAACTTTGGATTCACCAGAGGGCAGGTTTTCCCACTCCAAGTGGGGCGATGGGAGAGTCCAAGGTCGGGTGGTGGCAGCTGCCATGGCCAGGGAGAGCAGGCTTGCCCTATCTTGTGAGCTGACTAGCTTCATTGCACAAGGCACAGCATCCTGCCCTGCCCTGGTCTGCTCTTCTTTGCCCTGCCCTGCCCTGCCCTGCCTTTCTCTGCCCTGTCCTCCTCTTGTCTGCCCTGCCATGCCCTGGCTTGCCTTTTTCTGCCCTGCTCTGCCCTGTGCTGCCCTGACCTCCTTTGGTCTGCCCTGCCCTCCCCTGCTCTGCCCTATCTTCCTCTGGTCTGCCCTGCCCTGCCCTGCTATGGTCTGCTCTGCTCTACCCTACCCTGCTCTGCTCTCCTCTGCTCTTCGTTGCCCTGCCCTGCTTTGCTCCGCCCTGTTCTGCTCTGCCCTATTCTGCTCAGTTCTTCCCTGCCCCTCTCTGCCCTACTCTGCTCTGCCCTGCTTTGCCCTACCCTGCCATGCCTCGTTCTGGCTGCAGCCCTGCCAGGCTGCCAGCTGCTTCCAGGGACCGGGTGAACAGAGGAAAGGTGATGCAAGGGAGAGAATCAGGGGCAGGAGGCAGAGACGGGCAGGGAGCCACAGCTGAGATGGGGTGAGATATGCATTGCCTCAATAGTCTTAGTCAAGTGCCTAGAGGCCTGGGCCAGGTCTGTCCATGAAGCTCAATTACCCGAGGCTCGATCCCTAACTGGGGAATCAGGCGCCACACAACCGGACCCCAGCATCTGGAGAGGGAGGTAGGGCCTGTCTGACTGCCCACTGAGAAACAGCATGGTTTAGTGGATAGAACACGGGACTGGGAGTCAAAAGGACCTGGATTTGAATCCTGACTCCGCCACATGTCTGCTATGTGACCTCGGGCAAGTCACTTCACTTCTCTAGGCCTCAGTGACCTGAACTGGAAAATGGGGATTAAAACTGTGAGCCCTATGTGGGACAGGGATTATGTCAGCCCAACTACCTTGTATCTACCCCAGCACTTAATACAGTGCCTGGCATATAGTAATCGCTTAACAAATACCACAATTATTATTATAATTATTATTATCATTAGGCTGAGCGTCCCCCAGTCTCTGTGCCAGTGGGGTCACTGGGCACACTCCCGAGGGCTCCCCAGCCCTTTATGCCCACCAGTACTTTTAGAAGATAGGACTGTAGGACCCAAAATGAGCTTGTCAACTGCCCTGCCAACCCCTGGCCCAGCCCCCTGGCAGCTCAGGGATCATGGCTACTAACTTTGGGCCTCTCCCAAGTACTCACTGCAGTGCTCTGCACACACTAATTGTAAGCTTCTTGAGGGCAGGGATTGTATCCTCTAATTCTGTTAGCCTAAAATCTGCTCCTCTCGCTACAGTTCCCAAAAGTTTTCTGTTTACATTTTGTGTATCTGTCCTCCTCTTTTATGTTGTTTTAGTGTTTTATTGTTTCATCTCTCCTTATGTGTCCCTTGCTAGCCCCCTCTCTCTACCTTACATTCTTAGACTGCCCATTAAGGGCCAGGAGTTGTGTTTTATTTCCCCTGGTGTATTCTTTCACAGTGCTTACATAGTATGGTGCTCTGTACACAGTAAGCATTTAATCCATACTACTACTACTACTATGGTACTCTCTCAAATGTTTAGTACAGAGCTCTGTGCACAGTAAGCATTTAATTAACGCTATTACTATTTCTGTACTCTCAAACGCTTAGTACAGTGCATTGCACACCAAGTAAGCATTTAATTAATACTGTTACTGCTATTGCACTCCCTCAAGCACTTAATACAGTGCTCTGCACACAGTAGGCACTCAGAAAATACTATTGATCGATTGAAGGCACAAAATCTGGGATCCAGGAGGACTTTAACCTCAGACCCAAGTAAGGAGAGCTTTAATTTGGAGCTGGTGGCAATTCCCAGGAGGAATCTCAGAAATCCTAGGTGAAAATCGTTGGGGAGGCAGTGAGATCTAATGGAAAGGGCACAGGACTGGGTGTCAGGAGACCCAGATTTGAGTCCCACCTCCCCCACTGGCTGGCTGTGTGACCTAAGTTTCCCCTAGGCCTCAGTCTCCTCTTCTGCAAAGTGGGGATTAAAGTAAATAGCGTCTGTGGGTCAAGGACTGTATCCTATCTCGTAACCTCATAACTAGCCCAAGGCAGAGCATACGTCATTATCATTCTTGTTGGGCCGGGAGAGGCCGGGAACCACGGATTACCTGAGCTCTGCGGTTCGGATTGGGGAGGGAGCCGCAGACAGCGCTTGAGAAACTCTGATGATATGTTGCTGCTCCTGACTCCAGGGACATGGATATTAAAAACGGGATTACCTTGTGCAACAGAAAGCAGCAGTGTAAGAAAGACAGAAAAGGCAGTAAACAGAACGATTTGAGAGCATTTACACTCAATTAGAGTATTTCTGAGCAGTTCTCAAAGATTAATACCCCAGGAGCCAGGGCAATTGCTTTTCCTCTCTGTATGGGATTAGGGTTCCCAATTCTGCGGGTGAACTAGGGGAGTTCACCTCAGTGGAGCAGGGGCAGAGGAATGATTCTCACGGTACCGACCCAGAACAGCTCCTGGACTTGGAGAGAAGGACTGGACAACCCTCCCAGGTCCAAAGGGAAGATTCAGGTTCCTGCATTTCTACAGTGTGGCCTAGTGGGTAGAGCCCAGGCTTGGGAGTCAGAAGGTCACAAGTTCTAATTCATTCAATCGTATTTATTGAGCGCTTACTGTGTGCAGAGCACTGTACTAAACGCTTGGAAAGTACAAGTTGGCAACAATCTAATCCCAGCTCCTCCACTTGTCTGCTCTGTGACCTTGGGTAAGTCACTTCACTTCTGTGTGCCTCAGTTACCGCACCTGTAAAATGGGGATTAAAACCGTAAGCCCCGAGTGGGACAGGGACTGTGTCCAACCTGATTACCTTGTATCTACCCCAGTGCTTAGAATGGTCCTTGGCACATAGAAAGCCCTTAACAAATATGATTATTATTATAACTAGACTCTCCCAAGTGCCCATTACAGTGCTCTGTTCACATTAGGTGCCTAGTAGTGTTCCTTTTAAAATTTTTCTTTTTCAATGGTATTGGTTAGGTGTTTACTTTGTACTAAGTGCTGGGTTAGATACAGGCTAATCAATTTGGACACAGTCCATATCCCACATGAGGCTCATACTCTTAATCTTGTTCTGCCCAGTAGGCTCCCAGTGTAGAGCTTTGCCCAAAGCAGGCACCCAGTACAGCATTTTACACACCACAAGCACTCAGAACAAGAACTCGGCACCCAGTAGGTATCCAGTACAGTGTTCTGCCCACAAGAGGCTCCAGTATGGGGATTGGCACACAATGGGGCTTTATGCACAGTAAGTGTCTAGTGCAGCTCTTGGCCCACAGTAGGTGTCCAGTACAGTGTTCTGCATACGGTAGCCACTTCATTCAGTATTCTGCACACAGTAGGCATCTAGTACAGCATTCTGCACTCAGGAGATTCTCAGTACTGTGCTCTGGAACTCTGACCTTTGGCAACTCACTTCTCTACTCTGGGCCTCCGTTGCCCCATCTATAAAATGGGGATTAAGATTGCGAGCCCTATAATAATAATAAAACTAATAATAATAATAATTGTGGTATTTGCTAAGTGCTTACTCTTTGCCAGGCACTATACTAAGTGCTGGGGTGGCTACAAGCAAATCGGGTTGGACTCAGTCCCTGTCCCTCGTGGGGCTCATAGTCTCACTCCCCATTCTACAGATGTGGTTACTGAGGCCTAGAGAAGTGAAGTGACTTGCCTAAGATCACTCAGCAGACAAATGGCAGAGCCGGGATTAGAACCCAATACCTTCTGACTCTATCTATGCCATGCTGCTTCCTCTGTGTGGGAAAGGGATTGGGTCCAACTTAATTAGCTTGTGTCTAATGCAGAGGTTAGTATAGTGCCTGGCACGTAATAGACACCATAATAATAATAATAATAATAATGATGGCATTTGTTAAGCGCTTACTATGTGCAAAGCACTGTTCTAAGCACTGGGGGGTGGAATACAAGGTGATCAGGTTGTCCCGCGTGGGGCTCACAGTTATCATCCCCATTTTACAGATGATGTAACTGAGGCACAGAGAAGTGACATGACTTGCCCAAGGTCACACAGCAGACATGTGGCAGAGCCGTGATTCGAACCCATGATCTCTGATTCCAAAGCCCGGGCTCTTTCCACTGAGCCAACAAAAAAAAAAAGTTGTTGAGTGATTGACTGACTGATTGACTCAAAGCGTTGACTAAACTAGGTTTCCCAGGCTTGGAGACGACCGTAGGACCGAAAGCAGAGGAAAATCCCAAAGGGAAGAACTGCCATCAGCTGGATTCTTGCACTGGTGAGGTGAGGGTGTCCGTGAGTGGGGGTGGAGCGGGATTTGAAAGAGGCAGGGGGCTGGTGGCGGGGGAGCCCTTTCCTTCAGCCTCTCCCCCTGGCAAGAAGACCCCACCCAGAACGAGACGACGGGACCAGAGTGCCACTTCCAACAGCGCAATGCTCCTGCCTCCGGGCTGCCCCCGGAAGCCTTCGTTGGTGCTCTCCCTGCTCAGCCCGGGGTCATCCGGCCGAGGGGGCTGGGGGTCATGCCGAGGGTCAATCAATCAATCAATCAATCAATCGTATTTATTGAGCGCTTACTGTGTGCAGAGCACTGTACTAAGCGCTTGGGAAGTCCAAGTTGGCAACATATAGAGACAGTCCCTACCCAACAGTGGGCTCACAGTCTAAAAGGGTCAGCGCGACCCCGGGGGCGGGCAGGTCCGCAGGCAGGCAGAGGGGAGGGGGCGGGGAGAGTGGCCCCACTGTTGGGTAGGGACCGTCTCTATATGTTGCCAACTTGGACTTCCCAAGCGCTTAGTACAGTGCTCTGCACACAGTAAGCGCTCAATAAATACGATTGATGATGATGATGATGATATGTTGCCCGCTTGTACTTCCCAAGCGCTTAGTACAGTGCTCTGTACAGTGAGATGCCCCCCTCCCCTAAGTGAGACCCCCCCCCATATCCATCCCCCCATCTCTGCCCCTTTTATTTTGTTAGTATGTTTGGTTTTGTTCTCTGTCTCCCCCTTCTAGACTGTGAGCCTGCTGTTGGGTAGGGACTGTCTCTATATGTTGCCAACTTGGACTTCCCAAGTGCTTAGTACAGTGCTCTGCACACAGGAAGCACTCAATAAATACGATTGCTCTGCACACAGTAGGCGCTCAATAAATACGATTGATTGATTGATTGATGGATTGAGCCCACTGTTGGGTAGGGACTGTCGCTATATGTTGCCAACTTGTACTTCCCAAGCGCTTAGTACAGTGCTCTGCACACAGGAAGCACTCAATAAATACGATTGATGGATTGATTGCTCTGCACACAGTAAGCGCTCAATAAATACGATTGATTGATTGATTGATTGAGCCCACTGTTGGGTAGGGACTGTCTCTATATGTTGCCATCTTGTACTTCCCAAGCGCTTAGTACAGTGCTCTGCACACAGTAAGCGCTCAGTAAATACGATTGATTGATTTATTGATTGAGCCCACTGTTGGGTAGGGACTGTCTCTATATGTTGCTAACTTGTACTTCCCAAGCACTTAGTACAGTGCTCTGCACACAGTAAGCGCTCAGTAAATACGATTGATTGATTGATTGCTCTGCACACAGTAAGTGCTCAATAAATACGATTGATTGATTGATTGAGCCCACTGTTGGGTAGGGACTGTCTCTATATGTTGCCATCTTGTACTTCCCAAGCAATTAGTACGGTGCTCTGCACACAGTAAGCGCTCAGTAAATACGATTGATTGATTTATTGATTGAGCCCACTGTTGGGTAGGGACTGTCTCTATATGTTGCCAACTTGGACTTCCCAAGCGCTTAGTACAGTGCTCTGCACACAGTAAGCGCTCAATAAATACGATTGATTGATTTATTGATTGAGCACACTGTTGGGTAGGGACTGTCTCTGTATGTTGCCAACTTGTACTTCCCAAGCGCTTAGTCCAGTGCTCTGCACACAGTAAGCGCTCAATAAATACGATTGATTGATTGATTGATTGATTGATTGGCCCTCCCCCGTGGTGCCGCGCGGCCCCGGCAGGGGGCGCCGGCCGAAGGAGAGACGCCCGCTCCCACCGCCCGCCCCTCCCATCGTTAAACGCTTACTCTGTGCCAAGCACTGGTCTGAGCGCTGGGGAGGATACAAGGTGATCAGGTTGTCCCACGGGGGGCTCACAGCCTTCATCACCTTGAAGCAGCGTGACTTAGTGGAAAGAGCCCGGGCTTTGGAGGCAGAGTTCGCGAGTTCAGATCCCGGCTCTGCCAATCTTCAGCTGGGTGACTTTGGGCAAGTCACTTCACTTCTCTGGGCCCCAGTTCCCTCATCTGGAAATTGGGTTGAAGACTGTGAGCCCCCCGTGCGACAACCTGATCACCTTGTAACCTCCCCAGCGCTTAGAACAGTGCTTTGCAATCAGTCAATCAATCAATCAGGTGTATTTATTGAGTGCCTACTGTGTGCAGAGCACTGTACTAAGCGCTTGGGAAGTACAAGTTGGCAACATATAGAGACAGTCCCTACCCAACAGTGGGCTCACAGTCTAGTGACGCAGTAGAATTAAGCACTTGCACACGGTAAGTGCTTAATAAATGCCATTATTATTATTATTGTCCCCATTTTACAGATGCGGTAACTAAGGCACAGAGAAGTAGAGTGACTTGCCCAAAGTCACACAGCTGACAAGCGGCGGAGTCGGGATTTGAACCCGTGACCTCTGACTCCCAAGCCCGGGCTCTTTCCACTGAGCCACGCTGCTTCTCACCATCATCATTGGTATTCATTGGGCGCTTACTGTGTTCAGAGGCTGTACTAAGAGTTAGGGCGAGGGCGTTACAACAGAGCCGGTAAAAACGATCCCTGCCCACAACGAGCTCCCATCCGCGGTCGGGACCCCAACCCCCATCCCCACTCCCTACTAACACCCCGGCACCCCCGAACAGGGTAGTGTCCCCCCACCCCACCACCAAAACCCAGGACATGGCACCCCTGGACAGGGCAGCCCCCTCACACCAGGACATGGCACCCCTGGATAGGGCAGACCCCCACCCAGGGCATGATACCTGTGTGACCCTGGGCAAGGCACTTAACTTCTCTGTGCCTCAGTGATAATGATAATAATAATAATAATGATGGCACTTGTTAAGCACTTACTATGTGCAAAGCACTGTTCTAAGCGCTGGGGAGGATACACGGTGATCAGGTTGTCCTACTTGGGGCTCACAGTCTTAATCCCCATTTTATAGATGAGGTAACTGAGGCCCAGAGAAGTGAAGGGACTTGCCCAAAGTCCCACAGCTGACAATTGGCGGAGCTGGGATTTGAACCCATGACCTCTGACTCCAAAGCCCGGGCTCTTTCCAGTCAGCCACGTTGCTTCTCTATCCCATCAGTAAAATGGGGATGAGGACTGTGAGCCCCATGTGGGGTAGGGAAGCAGCGTGGCTTAGTGGTAAGAGCACAGGTTTTGGAGTCAGAGGTCATGGGTTCGAATCCCGACTCCGCCACATCTGCTGTGTTACATTGGGCAAGTCACTTAATTTCTCTGAGCCTCAGTTACCTCATCTGTAAAATGGGGATTAAGACTGTGAGTCCCACGTGGGACAACCCGATCACCTTATATTCCCCCCCAGCGCTTAGAACAGTGCCTTGCACATAGTAAGTGCTCAACAAATGCCATCATTATTATTATTACTATTATAGGGACTGTGCTCAACCCAATTACCTTGTATCGACCCCAGCATTTAGTTCAGCGCCTGACACATAGTAAATGCTTAAGGAATACCACTATTATTATTAATAATAATAAAAAAGATGGCATTTGTTAAGCGCTTACTATGTGCCAAGCACTGTTTTAAACGCAGGGGGAGATACAAGGTAATCAGGTTGTCTCACGTGGGGCTCACAGTCTTAACCCTCATTTTACAGATGAGGTCATTATTATTATTAGGCACCATACAAAGTCCTGGAGGTAGATACAAGCTAATCAGGTTGTACACTGTCCCTGTCCCACATGGGGCTCAGTCTTAATCCCCATTTTCCAGATGAGGGAACTGAGGCCCAGAGAAGTGAAATGACTTGCCCAAGGTCACACAGCAGACATGTGGCGGAACCAATTTAGTACCCAGGTCCTTCTGACTTTCTCGAACCCGTACCCTATCCACTAGGCCACACTGCTTCCTGGCAAACGCCTGTGGTGTATTTAGTAAAAGATCTTTTAGGTTGAATTTTACTCAGGCATCCTAATTTATGCTAGTTTCTTTTAATAATAATAATGATGGCATTTATTAAGCGCTTACTATGTGCAAAGCACCGTTCTAAGCGCTGGGGAGGTTACAAGGTGATCAGGTTGTCCCACGGGGGGCGCACAGTCTTAATCCCCATTTTACAGTTGAGGTAACTGAGGCACAGAGAAGTTAAGTGACTCGCTCAAGGTCACACAGCTGACAATTGGCGGAGCCAGGATTTAGTGGCGGAGTCGAGATTAGAACCCACGACCTCTGATTCCCAAGCCCGGGCTGTTGCCACTAAGCCTGGCTGCTTCTCTCATAATAATAATAACAATAATGTTGGCATTTGTTAAGCGTTTACTATGTGCAAGGCACTGTACTAAGAGCTGGGGAATTTACAAGGTGATCAGGTTGTCCCACGTGGGGCTCACAGTCTTAATCCCCATTTTACAGTTGAGGTAACTGAGGCACAGAGAAGTTAAGTGACTCGCTCAAGGTCACACAGCTGACAACTGGTGGAGCCAGGATTTAGTGGCGGAGTTGAGATTAGAACCCGCGACCTCTGACTCCCAAGCCCGGGCTGTTGCCACTAAGCCTGGCTGCTTCTCTCATAATTAATAATAATAATAATGTTGGCATTTGTTAAGCGCTTACTATGTGCAAGGCACTGTACTGAGAGCTGGGGAATTTACAAGGTGATCAGGTTGTCCCACGTGGGGCTCACAGTCTTAATCCCCATTTTACAGATGAGGTAACAGGCTCAGAGAAGTGAAGTGACTCGCCCAAGGTCACACAGCAGATATGTGGCAGAGCCGGGATTCGAACCCATGACCTCTGACTCCAAAGCCCGGGCTCTTTCCACCGAGCCACGCTGCTTCTCATAATGAGAATTATGATTATTACCCAGGACGTGGTGCCCCCAGGTAGGACAGTCCCCTGGTCGGGGGCAGCGGTTGGGGGGGGGGGGGGCGGAGTTAACCCGTTCCTCTCCGATGGGCCCCAGGGAAGTTAAGGGAGGAGGGCCGGTGGTGGGGCGGGCCTGCAGAGCGTGTCCCCGCTTGCCTGCTGCGGTGGGCGCTGCCCCTGTCCCCGCCCCGTGGGGCCGGGGAGGGGGCCGGGGAAGGGACCTTGGCTGCCGCTTTCTCCTCCCACTGGCCCTCCCAGCCCGCCGCTGCCTTATAAAGGAGCGGCGGGGGGCCCGCAGACCGCACCGCACCTCGCCTTCCCGCCGCCGTTCAACCCGCCCGGCCAGTCCCCTGCCTCCGCGCTCCCGCCATGGCCTCTCTGCAGCAGTTCGTGGGGAAGTGGTGTCTAGTGGACAGCAAGCTCTTCGAGGAGTACATGAAGGAGCTGGGTGAGCGGGACCGGGTGGGGGGTGGCTGGAGCACGGGCCTGGGGGTCAGAAGGTCGTGGGTTCTAATCCCCACCCTGCCACTTTTCTGCGCTGGGACCTTGGGGAAGTCACTTCAGTTCTCTGAGACTCAGTCACCTCATCTGTAAAATGGGAATTGAGACTGGGAGCCCCGTAGGGACAGGGACTGTGTCCAACCCAATTTGCATTTACCCACCTTAGCCCTTAACAAATGCTGTGGGGGGCAGGTAGTGGGGGAGCCCCCCCCCCGAAACAGAGCTGCTGGAGGGGGGTAACGCCACCCCCCTTCCTCTTCAGGACCCTTTTAGACTGTGAGCCCACTGTTGGGTAGGGACTGTCTCTATATGTTGCCATCTTGTACTTCCCAAGCGCTTAGTCCAGTGCTCTGCACACAGTAAGCGCTCAATGAATACGATTGATTGATTGATTGATTGATTGACCCTGCCACTCTGAGTGGTGGGAGTGCGGGAACGTTGTATAGGAGGAGTGGTAAACTGAGCGTTATGGGGGCCCTGGGCTGCGGGAGGTTGGTGGGGGGAGCAAGTCACGTCCAACCAGCCAGACTGGTTTGGGGGGTTCCAGCGGCCGCGGGGCTTCTTGCTTCCGAAGGGTCTGCCCGGATAGTGTGGGTTTCATGGGGATGCGATCGTGGATGCCTTGAAGCTTGTCGGCAGCAGAACTGGCCCTGCAGCAGGAGAGATTGAGGGTAGCTTAAACGATGCGTTTCCTGGAGCCACTGTGCATTGACTGGGCTACCGGAAGCTAGATGCTAGACAGAAGTCTCCATCTGTCAAATGGGCTTGGCGGTGGCTTCGCCTAAGGACAGGGGATGGACTAGGCGTCCTCCGGGAAGCCCCGAGATCCCCCGTGGATCACAAGAACTACAAGAGCCTGCTGTGCCGTTAGAAGCGGCTGGACCCCAGTGGCTAGGGCTGGGGGGAGAAACTGGGGGAAATGAAGCAATGGTTTTGTGCCCCACAGCCAAGGGGCCCCGGGCTGCCTGGTTCCAGCAGATTGAGTCTGGGGTGGCAGCCCAGGTCCACCAGATGCTTCCTGAAAGGTCTTGGTTTCCCCAGGCACTGGGCTGGGAGCTGCTGGTCTCACAGTACCATGTCCACCTGGTGCCTAGCTCTCCCTGGGCCCTTCCCACTCCCCCCCTCCACCCCCACAACCGCAGCTGACTCTCCTATCCTGGGGCTTGCCAAGCTTGCCCTGGTCAGTGTCGAGGGGGAGACAGGGTGGAGGCCTCGATGCACCCAGTTCCTGAAACTGGCACTGCTCTGAGTCGTAGAGGTCATGCATCTGGGCATCCCGTTGGCCCATTTCTCTGGACAGTCTAACCAGCACCCCCCCGGCCCCAGCCCCCGCCACTAACAGCTCATCCTCCTTCCACCCAAGGTGTGGGGATGGCCTTGCGCAAAGTGGGCGCCCTGACCAAGCCGGACGTCTATATCACCGTCGATGGCGACAATATCACCATCAAGACCGAGAGCACCATGAAGTCCAGTCAGTTCTCCTGCAAACTGGGGGAGAAGTTTGAGGAGACCACAGCGGACGGCAGGAAAACGCAGGTCGGTGGCGGCTCTGCGGCCAGAGGGCGGGGCTCTGGGGGAGTAGGAGTGCCAGGGGGGCGGTCTCAGAGCGTGGGCCCTCCCCGGAGGTCTGCCAGTGGCCCCCCCATGACTGCAGCCTAAGCGGGCGGGGTGCCCTCGTGGCAGTGGCCGGCTGGTGGGGTCTTCGGCTTGGGCCGGAAGTGTGTGCGTGTCTCTGTGGCGGGGTGGGGGGAGGTTGCTGCTGAGGCTGAGGGCTTGGTCTCTGCAGACAGTTTGCACCCTTGTGGACGGGGCCCTGGTCCAGCACCAGATGTGGGATGGGAAAGAGAGCACGATCACCCGGAAGATTAAAGACGGAAAACTGGTGGTGGTAAGTGACCCCCGTTTGCAGAGTTGGATGGTTGAGCCTCGCCGGGCACGGCACGGGCACTGTTTACCTGCCAGGAGCCAAGGTGGGAGCTCCTCCTTATCCTCAGGGGCCACCTTGGGGAGGGTGGCGGTGGGGAGGAGGCAAAGCACTGGTGGTAACGGGGAGCTGCATCCTCCTTCTGTGTCCCCTTGAAGGACTGTGTCATGAACAATGTGACCTGCACCAGGACCTATGAGAAAGCACAGTAAGGAGACCCCGCTCCCTCCCCAGGACAGGCACCGGCTCAGTTTGCTCAGTTTAATGAGCAAAATCTTCCCCGTGGCCCCTGCTGACGGCCTTGGCCCGAGGAGATCGGTTGTGTGCGATTGTATTCAAGGCACCTTGGACCCGGAGTGTGTGGCTATTTTTTCAATAAAGAACAAGGTTGTTGTGACTGGTGGTTCCTTCCTTCTCAGAACGGGCAGCTCGGTGCTGGTCTCCCCTGTCGTCTCGGGCTGGGACACCAGCATATGAGTCCAGCCTCCTCTGCCCCTGCTCTTGCTCCTCTGAGGGGATCTAGGCTGCTGTAGAACCCCGACCACCGTGAGAACCAACTCCCAGACGCTCCTGGGACACATCTGGGTGGAAGCAGTGTGGTGGCGGAGGGAGTCTTGGCTTCCTAGAGCCTCCCAAATCTCACTGTCTTCTGCGCTCCAGTCTGGGTACAGAGATGATGCCCAACTTCCTTACCTTCCTTGGGCTGCAGCTGCCTTGCTGGTCAGAGGTGGCTCTGCCCAATCGAACACACCCACATGTGACCTCCGCCCCACACGTCTTGCTGTTTCTCAGGCTGGCCTGTTCTCAGATCGGCTTCTCTGCAACCCTCTTCCCATGCCCCTTCTTCCAGGAAGCCTTCCCAGGTTGTCCTTCTCCCCCAGGAGGGGCTCTTCAAAGTTGCCACCCTAGAGCAAAGGGTGAAGGACAAACCACGGAAACCAACCAAACTGGCAGGCTCAGTGTAAGTAGGAGGCTGCTACTACACCAGCAGGTACTAAGGGTGTGTGTGTGTCTTGATTTCCCTGTCTTTTTTTCCCCCCACCCCCCTTCCCCCTCCAATAATGCTCAGGGCATGGATGAAGGGTGGCGGGGAGGGCTGATGTTTCAGGGGCACAGGAGTCGAGGGGGTGCCCTATTGCTTTCCCAACACTAAGACCTGGGCCACACAGTCCTTCCCCTTCTCCCCACCCTACCCCATCTATTAGGTTGGCGGGCAGTGAAGCGAGATACAGTATCATTTGCACCGACTGTATTCAGAGCACTGTACCAAACACGTGTGAGAGTACGTGACTCCTGGTCTGCAGGAGCTTACAATGTAGTGGAAGAGGCAGCCAGTGAAATAAATTGCAGGAAGGATCAATCAGTCGGTGATACTGAGTTCTCACTCTGCGCAGAGCACTGTATTAAGTGCTTGGGCGAGTACAATACCATGAAGTTGCTAGACATAATCCCTGGCTTCAAGGACCTTATACGCTAACGGTAAAAAGACAGACATGTAGGTAAGTGTTTTGATGGGATGTGATTACACAAGTACTGAAATGACAACTAGGGGCAAGGACATAGAATAGAAATTAACTGGGGAAAGACCCCTAGAGGAGATGTGATTTCAGAAAGGCTTTGAAGAGGGGGAGAGCAGTGGTCTTTCAGATGACACAGGGAGGGAGTAAGAGGGGAAGCAGCATGGCCTAGTGGATAGAACATGGATCTGGGTGTCAAATGGGTTCTAATCCCAGGTCTGTCGCTCATCTGTTGTGACCTTGGGGGAGTCACTTCACTTCTCTGGGCCTCAGTGACCTCATCTGTAAAATGGGGGTGAAGAATGTGAGTCCCATGTGGGACATGATCTATAGCCAAGCTGATTAGCGTAGATCTACCCCAGTGCTTAGAACAGTGCTTGGCACTTGGTAAGCACTTAACTAATACCTTTTTTAAAAAAAGGTTAGTGGCAGAGAGAGGAGAATGAGGCACAATGAATGAGTTGGTTTGAGGAGGGAAGGGTGTGAGGTGGGGTGTGGCGGGATGTGATAAGTAGGAGGGAGAGAAATGGAGTGCTTTAAATCCACTGGCCAGGAATTTCTGCTTGGTTCAGAGATGAATGGGCATCCACCAGATTCTAGACAGTAAGCGCATTGTGGATAAGGAAATGTGTCTACCAACTCTTGTTATATTGTACTTTCCCAACTGCTTAGTACAGTGCTCAGCATACAGTGAATGGTCAATAAATATTGATTTGATTGATCAGAGGTTTTTGAGGAAGGGGGAAAGATGTGTGCAGGATGGTGTCTTGGAAAAATGATCCAGGCAAGGGAGTGAAGTATGGGCTACAGAGGGGAAAGAGTGGAGGCAGGGAGACCGGCGAAGAGGCTGATGCAGCAGTCGAAAAGGGATAGGACAAGTGCTTGGAGCAGGGTGGTGGCTGTTTGGATGAAGAGGGAGAGGGGTGGATTCTGAAAAGGATGTGGAGGAAAAGTTGTCAGCATTTGGTGACTTAATTGAGGGATTGAAAGAGGAGTCAAGGATAATGTCAAGGTTACAGGAGGATGTTGGTGGTATCAAGGGTGTGGGAAAGCTAGGTGGATGGGTTTGAGGTGTCAGGAGCATTCATGTAGAGTTGTCCTGGAGGTGGGAACAGATGGGAGATTTCAGAAAGAGGTCAGGGCTACTGACATAGGTTTGGGATAATTAATCATCATCATCATATTATGCACTGGGATTGGTACAGTATAAATAGTAGTTCAGACACAGTCCCTGTCCCACAAGGGGCCTCACAATCTGCAAGGTAAAAGTGGTAGTTGAAGACATGGAAGTGGATGAGATCTCCAAGGGAGCGGGTGTAGTTGGAGAATAGAAGGGGAGCTTGAACTGAGCATTGAGGGACCCCCGCAGTTAGAGCATGGGAGGCAGAGGAGTAGCCTGTGAAAGATGGAGGAGGAGCCGAAAGGGTAGGAGGAAAACCGGGAGAGGGCAGTGTCAGAGAAACCAAGATGAGGAGATGTGTGGAGTGGGGAGGGGGGGTGAACTGCAGTGTCAAAGGTCAAGAAGGATTAGGGAAAAGTAGAGTCAGTTAAATCTGGTGAGGAGGCGGATGTCACAGGTGATGTGGGTGAGAGTTGGCCCAGTGATATGGAGGTGAGAGCCTTACTGCAGAGGCTTAAGAAGGGAGTTGGAGGAGAGGAGGTGGAGGCACTGGGTAAAATAATAGGAATAATTGTGGTATCTAAGAGCTTACTGTGTGCCAGGCACTGTATTAAGCCTTGGGGTGGATACAAGCAAATGGGGTTGGACACAGTCCCTGTCCCATGTTGGGCTTGCAGTTTCAATTCCCATTTTGCAGATGAGGTAACAGAGGCCCCGAGAAGTGAAGAGACTTGCCCAAGATCATACAGCAGACAAGGGGTGGAAAACATTCTCTTTGAGAGATGTGAGGTAGAGTTAGTAAGGGGAGGAGAGAGGGGTGGAGGGCTGGTGTCAGGGGAGTTCTGTGATGTTTAGATCCAGCACGCTGGCAGAGCGGCAGTCCTGACAGACTCAGCCAACTGTCAGAGTGGCAGTCCTGATCATCAGCCATGAATCAATCAATCAATCAATCAATCGTATTTATTGAGCGCTTACTGTGTGCAGAGCACTGTACTAAGCGCTTGGGAAGTACAACTTGGCAACATATAGAGACGGTTCCTACCCAACAGTGGGCTCACAGTCTGGAAGGGGGAGACAGAGAACAAAACAAAACATATTAACAAAATAAAATAAACAGAGTAGATATGTACAAGTAAAATAAAAAAATAGAGTAATAAATGCGTACAAACATATATGCATATATACAGGTGCTGTGGGGAAGGGAAGGAGGTAAGGCAGGGGTGTGGAGAGGGAGAGGAGGGGAAGAGGAAGGTGGGGGCTCAGTCTGGGAAGGCCTCCTGGAGGAGGTGAGCTCTCAGTAGGGCCTTGAAGGGAAGAAGAGAGCTAGCTTGGCGGATGTTGAGAGGGAGGGCATTCCAGGCCAGGGGGATGACGTGGGCCTGGGGTCGATGGCGGGACAGGTGAGAACGAGGCACGGTGAGGAGATCAGCGGCAGAGGAGCGGAAGCCGCTGTGCTCAGGCCTGGGGACCAGGGGAGACCTTTCCCGTTTCGGGGGCGTCACTTTCACAGATGGTTTGGGTGAAAGGGATGCCCACCAGCCTCGGCCCGGCCCCACGGTTGGTTTTGCCATGTACAGAAGCCCAGATCCCAAAGCTGGCTGGGACCGGCAACGGAGAATGTGTCCCTGTCTGGGCCGGGCCCATCCTAACCCTCCACCCGGAAGAGGCTGTCCCTACCCATGGGCCAGGAGTCCCAGCCGGATCATTTCTCCTCCTGCCTGGTCTTAACCTTTTGATGCCCTGGATTGCTGAGGGGGCACCCCTCCATCACATCTACTCCAGCCTATCTCGTGCCAGGTTGGTCTGAGTCATGGGCTGGCTTCCAGCAGCTCCCGAGCTCATCCCTGTCTGCTCTACCTCCTCAGCTCCCCTCTGCTCCCCTCCATTCCCCTTATTCTCCCTGCTCCAGGACAGCTTAGTTGGCTCAGACAGAGAAAACCCAGCTTCCTCTCACTACCGCTCAGGTCCGTCCTACTGCTCAGCTCCTCTCCTCTGCCCTAACACCTCTGGCCCAGCTCAGGGAAAAGGAGGGCAGGAGGGGCTCAGATCCCGTCACCCCACCAGGTAATGGACACAGCCATGTAAACTCTGTGGCACAGTACTCACCGGGACCCACGGTGGCCCTAAGGCCCCAACCACAGGGCTCCAGAGCCGGGACCCATGGCATGTTTGGAGATGATGGCTACCAGCTGAAGGTCATATCCTGGTGGCAGCAAGTGACTTTCTATTTCTCTCTGGACATCTTTGTTCTGCTCTCTCTGAGGGCCAGCCCCCACTGCCAGGGCCAGTAGACTTCATTGCAGGATGGAGGTGACAGGTGGTGGTTGTGTGGGCGGCAGGGAGAGCGGCCAGATTTCAGGGCTGATAGCTATCCTTTCTCTGCTGGATAATGTGCTCTGTGTCTTAAATTAACACTGTTACTTGTTGCTGAAACCCAGGAGGGTATGTTTTACCTCCATTGGTTTTTCTCGGTTTCTCACTCTGAATTTGCTGAATTTTTCTTTTAGTACAGAGTGGCCTGTCGAGCAGTGCCTGGGACTGGGAGCCAGGAGATCTAGCTTTTAGTCCCAGCTCTAGCCCTGGCCTGCTGTGTGACCTTGGGCAAATCGCTCAACCTCTCTGGGCTTCAGTTTCTTCATCTATAAAATGGGGATGAGATCCCAGCGTGCTCTCTCCCTCTTAGACTGTGGGCCCTGTTTGGGATAGGGACAGTGTGCAATCTGAGCGTATTTACCCCAGTGCTTGGCACAGAGCTGAAAGAATACTCTAATGCCACCTGTGCTTAGAGGTTGGAGAAAGTTCTTGGGATCTACAGGAGGCAGGGATAAGAATTCCAGTCTCCATGGTAACGAAGAGCCTCTCTGCAGGCCCTGCACAGCCCTTGGATGGAACACGCACATTCCTTGTCCCTGCCCTAGGGAGCCTTTTCATCTTCCTCAGTTCTGGGCCAAAGCCTTGGCCACCAGAAACCACATGGGAATGAGTCTCGGGGTTTTGCAGTCGGCCAGGGGGAGGGGACTGGACCGTGCTCTGGAAGGTCTCAACATCCCCAGAAGGGGACTGTTGATCTGGATAGGCCATGAACCTGTCTTCCCTGCTTCAGATATTGGGAAACTGAGTCACAGTGAAAGCTGGGCTTGCCTAAGAGTGCATAGTCAGTTATGGCTCAGCCTGAAATAGAGTGCTGGGTGGCTGACTCAGAGCCAGCTGTGACCACTGGACCATTTCCTCCCAGACTGCCTGGGGAGGAACTCCAATCTCAATGTGGGGGCTGGGAGGAGGGGAGGGCAATGAGGGAGCACGAGAATGAGAAGCAGTGTGGCTTAGTGGATAGAGCCCCAGCCTAGAAATCAGAAGGACCTGGGTCCTAATCCCACCTCCACCACTTGCCTGCTGGGTAACCTTGGGCAAATCATTCAGTTGTATTTATTGAGTGCTGTGTGCAGAACACTGTACTAAGCGCTTGGGACAGTACAGTATAAAGTGGGTAGACATGTTCCCTGAGTCACTTAACTGCTCTGTGCCCCAGTTCCCTCATCTGTAAAATGGGGATGAAGACTGTGAGACCCACGTGGGTCCTGGATTTTGTCCAATGTGAATGATTATCTCATATCAACCCCATTACTCCTTCAACTCCCATTACTTAATACAGTGCTTGGCACCTAGTAAGCACTTAACAGATGCCATAAAAAAATAGAATGGGGCACAGTAGCCCCTGAGCACCTAGTGGCCTTGCCCCGCTCAATGATGACTCTGCTCAAGGGCAGGCTGCCGCCCAAGCTGAGTCTTTGCATTCTAGCTGCCTGTGAGTGATGACCTTCCTGGGTAGAGTTCATAGATGGCCTCTGTGCCCGTCCAGCTCAGAGCAGGAGTCAGGGGAGGCCGGGCCCCCCATCTCCTGGCTCAGCAACGCTTCAACTGTCCCCCAGCTCTGGAAGGTTGGGTCTCGGGGCAGCTGACCTGATTTCAATGGGGCTGGCTGTGGGGTAGACGTCTTGGCCCTGAACCGGAGGCAGGCACCCTTCCGAGGTTCAGATGGTTCCACTGCCACCTCTGCTCCTGCTGCTGCCACACCTCTTCCCTCAGGGGCATTCTGGTCAATCAATCAGTGGTATTTATTAAGCCCTTTCTTTTAACAGAATTTGCTGAGAAGCAGCATGGCTCAGTGGAAAGAGCCCAGGCTTTGGAGTCAGAGGTCATGGGTTCAAATTCTGACTCTGCCAATTGTCAGCTATGTGACTTTGGGCAAGTCACTTAATTTCTCTATGCCTCAGTTACCTCATCTGTAAAATGGGGATTAAGACTGTGAGCCCCCCGGGGGGACAACCTGATCACTTTGTAACCTCCCCAGTGCTTAGAACAGTGCTTTGCACATAGTAAGTGCTTAATAAATGCCATTATTATTATTATTATTCTTGTTGCTCAGGTATTGAATCCAAGGTACTGAGAACAGGTGTTGAATCCACTTGGCTCCTTTGGGCAGGCTGACCCTGGTGAAGGTTGGTTCCCACTCCTCAGGCTGAGGCTCATAATAATTGATAATAATAACCACAGTCTTTTAGACTGTGAGCCCACTGTTGGGTAGGGACTGTCTCTATGTGTTGCCAATTTGTACTTCCCAAGCGCTTAGTACAGTGCTCTGCACATAGTAAGCGCTCAATAAATACGATTGATTGATTGACTGATTGATTGACCGTGGAGCCAGGGGTGAACTCCCAAAATGGCTGAGCCACCTGAGCTCTCCAAGGGCTCTGGGAGCAAGTGTTTCCCAGCATTGTCCTCTGCCCTTGAACTAGGTAAACAAGGCTTTTCAAGTGGATGGACCCTTGCTGGACTCTGAACACCAGGAGAGGGAGGACGGGGAGAGTCAGGCTTCCCAGAGATGCCTCTGCTGCCCAGAGCTCACCTCCCTCTCTCTTGCCTGGAACCACTGGACCTTGGGTGGGGGGCTACCGGCTCTGGCTCAGATGGGGCCGCAGCCCGATCATGTAGGAGGCCCAGTGAATTTTGTGATAAGCTCAGTGGGACCTAGGACTACAGGAATTTCTCAACCAGCGTGGAGCCACCCCCACAGCTCTGCCAGTCCCATGGGCCCCGGAACCGGTCGGTTCGGTTGGGGCAGGCGATTAGTGGAGGCGGCTCCGGAGTGCGGGTCGGAGCTCACGTCCCCAATGTGTGTGTGCCCCGGGCAGCCTGGGAAAGCCATGTTCGCTGGTGGGGCGCCAAGCTCGGAGCCGAGCAGCGCAGAGACTTGCTGGCCTCGGCACCAGAGCCCTCTGGCATGAGATGGTTTCGATATCGGTTCCACAGGAGCCTTGGGCAAGTGGTGCACGAGGAATGACCCTGCCCAGAAACGCCAGCTCATGCAGGAGGGAAGGGGCTCAGTGCAGCCCCGGTGGGAGGTGGGAGAGGGTGGATGATGCCACCCCTGGTTCTGTCCAACCATTGGCTTGACTGACTTTCAGTTGATACGACGCCAGCCCTGAAATCCTTTGGGCCCGTGCCAAGTCGCTGCCAAACTGGAAATAGTTTCAGGATCTTTCTGGCAGCTCATGTTAAAACTCATCATCGGTAGTTTGTAAAGGACCCCATGGAATCGCCATCAGTGCTACTGGAAGCATACTAGGTGCGTGATGTGACACGGGGCATGGACTGAGTGCAGGGCACTGGATTGGGGTCCTACTGTGGGCCTACAGGATACAGATCATTAGACTGAGCTCTTCCAGTGTGGTAAGCACTGTATTGGGCACATGTGTGTGTGGATCACCTGACCGGGTTCCTACTGTGTGCCGATTGCTGGATGGGGCTCTGTGGTGCCTGACTTTCAGAAGGGTTTTCTGGAGCCCAAGGTACGGACCAGTATCATACTCTCCTAAACACTTAGCACAGTGTCCTGCACATAGTAAGCGTTCAATAAATACCGTGATGATGACGACGAGGGGAGTTGGGATCCATGGTTCCCACCACGACAGTTTGGGCGAGCTCTATCTGCTCCAAGGATTGAACCTTTGGGCTGACAGTGTGGGTGGGAAAGACTGTGAAAATTAGGAGGGCTGGCAAGTGGTTTTGTGGGCTAATGGGCCATTGGTGAGCTTCTCAGTCCTGTGACTTGGGAACTCCTTCATCCCTTCGATGGAGAAGGACTCAGATTGCTCTATGCCTTGTGGGGCCTCCTCTGCCATGGGCCTGATGGGTAACTTGACCTCTCTGGCTCTGATTCCTCATTTGAAAAATAGGGATAAATAAATTCTCTGCTCTTCCTCCATCACAGGAATGTTGAGGAAAGAAGGAGATAATGATGTGAAAGTGCATTGGGAAATAAGGAATTATTATTTTGGATTGTAAATGCCTCCCGGAAGAGACATTGCCACGCCTCTAGTTAAAGTGCTCTGCTCTCCATGTGCCCAGTAAGGTGTTCTGCACACAGTAGGTGCTAGTACAGTGCTCTGCGTAATATAAAATGTCTGTAATTGATGTACATATCTGTAATTTATGCACCTATCTAATTTATTTGTATTAATGTCTGTCTCCTCCTCCAGACTGTAAGATAATTGTGGGCAGGGAATGTGTCTGTTTATTGTTCTATTGTACTCTCCTAAGTGCTTACTACAGTGTTCTGCACACAATAAGCACGCAATAAATACGATTGGATGAACAAATGAGGGTTTGGTATAGTGCTGGGGACACGGTAAGCACCCAATATATTGGGCAACGTTTCACTCGTCGTTTCTAGTAGGGACTGTGACTTTGAAATTGTGGCCAGAGGTCTTTAGGGCCCACTCTCACAATTTCCTCTACTTCTGAAGTTTACAAGTTTTTCCTTCTCAAGTGCAGGTTTCCTCTCCAGCGCAGGATTTGCTGCACGTTTCCAAGAAATGTCAAGTGTCTTCCATGTCATTGTTCAGGGCCAAGCCCCACCCTGCCCCACGGTCACTAAAGTTCAAGTCCAGGGGGAAGGCTGTGGCTGTGCGGGCAGGGGGCCTATGTGGAGAGGATTTTTTCAGTGGAAAATTCCTCCCGGGTCTCGTGTGTTCCTGGGGCAGATTTCCTGTCTGGACCAGCCGGCGGGGAAGGGACTCAGGGAGGGGGACAGGGGTGAAGCCTCCTGAAGCCACGTCTTTCTCTGTTCTGCCCCATCACAGCCGTGGGCCTCACCCCAACCAGCTGGTCCAATGGGCAGGAGCCACTACGGGGTTTGGAGGGGAGTTTCTGGTCTTGCTATGGAATCCTCTGGTCTGGGTTTTTCTGGAGCTTTTTCTTTGCTCTCCTGCAATCCTGTCCTCCTCCAGGGGGAAGGAGAAGGGTTGGGAAGGAGGGGGATAATAGACAATCCTAATCTTGGGATGGCACAACACATCCTTAAAGAAGGCAGCCCCTTGGGAGTGTGGGGAGATGCTGATGGCATTTCCACTGTTGTTAGGGTCCCTGTGTGAACTCAGCTTGGACCAGTGATGGGTCAGTTAGCTCTGGCTCCGGATTGGAGCCATTCCTGGAAGTCAGTCAGCGTGAGCCCCCACTGGGTGCTGTCCTGGGCAGGGGGGTGCTTGGGAATCTCAATTAAGACCACACCGGACACTCCCCGGGAGGTGGGAGAGGTGAGCAGAGAGGGGCTGGGGGAGGAGGGGAAACAGAGAATGTTGGAGGGGGAAAACTTCCAGAGGGAAGTGGGTTTTGAGGAACAGGTTTGAGGAAGAGAATGGCCTGACTTGCTGGGAGGGAGGTGGTGTGGGTGAAGGTGAGCTATGGCAGTGCGTGGGCTGAGGTTGGGGTAATAATAATAATAATAATAATGATGGTATTTATTAAGTGCTTACTATGTGCCAAGCACTGTACTAAGCGCTGGGGGGGGGGATACAAGGTGATCAGGTTGTCCCACGTGGGGCTCACAGTCTTAATCCCCATTTTACAGATGAGGGAACTGAGGCACAGAGAAGTTAAGCGACTTGCCCAAAGTCACACAGCTAACAATTGGCGGAGCTGGGATTTGAACCCATGACCTCTGACCCCAAAGCCCATGCTCTTTCCACTGAGCCACGCTGGAGAAGCAACATGGCATAGTGGATAGAGCAAGGGCCTGGGCGTTAGGTCATGGATTTTAATCCTGGCTCTACCACTTGCCTGCTGTATGATGTTGGGCAAGTCACTTCACTTCTCTGGGCCTCAGTTATCTCATCTGTAAAATGGGGATGAAGACTGTGAACTCCACATGGGACAGGGACTGTGTCCAACTCAATTTGCTCATATCCACCCCAGCGCTTAGTTCAGTGCCTGGCACAGAGTAAGTGCTTAACAAATACCATCATTATCATTATTATTATCATTATTAGGAGGCCGGGTGGACTGGACGGTCCGTCACCTGGGTCCCCTGGCGTTAATGCCTGCTCCCCTGCTGGCTTCTGAGCGGCACCCTGCTTCCAGTCTCTGCAGGCCTCCTCCTCTCCCGCCTCCTCCACTAGGGAGATTCCCTCTTTGGTTTCTCCCATTTCCCCGCTCCCCGGGGATGAGGGCGGTGGTGGCCCCACAGAGGAGTAAGCGGCAGGCTCTGACTTGCTCATACCAGACCTGAGGGTTTCCAATCCCAACCGGTTGTAAAGGTCTGATGACTCTTTGTAGCCTGCTCCCCCACGGTCCTCAACTCCCCTAAAATCCCCGCCTCCACAATCCCAGCGACAGGTTGACCTCTCTGCCATGTACTTGCAGGTTTCTAGGTCAGTGAGGCGGGCCCTTCCTGGCTCCTGCCTTCTCTTCACTGACTGCCCCTTCCTGCCCCAGCCACTATGGGTCACAAGTCCCTCTCCCCATCCTCCTCCCCAGGCCTCTTCCAAGGAATCGCTGCCCCCTGCCCACAGGCCCATTCCTGAAGGACCCTAGGGATTCTGAGAAGAGGTGGTTGCATTCTCTGGGACGATGAGAACCCAGTCTGGCCCAGTGGCAAGAGCATGGGCTTGGGAGTCAGAAGATGTGAGTTCTAATCCCGGCTCTGCCATTTGTCTGCTGTGTGACCTTGGGCAAGTCACTTAACTTCCCTGTCCCTCGGTTACCTCAGCAGTAAAATGGGGATCAAGACTGAGCCCTGTGTGGGACAGGGACTGTGTCCAACCTGATTACCTTGTATCTATCCAAGTGCTTAGTACAGTGCTTGGCACATAGTAAGCACTGAACAGATACCATAATTATTAGGTCCAGCCTACTGGGTCTTCGTGGGCTGAATGTGGACACCCTGGAGTCAGAGGTCTCTGGGGACGAGGATGGGGGGCTGTGTCCAGCTGTGGCACGCTGAGGTATTGGACAGGAAACAGTTTCAGGCCATGGTTCCCAAGGCAGGAAAGCGCTCTCCTGGGTTCCCTGGAGAGTGATAGTTCATCTGGTTTTAGACCAGGGTGACAACCTGGTTTTTCATCAGTCTTCCCCTGTTTGTTCTGATCCAGTGCTGCACATCTTTGGTTCCAATGTTTTAATTTTCTGCACCAAGCCTCCCTTCCTCTGCCATGGCTTCTGCCACCAAATTCTGTGTAGTGGAAGCAGCATCCATGTTCACAAAGACTTGGGAGGGGGACCATGTGGTTTTGGAGCACTTGAGGGATGGTCAGAGCCCCCCCACCCCCAACATCCCCTGCAGTGTCACCTTCTAGGTTCAGGTGGATTCAATCAATCAAACAACAGGACGTACTGACTGTCTTCCGAGAGTTAAGTATCGTATTAAGTGCTTGGGAAAGTGTGACAGTAGCAAGACTCATTCTGCCATTGTAAAGAAATCAATTAATCAGTAGTGTTTATTAAATATGTACTGGGTGCAGAACACTGTACTAACCATTTGAAAGAGTACAATATATGAGTTGGTAGACAAGTTCCCTGCCCACCAGGGGCCTCAGTTTGGAAAGTCACTGAATTTCCAGGAATGTTTACCTGATGCCAGGAGCCTGAACTCCTGAGTTTTCATGGGTTTCAAGTGGCCACTGGGGAGAGAGATTCAGAGAAAGTCCTGGCTGGTGGGCTAGGGGACTTGGAGCCCCAAATAAGTTTACAGTCTCCCCCTCTAATAATAATTATAGTATTTAAGTGCATAGTATGTGTCAAGCACTGTTCTAAGCACTGAGGTAGATATAAAATAATCAGGTTAACTTCCCCTCAAGACTGTAAGCTCACTATGGGCAGGGAATGAGTCTATTTATTGTTATGTTGCTTAGCTCTTAATATTATTGATTGTTAATATATTAATAACAATCAACATATTGATTGATTAATATATTATTATAATAATATATTAAGCACTTAGTACAGTGCTCTGCACACAGTAAGCACTCAGTAAATATGATTGAGTGAATATTGTACTCTCCCAAGCACTTAGTAGTGTTTTGCAGACCCAAGTTCTTTCCGCTATGTTATGCTGCTCATTTTGTCCTCTCCCAATTGCTCAGTACAGTGCTCTGCACCCAGTAGACTGTAAACTACTTGAGGGCAGGGGTTGTGTCTACTGTACCCTTCCAAGTGCTCAGTACAGTGCTCTGCACACAGTAGATGGTAAACTCCTTGAGTCAAGTATCGAATATACTCACTCCATTGCATTCTCCCAAGCACTCAGTACAGTAGGCCTTCAAGACTAGATTTAGCCCTACTAAAATTATGTCTCCTTTAAGAGGCCTTCTTTGAATAAGCCCTCATTTCCGATCCAATTTTCCCTCCCTTCTGCATAATCTGGGCACATGGGTCGGTATCTCTTAAGCACTTTCCTGCTCACCTCACCTTCATCCCCGCAGTATTTAGGTCTGTATCCTTATACTCTGCCACTTCCCCTATCTACAGTTTAATGTCTGTCTCTCTTCTAGACTGGAAGCTCTGTTTGAGTGGGGAGCTTGTCTACCAACTGTATTGTATTGTACTCCCCTAAGTGTCTAGTACAGAGCTCTATGCACCATAAGCAATCAATAAATACCAGTGATAGATTGAGAATATACTACTGATTGAGATGATTGCAGGAGGGGCAGCTGTAGGAAAGGGTCACTTTTTTATATTGGATTCCCAATCAGTCATTCGTATTTGAGTGCTTCCTGTGTACTAAGTGCTTATGCACATATCTGCAATTTATATTAATGTGTGTCTCCTCCTCTAGACTGTAAGCTTTTTGTGGGCAGGAAATGTGTCTGTTGTGTTGTACTCTCCCACGTGCTTAGTATAGTGCTCTGCACACAGTAAGTGCTCATTAAATACCCTTGACTGATTGAGAATCTAATATCATAGAGTTGGTAGATATGTACCCCGCCAGCAAGGAGCGGACAGTCTAGAGTGCTTTTGGCCCGTTCGGGAGATTCAGAGTTGCCCTATTTGTTGGGGGTCGTCCGGGTCTGTTCCAAGGCCATCCTCCCCAGAGGACGGAGGGAATGTGCACAGGTGACATTCTCACAAGGCTTGGTGGGCCAGGAACCAGGACACAAGACCCATGGGTCTGCCCCGCCCCATCCTGCCTCTCGAAGAGGTTTGGGCACTTAATAATAATAGTATGCACTTACTGTGTGCCAGGCACTGTACTAAGCACTGGGGTGGATATTAGCAAATCAGGCTGGACACAGTCCCTGTCCCACGTGGGGCTCACAGTCTTAATCTCCATCTCCACAAGGGACAACCTGATTACCTTGTATCTACCTCAAAGCATTGAACAGTGCTTGGCACATAGTAAGCACTTAACAAATATCATAATTGTTATCATTATTATTATTTTACAGCTGAGGTAACTGAGGTACATAGAAGTTAAGTGACTTGCCCAAGGCCACACAGCAGACAAGTGGCGGAGCCGGGATCAGAACCCACGACCTTCCGACTCCCGGGCCTGTGCTCTGTCCGCTATCCCACGCTGCTTCTCCACTTGGGTCTGTCATGAGCCGTGGCTGCTCACTCCCCGACTGTTCCTGGAGTTCCACAGCCCATCTGGTCCAGGTGCCAATGCTGCCTCCAGAACCATTCCCCAAAGATGGGCCTAGCCCCATCTGCATGGAGGGGGGGTGGGAAGGGGAGGGTAGTGCTGTGTCTGGGAGAGGAGGCCCCAGGCTGTGCTGAGGGCCGGCCAGCCCGGTGTGAAGGGGAGGTTGTGGAGGGAGATTGTGGAGGAGGGAAGGAGAAGGAATGAGTATTTTATCATTAGTTTGCAAAGTGGGAAGATGGAGGCCCTGAGAGGTTTAGCGACTAACTGGAGGTCACACAGCAGATGAGTGTCAGAGCTGGAACTCAGCACTCATGTCTCCAGATGCCCTTTCAGATAGGCCATGCTGCTTTCAGAGATTTTGCCTCAGACTTTGAACCCCCTTTCACACCTGAGGCAGGGGAGGGCTAGTGTGAGAAGCTCCTGCCCAAATATGCTTTAACTCCTGTCCCGAGTCCAAGAGGGAGACTCTACTCAGAGCCTCCAATGGGGAAACTGAGGCCCCGGCCAGCTGCACGGCCCACCACTGATCATCACAGGAGTTTGGGGTGGTCCTCATGCACCTGCAGTGGTGGTGGTGCTTTGGCCTCAGGGAGAGAGGAGGAGTCTGGGAAGCAGAAACACAGTCCAGCTGAGTAGCTCAGTCCTGGGCCAAGTGTCAGTTTGATTTGGCGTTTCCTGCCCTTCTTCTCCAGTCCAGGAACACACTGAGAGGAAACACCGCCGGTCCCCATTGGAAAGAGGGTGTCTCGGGCTTTTGTTGGGCTGACCCATCGGCTCAGGGCACTGGACCCGGGGGACGCTACCCTTGTTGCCGGCCTCTCTCAGATGGGCAACACTGCCCCTTGGAGTCGTGCCGACGAGGGCTGAACCCCGATAGCTGGCCAAGCCCCCGGGTCCCTGCGTGTCCGAGCATGCGTTCATTTGAGCAATTTACCAGGAGCCTCAATGGGGGTTCACGCCCAAGTTGTAAAAATGTTGATTCATGCTTGCAAACTGGAAGCCACTTGGCCGCTTCTCCCAGGCACCTGTTTTGGTTGTAGAGCAGCACGTTACTTGTTCGGGCAGAATTCTCTTCGATGGTTCAGTTGCGCACACCACTTTCTTCAAAGGGTTGGCACGGACTGCCTTTTTCAAGATCTGGCAAGATTTTCTTGGAAAAGACAAAGGTGATAAATCGTGACTCTTTGTGGGAAACTGAGGGAGAAGCGTTGTATGGCAGCCTGAAGCTGGCAGGGAGTCTTGAGGCTTGAATGAATCAGGCTCAGCAGGTGCTCCTCACGGGGAGGCAAATCTCAGTGGATTGGATTCTCCCTCTCCCTCCTTGACCACCTCTTGCCTCGACCCCTGTCCCATGCCCCAGGAAAAGAGAGCCTCAATTCCCTGCTCTGTAAAATAGGGATTAAGACTGTGATTCCCAATAATAATAATAATAATAATAATAATAATAATAGCATTTATTAAGTGCTTACTCTGTGCAAAGCACTGTTCTAAGTGGTGGGGAGGTTACAAGGTGATCAGGTTGTCCCATGGTGGGCTCACAGTCTTAATCCCCATTTTACAGGTGAGGTAACTGAGGCACAGAGAAGTTAAGTGACTTGCCCAAAGTCACAACAGCTGACAATTGGCAGAGCAGGGGTTTGAACCCATGACCTCTAACGTCAAAGCTCGTGCTCTTTCCACTGAGCCACCCTGCTTCCCATGTGGGACAGGAATGGGTACAAGCTGATTAGCTTGTATCTAACCCAGATTTTAGTACAGTGCCTGGCAGTCCGTCAGTCAGTCATATTTATTGAGTGCTTAATGTGTGGGGAGCACTGTACTAAGTACTTGGAAGAGTACAATATAAGAATACAACAAACACATTTCCCACCCACAGTGAGCTTACAGGTTAGAGGAGGAGACAGTCATTAATGTAAATAAATACAGACATGTACATAAGAGCTGTGGGGCTGAGGGGGTGGTGTGAATAAAGGAAGCAAGTCAGGGCTATGCAGAAGGGAGTGGGGGAAGAGGAAAGGAGGGCCTAGTCAGGGAAGGCTTCTTGGAGGAGAGGCTTTGAAGGTGGGGAGAATAATTGTCTGTCAGATATGAAGAGGGAGGGCATTCCAGGCCAGAGGCAGTATGTGGGTGAGAGATTGGCAGTGAAACAGGTGAGATCGAGGTACAGTGAGGTTAGAATTAGGGGAGGGAAGTGTGCCATCTGGGTTGTAGTAGGAGAGCAGTGAGGTGAGGTACGAGGAATCAAAGTGATTGAATGCTTTGATAAGGCCCAATGATAAGGGCTTTCTGTTTGATGCAGAGGTTGATGGGCAATCACCGGAGTTCCTTGAGGAGTGGGGAAACATGACCTGAACATTTTTGTAGAGAAAAGATTAAGGCAGCCGAGTGAAGTATGGACTGGAGTGGGGAGAGACAGGAGGCAGGGAGGTCAGCAAGAAGGCTGATCCATTAATCAAGGAAGGATAGGATAAATGCTTGGACTAATGTGGTAGCAATTTGGATGGAGAGGAAAGGGTGGATTTTAGCGATGTGATGAAGGTCGAGCTGATGGAATTAAGTATTAGATTGAATATGTGAGTTGAGTAAGAGAGAGGAGTCAAGGATAATGCCAAGATTATGGGTTTGTGAGACAGGAAGGATGGTGGTACTGTCTACAGTGATGGGAGAGTCAGGGGAAGGGCAGGGTTTGGGTGGGAAGATAAAGTGTTCTATTTTAGACGTGTTAAGTCTAGCACATAGTAACAAATTCCAATATAAACCAAAAAAACCCCTGTACTAAGCAGTTGGGAGAGTAGGAGGAAAGTGCAGTAGAGTTAGGCATGGTTTCTGCCCTCAAGGAGACAGGTACTAAAGTATATTACTGATAAGAAGTAGTTATAGAGCATAAAGATATGTATCAAGGCTGTATCTAGCTCCTGCGGGGGTTGTGAGTACAGCACTTAAGAACTAGGTACTGTGGAAGTCCTGATGAGAGAGTTGGGAGATTTTATATGTGTCCATATATTTATGTATGTGTGTGTGTGTGTGCGTCTGTGTGTGTGTGTACCCTGCCTAGAATCAGTCAGTGGTATTTACAGGGTGATTACTTTGTGCAGATCACTGTACTAAGCACTTAGGAAAGTACGGGGAAATAGAGTTGGTAGATGCATTCCCAGTCTACCAGGAGCCGATGGTTTAGAAGGGTGACAGATGTTAAAATAAATTACAAATTTGTACATAAATGTTGTAGGGCTGAGGGTGGGGTGAACATCAAGTGCTTAAAGGGGACAGATCCAAGTGCATAGATGATGGACAAGGGAGAGGGAATAGGGGAAATGAGGGCTTAGTTGGGGAAAGTTTCTTGGAGGAGATATAATTTTAATAAGGCTTTGAAGGTGGGGAGGGTGATTGTCAGATACAAAAAGGGAGGGAGTTCCAGGTCAAAGGGAGGGTGTGGGCAAGAGGTTAGCAGTGAGATAGATGAGATCAAGGTACAGAGAGTAGGTTGGCTTTAGAGGAGCACAGTGCATAGGCTTGGTGGCAGCAGATCAACGAGGTAAGGCGTAGAGCTGATTGAGTGCTTTAAAGCCGACGGTAAGGAGCTTCTATTTGATGTGGGAGAAGGGTGAGTCAGGATGTAAGGCAGTAATGGGGTCTTTGGGGAAGGGGCCTTGCTAATGGGGTGGGGGTGTTGAAGCAGTAATCAAGTTGAATTATAAGTGCTTGGATCAATGCTTTAGCAGTTAGGATGGAGAGAAAAGGGCATATTTTTAGAAATGTTGCAAAGGTAGAACTCCTTTCCCCATAATATCTGATAGACCACCACTCTCTCCATCTTCCAAGCCCTACTAAAATCATATCTCCTCCAAGAGGTCTTCCCTGACTAACCTCTCTCATTTTCCCACCTTATTCTCCTTCCCTTCCACCTTACCTCCACACTTGGGTCATGGTGTAGTGGCTAGAGCACGGCTCTGGGAGTCAGGTTCTAATCCCAGCTCCACCACTTGTCTGCTGTGTGGACTTGGGCAAGTCACTTCTGTTCTCTGGGCCTCAGTTGCCTATTCTGTAAAATGGGGGGTTGGGACTGTGAACCCCACATGGAACAGAAACGGTGCTCAACGCAATTTGCTTGTATCCAGCCCAGTGCTTAGTACAGTGCCTGGCACGTCCTAAGAGCCTAACAAATACCACAATTATTATTATTATTATTATTGGGTTTGTACTCCTTTAGCATTTTACTACCCCAACTCCACAGCATGAGAGTGCAGCAGACGCAAGGCTTCATCATATCGCTCCTGTTGGATCACAGGTTGCAGCTGTTCAGGAGACCTGTTGACTGATGGCTGCCTGCTGCCTCCCTATGTGGACGGGAAGGACGGGACTGGCAACTCCGGCCCTGCAGGCCTCCATGGTGCCGGTCAGCTTGGTGTCAGTCAGCCAGTCAGTCAATTGTATTTATTGAACGCTTATTGTGTGCAGAGCACTGTACTTAAGCACTTGGGAGAGTACAGTGTAACAATATAACCAACCAACAGGGTATTCCCTGCCCACAATGAGCTTACAGTCTAGAGGGGGAGGCAGGTATTAAATAAATAAAATTACAGCTATGTATATAAGTCCTGTGGGGCTGGGAGAGGGGAATGAATAAAGGGAGCAAGTCAGAGTGATGCAGAAGGGAGTGAGAGAAGAGGAAAGGAGGGCTAAGGAAACTGAGGAAAAATAGAGGTCCCATCCTTGGAGGTGGGTCAGTAAATTATAATAATAGCAATAATTATATTTATTAAGCGCTACTATGTGCCAAGCACTGTTTCAAGTGCAGGGGTCATTTTAAGGTATTCAAATTGGACACAGTCCCTGTCCTACATGGGGCTTATAGTCTTAATCCCCATTTTACAGATGAGGTAACCAAGGCACAGAAAAGTGAAGTGACTTGCCCAAAGTCACACAGCAGACAGGTGCTGGAATCTCTCCTACACCTCTCCACCAGAGCAATGAGTGGCCAGAATAGGTCCCTGATGAGAGCTTGAGCGAAAGAGGAGTGATCTGCAGTGTCCCATTCTGGGGAATGGGGGTGGGGGGCAGTTCCCAGGGCCTCTGTGGCCCCGATTGCCCCTTACTGGGTCGGCCACTACTGGAGTCCATGTACTACCGTGACTCTTGTCAGGCTAGGAAGGAGGTTGGCTCTCCAGGACTTGCGAAATAATAGTACTACTAATAATTATGGTACTTGTTAAATGCTTACTATGCACCAAGCACCGTGCTAAATGCTGGGGTAGTTAGAACACTATCAGATCGGATACAGTTTTGGTCCCACATAGGTCTCACAGTCCAAGTGGGAGGGAGAATAAATAGCTTCCTTTTTACAGAAGAGGAAACTCAGGGCCAGAGAAGTTCAGAGACTAGGCCAAGTCACATAGCAGTCAAGTAGTGGAGCTGGGAGAGAAATCCCAGGGACCCCAGGACTCATCTGATCTGAGCTGGAACTGCAGAGGGAGAAGCCGGCCAGAAGACAATGGAAGTTGGGACGGACAGGCCTGGGTAGACCAGGAGCCCAGGCAGGTGGGAATAGGGTCCAGTAAGCAGCCTTAGGGTTGTCATGAGCCGGACACCAGCCACCGGTCAGCCGGCAGTGGGCCATGCCTGCCAGTATCAGATAAAGAATTCAGGAAGCCTCTGCCAGGTGCTAAAGGAGCCCAGGGAAATGATACCCTGCTACACGGAGGGAAGGTGGCCCACTTGGTGGCCAGGGAACCACGTGGGAAGTGAGTATTATTTCCTTTTCCTCTGCAGACCCCCAAATCGGCTCATGGAGGGGTCAGAGGGTGTTTGCTGAGGAGGACAGGTTCAGAGACCGATGGACCGACTGGGATTGGAGACAGGATCCCCCGGGGAGAGTCCTGACGGTGTGTCCCCTGTGTCGGCAGAGGGAGTGGCAGCAGTCAGTGATGGATCGGGTCCAGCCACCTGGTTGAGGTCACCAAAGGCCACAGAGCAGCCTAGCAAGGAGCATCCTGGACCAGGGTCCATTAGAATACCACCAGCAGGCCCTGCATACCACGAGCACCAGGCAGGCCGGGCCAGTCAGTCAGTCAATCATATTTATTGAGCACTTACCGTGTGCAGAGCACTGTACTTCGCACTTAGGAGAGTACAGCACAACAAAATAACAGACACATTCCCTGCCCACAGTGAGCTTACAGTCTAGAGAGGGAGGCAGACATTAACATAAATAAATAAGGCAGATCCCTGAGGGACAGGCAGAGAAGTGTAAGATGAGATTCCTGCCCTCAGTGAGCGAACAGTCTAATGGCAGCCAGGGTGAGCAAGCCAGTCCCCTTCTCATTCTGGTGCCCTTTGGCCAGCCAGTGCTGGTGAGAACACTGATCTCTAACCAGGATGGAGATCCCTCCACCCATTAGATCCAGAATGGAGTCAAAACTCAGTGGCCATTTCTTCTGACTCCTCACTACAGAGAACAGGGGAGGGTATCCCCTCTTCTCCTCATGGACACAGCTGCTTCGGCCCAGGCCTGAGGCCTCAACTGCCCAATCTCAGGGGGAATGTGATCAGTGGTAGCCAGAGACGGGCAGAAGAGACCACTGCCTTTCCAATTCTGGTGGCCGTAGTTGGTCCCGGGCTGAGGGGTGATCCAGGAGGGACACAGGTGATCCCCCATTCTGTGGGTCTGCCGCTTCAGTGTGAAGGTCCTGCCTGCTGCTCATACCATACCCTGGGCTCCACTGACCTCTGATCCCACCCCAGGATGGGCCTGAGGGCCAAGGTCCAGACTGGCACCATCAGTACTGCCCAGTGGGCACGGCTGGCTGGCTACCACTCTGTTTCCCGGTCAGACAGTCAGCAGGACACTAAGAATTCCTAGTGGAAACAAACAACCAAAGCAACTCAAGCATGCAGTTTGGTGGCCATGGCGTAATGCTGGGGGTAGTACTTGGTGCAGCCAAAGCAAAAGGTTCAGTAACTGTCCTTCTCTCAAACCCCCATACACACATGGATGGATGGAAGCTGGATCCAGCCAGCCCCATGGCCCCATATACATATTTGCCCACTTGCCGGCTGCCCGCCCCGGACGCACAGTTTG
This sequence comes from Tachyglossus aculeatus, assembly GCF_015852505.1. Taxonomy (NCBI): domain Eukaryota; kingdom Metazoa; phylum Chordata; class Mammalia; order Monotremata; family Tachyglossidae; genus Tachyglossus; species Tachyglossus aculeatus. The sequence continues at coordinate 27,309,058 of NC_052090.1, forward strand.
TGCATGCACATGGAGAAGTGGTCGTGGGAAATCGGGCTCCCAGGAGCGGTCGGATGTGGTTATGCATTCGGTGATACTCAGAACGTCCGGTTTGCTCTCTGCCCTGTCTTTTGCTCAGTCTCCTTCAGTTCACCACAGCAGGGTACAGGCTCTCGATGAACGTGACCCAGGGACCCGCCTAGGCTGGTAGGTGGAGCCAGTGCCTGTGGTTAGTGTGTGAGCCTTTGACACTGCTGTTCTTTCCTCTGTTTGCTCCTCAACCAGCTCTGCCTAGGAAGCCCTGTTCCCTGCCCCGAAAGAAGCCAGCTCCCACCTCCAGCTGCCACTTGAGCCTGACTGGCAATGCCATCCTGCAGAGGGCAGGGGCTGGGCCCACCCAGGGGACAAGGCTAGAGCACAAAAGGGGAACCACCACCCATCTGTTTTACCTTGGCACCTGGGCTCCCCTGGCTCCCCTAGAAAGTCTCTCCCAACGACTCTGCCCATTCATTCATTCATTCATTCATTCATTCATTCAATTGCATTTATTTAGCTTTTACTGTGTGCAAAGTGCTAAGTGTTCTAAGTGCTTGGGAGAGTACAGTGTAACAAATAGCAGGCACATTCCCTGCACACAAAGAGCTTATAGTCTAGAAGAGAAGACAGACATTAATATAAATAAATTACAGATTTTGACATAAGTGTTGTGGGCCTGGGAGCGGGGATGAATAAAGGGAACAAGTCAGGCAACACAGAAGGGAGTGGAAGAAAAGGAAAGGAGGACTTAGAGAAGGCCTCTTGGAGGAAATGTGCCTTCAATAAGGTTTTCAAGAGGGGGAGAGCCATCTCTCGGATTTGAGGTGGGAGAGTGTTCCAGGGCAGAGGCAGGATGTGGGTGAGGGATCAAAGGTGAAATACAGGAAATGGAGGTACAGTGAGAAGGTTAATATTAGAGGAGTGAAGTGTGTGGGCTGGGTTGTAGTAGGAGATTAGCAAGATGAGGTAGGAAGGGGCAAAGGGATTGAGTGCTTTGAAGCCATTATTGAGGAGTTTTGAGTTGTTTATTTGATGTGGAGGTGGATGGGCAACGATTAGAGTTTCTTGAGGAGTAGAGAAGCTTGTCCTGAAAGTTTTTGTAGAAAAATGATCCAGGCAGCAGAGGGAAGTATGGACTGGAGTCCATGCCCCCTTCCAGCTCCTCCAGCCAGAGCCTCCAGCAGATTCTATCACACCATCAGAGAGACTGGGGGTAGGTTTGCATTTAAGGCAGGTACTGCCACCCTGGAACCCAGCTGAGAAACATTTTCCTTTGATGGGAGCTGAAGTTCCCAAAGCCATCTTTGGCCAGGGCCTTAGAGAGCAGGCGAGCCACCTCTCAAACCCATTACCATATTTAGGATGGGTGTGACTCCAGGGAGAATTAGGCAATGGACCAGTCCCCCTGGCAGAAAGGTAACTTGGAGCCGGATTGAGTTGTTTGGCCCAGTAAAGAGGAGGCCCCGGAGAGCAGTTTCTCAACAATGGGGCAATGTTGGGACGTGCCCCAGTGGGGCCTCCAAAGCAGAAAGAGGCCTGTGGCTGCCCTGGTTCAGGACCTGTAAGGGCTGGAAGTGGGAGAGCAGCACTTTTGGGTTCCATGGGGATGGAGGGGTTAGTTGATGATAATGATGATGATGGCATTTATTAAGTGCTTACTATGTGCAAAGCACTATTCTAAGCCCTGGAGAGGTTACAAGGTTGTCCCACGGGGGGCTCACAGTCTTAATCCCCATTTTACCGATGAAGTAACTGAGGCACAGAGACTTGCCCAAAGTCACACAGCTGGCAATTGGAGGAGTCGGGATTTGAACCCATGACCTTTGACTCCAAAGCCCATGTTGTTTCCACTGAGCCACACTGCTTCAGTCTTAGTTGGCTAAGGTTAAAGAGGCCACAGTTCTCCCTGGCCACCAAGGGCCCTGGCTTTGGCTAGCCCTCCTGGGGGTGGCACAGGAGTGGGGAGGGGGACCCTTACTGGCCTGGTGTGTACCTCTCCCAAATCCTGGAGATGCCTGCACTTGAAAGTTCACCCCCGACGCCCCCCAACTCTAGCCTTCAGAGCTTGCTCGCTCCCACACTATCCCTGGAGCCTGAGTCCCTCTGGGCCTTGGCAGCTGCTCTGCCCCATCCCCGCCTCCTACCCTGACACTAACCCACTCACCCCTAGCCCAGCTCCACTCCCAGTTCAGAACAGGGCATGGTGGGGGGGAGGGGGGGGATGCGGGGGAGGGGGCAGGGGAGGGAGCTCTTCTTGAGACTTCCTGCAGTTTCTGCAGACTGCACCTCAGCTATCCAAAAGTGGCTTCATTAACAAAATGATAACTTCAGTTTTCCAAAGTGAGTGACTGGCTCAGAGTCCCACCATCATTTCTCTGACCCTTGACTTCCCTCTCCTGCTTTCATCATCTCCTTAACTGTCCTTCACCACTGTGGGTTGGGGGCCCCTCACTATGCTGATCCCAGGCCCCTCCCCCCTGCCTCTCTGCTCCCATCCCTCAGCACCCTCCCCCCAGGGCCCACCAATGGAAATTCTCTAACTTCCCCTGGGGTGAAAAGCCTCTGGCTTTACAATCCTTTAGACTTGTGCAAAACATGGCCTGGATTTCCCTAGCAGCCAAGCTGGATGATAGTAGTAGTAGTAGTAGCCTGTATTTGTCAGTAAGTCAATTGCATTTATTGAGTTCTTACTGTAGGCAAAGCCCCATACTAAGTGCTTGGGAGAGTGCAATGTAACAGACACTGTCTCTTCCCATAATGAGCTCATTGTCTAGAAGGGGAGACAGACATTAGTGTAAATAAATTATAGATATGCACTTAAGTGCCGTGGGGCTGGGTGATGGGATGAATAAAAGGAGCAAGTCAGGGTGATGCAGAAGGGGTTGGGAGAAGAGAAAAGGGGGGCTTAATCAGGAAAGGCCTCTTGGAGGAGCTGTGCCTTCAATAAGGCTTTGAAGGGGATGGGAGTCATTGTAACTCAGATATGAAACAACGTGGCTCAGTGAAAAGAGCCCGGGCTTGGGAGTCAGAGGTCATGGGTTCTAATTCCAACTCTGCCACTTGTCTGCTGTGTGACTTTGGGCAAGTCATTTAACTTCTCCGAGCCTCAGTTACCTCATCTGTAAAATGAGGGCTAAGACTGTGAGCCCCACATGGGACAACCTGATCACTTTGTATTCCCCCCCCCCCGACCCCGCAGCACTTAGAACAGTGCTTTGCACATAGTAAGCACTTAACAAATGCCATCATTATTATTATTATTATATGAAGAGGGAGGATGTTTCAGGCCAGAGGCAGGGGCAAGAGGCCAGCTGTGAGATAGAAGATATTGAAGTATGGACAAGATCGAGGTACAGGGAGAAGGTTAGCATTAGAGGACCGAAGTGGGCCAGCTGGGTTGTAGTAGGAAAGTAGCGAAGTGAGGTGGGAAGGGGCAAGGTATTTGAGTGCTTTAATGGACTGGAGTGGGGAGAGGCAGGAGGCAGGGAGATCAGCAAGGAAGCTGAAACAGTAATCAAAGTGAGATAGGATTGGATTAAAATGGTAGCAGCTTGGATTTTAGCAGTATTATGAAGGAGGAACTGACAGGATTTAGTGATGGATTAAATATATGCGTTGAATGAGAGAGAGGAGTCAAGGATAACATCCAGATTACAGGCTTGTGAGACAGGAAGGATGGTGGCGCTGTTTACAGTGTTGGGCAAGTCAGGGTTTGGGGGAAGAGAAGTTCTGTTTTAGACAGGTTAAATTTGAGGTGATGGGAGAACATCCAAGTAGAGATGTCTTGAAAGCAGGAGGGAATGCGAGAAAGAGAGAGAGACAGAGAGAGCTCAAGATCAAGGCTGGAGATTTAGATTTGCGTATAATATACATAAAGGTAGTAGTTGAAGCCATGAGACTAAATGAGTTCTCTAAGGGAGTGGGTTAGATGAAGAACTGAACACTGAGGGACCCCCGCTACAGTTAGGGGTTGGGAGGCAGAGGAGGAGCCCATGAAAGAGACTGAGAATGAATGGCCAGAGAAATAGGAGGAGGACCAGGAAAGGACAGTGTCAGTGAAGCCACAGTAGGATAATATTTCCAGGAGAAGGGGGTGGTCAACAGTGTTGTAGGCAGCTGAGAGGTCAAGGAGGCCATTGGAATTTGGCAAGATGGAGATTATTGGTGGTCTTTGAGAGGGCAGTTTCTGCAGAGTGAAGGGGATGGAAGCCAGATTGGAGATAGTCAAGGAGAGAATTGGAGGAGAGGAATTTGAGGCTGTGGTATAGATAATTAAAGGAGTTTGGTGAGAAATGGTAGGAGGGAGATGGGGTGATAACTGGAGGGAGTCTTGGGGTCAAGGAAGGGTTTTTTTAGGGTACAGGAAACATGGATATGTTTGAAAGGAGTGGGGAAGAAGCCAATGGAGAGCTAACAGTTGAAGATGGCTGTCAGGGATGGAAAAAGGGAAGTGTTTTGATAAGGTGTGAAGGAATGGGGTCAGATGTGCCGGTGGAGGGGGTAGATTTTGAGAGAAGACAGAAGATCTCCTCTAGAGATACAGTTGGGAAAGATAGGACAGTTTAGGAAGGGGAGGAGGGGGGAGGGACTGGGGAGGGGCAGGGGAGATTTTAGGGAGATCACATCTGATGGTGTCAAATTTCTCAATAAAGTAGGTGGCCAGACCATTAGGGGCAAGGAATGAGGGAGGTGGGGGAACAGGTGTTTGAGGATGGAGTTAAACAATTGCAACAACTGGTGAGGATGATGGACATGGGTGTTAATAAAGATGGAGAAGTAACTTCACTAGACAGAGTTAAAGCACACAAGGATAAACTTGAAGTGGACGAAGTCAGCCTGATATCAAGATTTCTGCCAGCAGCACTCTGCAGCTTGTGTGCAAGAGTGAAGGAGGTGGACTGTGGCAGTGATCCAGGGCTGCGGGTTAGTGGTACGAGATTGATGAAGGGATAGGAAAGCGAGTGAGTTGAGTTCTCTAAAGACAGTGTGTGAGAGTGCCAGTTTAATCCATCAAAGGAAGGTAGCTCGGGTATGGAGGCTAAATGGTACGCGATGACTTGAGAAATTGGATGGGGTCAAAAGATCAAAGGTCTCTGTGGAGGATCAACACAGATGTGTGGGAAGGAAGTGTGTGGGAGTGAAGGCAGATGAGGATTTTGTGGTCAGATCGAGGGATTTCAGAGTTGGTGAGGGTAGAGATTGTGCAGTGGCTACAGATGATGAGATCGAGTGTTTGTAAAATTTGGCGAGTGGGTGATTTGGGGTGGAGCAGGAGGTCACTGGGTTTGAGGAGTGATAGAAACCAGGCAGCAGAAAGGTTGTCAGGATGAAGAAACATGAGAAAGGGATCAAAATTGTTTAAAAAGTTGGAGGTGGGCTCTGGAGAATGGTAGATGACTGTTTCTAGAATCTGGAATGGATGATAGAGGCTGATGATATGGGCTTCAAAGGAAGGGAATGAAAGGGATCAGGGAGGTGGAATGGAGCTAAAGTGGCATTGGGGCCCGAGAAGGAGACAACACCTCCTCCTTTATCAGCAAGTCTTAGGGACTGGGTGAAGATTAGACCCCCTTTGGAAAGAGCATCTGGGGGAGAGCCAGGTTTCTGTGATGGTGAGGAAGAGTAGTGACTGGGTCAGGTAATAGGTCAAGGATGAAGGGAAGCTATTCCATGATGGAGCGGGGATTCCACAGGCTACGCTAGGTTGAGGCCATGGGGAAGGGAGGATTCTAGGGGATGGCTCAAGGGGTGGGGAGAGGTTGGATGGGAGTGAGTTGACAGAGGCCGGAGCCAGGAGAGGGAGGTGAGGGGTGGTGCTGGGACAGGATGACAGGGAATAGCTGGGGGGCGGGGGGGGGGGGGGGGGGGGGGGAGACCCTTGCCGTGGGAAGGGTTGGGTGGAGGAGGGGAAGCAGGGGGTTGGTGAGAGGGGAAGACTGGTATGGACTGACTGGAGGGCAGGAATTGAGGGGTCATGGTGGGGTCAGTGAAGTTTAAGCACTGTAGGTGAGGTCATCGACAGCAATAGCTACTTAATCCAGTGAGGAGGTGGTTGAATCATGTGCAGATCCTTGGGTCCTTGAGAGTGAAGAGGCCAGTGTTGAGAAGGAAATGGGCTGGGTTGGTGTGAACACAGGAGAAAACAGATGACTGTACTAAGTGCTGGGAATGTATAGAGGGGTAAGAAGTAAACATGGTCCCTGGCTCTCAAGGGGCTCACATTCTGAGAACAGAAGTGGGGAGAGGAGACTTGGAGAAAAAATGTGGGCCAGTGGCTATAGCACAGGCCTATGAGTCAGAAGGATCTAGGTTCTATTCCCCACTCTGCCATTTGTCTGCTGTGGGACCTTGGGCAAGTCACTTAATTTCTCTGCCTCAATTGCCTTACCTATAAAATCTGCAAGTCTCAGGTAGGACAAGGACTGTGTACAACCTGATAAGCTTGTATCTACCCCAGTGCTTAGTACAGTGCCTGGCACATAGTAAGTGCTTAACAAATACTATTTAAAAAGAAAAAGCAGACCCTGGATGGACTATACTGGACTACTATGAAAATCCACGTCCTTCTTGGCATGCCCAAGGAATCCCCTCCCTAGGGTGATCTTGGGGCCCATAACTGTGACCCAACCTCTTGTCTGAGACTCTGGATTTTCAAGGTTGGTTCGGTGGGGTCAGCCACTCAGTTAATCATATTTATTGAGCACTTACTGTTTGCAGAGCACTGTACTAAGTGCTTGAGAGAATACAATGCAACAGTAAACAGACACATTCGCTGCCCACAGTGAGCTTACAGTCTAGCTAGACAGTAACTATTACGACTAGTTTTAAAGGACCCCTTTCCTGCTAGAGCTAACCACCAGGAACATCCTTTACTCTGTCTCAATCTTTCTCTCTCTCTCTCTCTCTCTCTCTCTCTCTCTCTCTCTCTCTCTCCCTCTCTCTCTCTCCCTCTCTCTCTCACTGATTTCAGAAATGGGATGCAGTGAGGCCTATTGGAAAGGACACTGGACTGGGAAGGAGACCCAGGTTCTTAGTCCTGCCTTGGCCACTGGCCTGCTGGGTGCCTTTCATTTCTCTGGGACTCCGTTTCTTATCTGTAAAATGGAGATAATCAGTGCACCCTGACGGAAAGTTCATGGGACTGGAGTCAGGATAACCCACATATTTAATCTGTTGCCAAATCCTGTCCATTCTACCTTCACAACATTGCTAAAATCCACCCTTTCTTCTCCATCTAAACTGCCACCATGTTAATCCAAGAATTTATCCTATCCTGCCTTCATTACTGCCTCAGTCTCCTTGCTGACTTGCTTGCCTTCTGTCTTTCCCCACCCTAGTTCATACTTCATTCTGTTGCCCAGATCTTTTTTGTACAAAACAATTCAGTCCATGTTTCGCCACTCCTCAGGAACCTCCAGTGGGTGCCCATCCACCTCTGCATCAAATACTCCTTACCATCAGCTTTAAAGCACTCCATTGCCTTGCTCCCTCCTGCCTCACCTCCCTGACTTCTTACTAAAACCCAGCCTGCACACTTCACTCCTGTAATACTAACCTTCTCCAGTACCTTGATTTCATCTTTTTTTCTTCCAACCTCTCACCCACATTCTGCCTCTGGCCTGGAATGCCCTCCTTCTTTGTATATGACAGATGATCACTCTCCCCATCTTCAAAGCCTTAATAAAACATTTCCTTCAAGAGGCTTTTCCCATATAAACCCTCCTTTCCTCTTCTCCCACTCTCTTTTGTGTTGCCCTTGCTCTTGGATTTGTACCCTTTATTCACCCTACCCTCAGCTCCACAGCACTTACATATATCTATATCCTAATTTATGTACATTATTGTCTGTCTCTTCCTTTATGTTGTAAGCTCATGGTGGCCAGGGCATATGTCTCCCAACTGTTATATTGTACTCTCCCAGGGCTCTGCACACAGTAAGTGCTCAGTAAATATGATTGACTGATGAGGACCCTGTGGTTTTCTAGTCTCTGCTCTGCCCCTGGTTTGCCAGGTGAACTCAGGTAAGTTATTTAACTACTCTGAGTATTAGTTTCCTCATCTGTAAAATGGGGGAAAGATAGATGGGGAACCCTTTGTGTGACAGGGAGCTTGATTTCTTAACATTCTATCTACCCTGGTGCTCATAGTAAGTGATTACTAAATGTTGAAATTAGAATATCATAGTAACTCTGGACATTTTCCATGTATTGAGCTTGAAGGTCAACCATGCTCAACAGGAACAAAGAGAACAGCCTCAGGCCAGGTGGCTAGGGAAGTGGTGGGTCCAGCTGCTTCCCACTTGTCCATGTGGATGGGTCAGCTCAGGGCTTGGACAGTGGTGATCCGGGGATTGTCACCAGGGCAGTGGGAAGGTAGGGTGGAGATGGCAGAGTTTGGGGGAACTGAGAGGACTTGGAACCACAGTTGGGAAGGGAAGTGGCACATTCTGGGGTAGGTGGCTGGGCCTCTGAGAAACCATTCAGTCCATCCTCCTGCCTCCAGGAAGAACAGAATTGCTCAACCAACCAAGAAGCAGCAAGCCCTATTAGATAGAGCACAGGCTGGGGAGTCAGAAGGACCTGGGTTCTGATCCCGACTCCACCACCTGTCAGCTATGTGACCTTGGGCAAGTCACTTAACTTCTCTGTACCTCAGTTATCTCATTTGTAAAATGGGGATTAAGATTGTGAGCCCCATGGGGATATGGACTGTGTCCAACCTGATTAGCTTGTCTCTATCCCAGGCTTAGTGCAGTGACTGTCAAGTGCTTAAAAATTACAAACCCCCCTACCTCAGACAGGGGATTGGGGTGGCCATTTTCCCTGATCTTAGGGGCCAGGGGAGGATTGTCTCCAAGTTCCAGCCCAGTCAGGATTTCCTTTTTAATCAACATCTAACCTGAATCCTTCCTATTGCAGTCAGTCATTTTCTCTAACTGCTACTAGAGGTGGGAGCCAGCTGGGTCCCATTCACCGGGTGAGCTTGTGAGAGAATGAATGATGGCAGCAGAGTCAACTGTGAGTGGAGAATGAGCAGAGGCAGGCAAGCTAAATCTCTGAGGAGAATGAGCGGCAACACGAGAGCCAAAGGTATGAGGAGAATGAGCCATGGCAAGAGACTCAACTGTGTGAGAAGAATGGGAGATGTCAGGAGAGTCGATTGTGTAAGGAGAATGAGTGGCGGCAGTAGAGCCAATCATGCGAAGAGAATAGGTGGCAGCAGGAGAGCCTACCATGTGAGGAAAATGTGCGGCAGCAGGAAAGGCAAACGTATGACAGTACAGTGTGATAGTTGAGCAGGTGCTGTATGATAAGTTGAAATGGAGTGTCCCGAAAGCCAGAGGGGTAGAGGAGGTAGTAAGGCTCAGGGTCAGACAATGAGGAGACCCAGTGGAATGCTGGGAAAGAACTGGCAGAGGGACCAGTGTGGCAATGCAGAAAGCATTGGCTCTTTTCGAACAGAATAATAATAATAATAATAATGGCATTTATTAAGCGCTTACTATGTTCAAAGCACTATTCTAAGTGCTGGGGAGGTTACAAGGTGATCAGGTTGTCCCACGTGGGGCTCACAGTCTTTATCCCCATTTTACAGATGAGGTAACTGAGGCCCAGAGAAGTTAAGTGACTTGCCCGAAGTCACACAGATGACAAGTGGCGGAGCTGGGATCTGAACCCATGACCTCTGACTCCAAAGCCCATGATCTTTCCACTGAGCCATGCTGTTTCTCAGAAGCTTTGAGTGGGTTGTGGTACAGAAGAAAAAGAGGCACAAAGTACTGCACATAACAAATATGTCTCTGTCTGTCTCCGTCTCTCTGTCTCTCTGTGTCTCTCTCTCACCCCCCCCCCCCCACACACACATATGCACACATATCCTTCTTCCCAGGTGCTCATGGCCACAGGTGAATTCTCCAAGTTTGGCAGACAAGTAGCTGCAGGTCTCTGTGCTGCCAGAGATTACATGCTCTGGCATTCCCTCCCCACTACTCCTCTCCTTCTCCTCCTCCTCCCTTCCCAGAATGAGGTCGACCCCCCCATCCCCCCTCCCCAAGCTGGCATGGGACCAGCTGTGGCCCCAGGATGTGGGCCACTGGAAGGCTCCTGGCTGGAATGGTGGGGAGAGCCATTAGCATGGGGGTTACAAGCAGCACTTTTAACTGCTGCATTCCAATCTGCAGTCACAAATTCCAGAGACATCTTCTGTGACCTCCCAAATCCATGAGGGCCAGGAAGCTCTACCCGCACTCCACCCCAGCAAAGGTCTGGTTTAGGGTTTGGTTTCATCCCTGACTCAGGATCCTGGTGGGGCTGGGTGTATGTTAAGAAGGACTGGACTAATCTGGAGCCTCAGGGACTCCCAGGCTTCTTCAGGCACTCCCAGATCACCCACAGATTCTGGAGACACCAGAATTTTGATTTAATCCCCAGAGCGGGTGCAATAGGAGACAGAAAAGTCGTGCCTGACTTCCCTTCAAATAATTGTCCAGGCTTTCTCTGATTGGAGCATGTGTGCTTGGAGTCAAGGTTTGCAGATTGTCCTTTTGTTTAAAGATGGTGATTGGGGAGAATGATACTGACAGGCGGGCCATGTTGTGGGCCCAGGGCAGTTCAGCAAATTTGGGAAGCAAGATGAAAAGCTCTCTAGAAGAAAGAACAGACAACATTGCCTCTCTGGCAGCTCTGCCTGACTTGCTGACTGTCCAAGTTCTCAGTGGCCAGACTCACTTCTTCCCAGATTACCAAAGTTCTCCTAGACCTGCTGATTGGCTGAGCATGTCCCACGTTCCTATCGGTCAGACCCACCTCCTCCCAGAGCAGTTTTGGGCTATGTTACTCCTGGGGGTGCCTGGGAGGACTGAAGTGGGGGATGGGTAGGAAATTTGTGATCTTTGGTCACAGTTCTGCCCCCGCTGACCCAAGGGAGTGTTCACCCTGAATGAGGTCACTTTTCTCAGCCTCATGGGAGCCCAAGCTGTCTCTCATGATAGACTGAGCTGTGCTGTCCTGAACCATGCTGAGCTGTGCTGAGCTCTGGAGCTGCACAGAGAGCCTTGTGCTGGGCTGCCCCAGTGCATAGTAGGTGCCCAGATTTTCAACAGTGGTGGTGGCCTTGGCTGTGGTGACCAGCCAACGGCAGCGCAGCAATTCCCGTTTAGGTTGCAAGGAGCCTCTTCCCATCATCCGGCGTAGGCACGGGTGCAGGTGATGACTGAGCACAGTTAAGCCCTGGCCATATAGGGCTTCCAAGGTCTTAACTAACCCAAATCCACCAGGGTGCTTAGGGGCCATGTTTGGGTTTTCACAGCAGGCGGGCAACTGCCTAGCACAAATCCACTGAGCCCCAGATGGGGCCTCATCTGTGGCCAACCTCGACAAGGTGTTTTTGGGGGGCTGCTAGGGGATGGACATAGGCCTGCCCTCCCTCGAGGGGCTTGTGCTCAAGAAAGATTAGCTGCCTCATGAACGGGGATGGGGCAATTCTGTAAGGATAAGGACCGAGGGAAGCGTTGAGCTAATTGGACTCCAGGGGCAGACTGGCGAGAGTCAGATACACGTGATGCGACTAGAAATATTTGATTTTTTCGTCACTACTTTTTATTTAGTAAAAGCCTCCAGAGACTTAAGGGCATTAGCCCAGAAATAGTGTTGGTGGAATTGCAGCATCAAAGTTGAAAGAGAAAAAAGGAACATTCTCAGAAAAGGCATGTTGAAGAGCATGTGGGACGGTGTGACTTCCCAAGGCAGACGAAGACCATGCTTAGAGCAGAGACAGCTTGGGGCAGGGATCCTGTGTACTAATTCTAATATAATTAAGCTATCAATCTGTGAAAAACACTGTGTTGAACGCCTGGGGGAGTACAATAGAGTTAGTAGACATGATCTCTGTCCTCTGAGAGTTTAGAGTCTACTATGTGCAGAGCACTGCTGTAGAAGAGTGCAATAGGAATTCCCACACAGGCTCCCTGCCCTCAGGAACTTTCAGTCTTCTGTGGTCAGTACATTGTACTGAATGCTTGGGAGAGTACAGTCGAGTTAGTAGACCGGTCTACTGCCTACAACGAGCTGAGAGTCTAGCAGGGAAGATGGACACCACAATAAATTCCAGGTGGGAGGATGTGATAGAGTACAAAGATATGTACCTAAGTGTCCCCGGGGATAGGAGTGGAGGTAAGGGTGAGTACTCAAGTGTTTAGGATTTGACACCTGTTCACATGTTTTGTTGTCTGCCTCCCCCTTCTAGACTATGAGCCCGTTGTTGGATAGGGACCGTCTCTATATGTTGCCAACTTGTACTTCCCAAACGCTTAGTACAGTGCTCTGCACACAGTAAGTGCTCAATAAATATGATTGAATGAATGAATGAATGAAAGGGAAGATGAGGAGATCAGTTTTGGATATGTTGAGCATGAGGTGCTGGTGGGACATCCAAGTAGAGATTTCCTGGAAGCAGGAGGAGATATGAGACTGCGGGGAAGAAGAGAGGATGATGCTGGGTGGGTGGAATTGAGAGTCATCCGTGTAGAGGTGGTAGTTGAAGCCTTGGGAGCAAGTGAGCTCTCCAAGGGGTTAGGGAGGGGATGGAGCTGGTGAAATAGCCTAAGAAGGATAGACCAGAGAGGCTGGATGAGAACCAGGAGTGGACTGTGCTGCAAGGTGTGGGCCAGTTTGGAGGTTGAGTGAGTGGATGTATTACACCCCCCTGTGCTGCAATGTATGGAACTCAGCGCTTCCTCTGCCCAGGACCATCCCGGCCACTGTAGTATTCTCAGGTGGCAGCCACTCTATCGATGTTGCCCATGTTCGGAGGATGGTCTGGACGAAAGGGGTGATCCTTTGCCATGTAGCTCAGGGACTCTTAGAATACAGGGAAATGGAGAGTGCACCGCTTGCTGTGCACCGTGCCTGCTCAGGTGTTGAAAAGGTTGAGTCCATCTGGAAAGAGGAGGGTGTTATCCACCTCCAGATTCAGGCCCTGGACAGTCACTGATCAAGGGACCCACTGGTTGCCAGGGTCAGGGTACCCTTGGGGGCCAGGAGCAGGTATGTGCTGGGGCTTTGTCTCTCCCTTCAGGTGGAAACCCTGCCTGTCTGGGATGTGCCTGGGGATCACTCCCTTACAGCAGGAACACTTGATTTTTCACATCAGGAGCTCCACTGCTATTGGCATGTTTGCTGGGGGCTTGTGCCACTGCCCCGATCTACTCTGATGTTGCACCTGGCTCTGAAAACATTTGCCCCAGGAAAACAGAGACGGATCTGTCAGTTGGTCACAGGGGTGGCGAGTGGTTGGAATCGAGCAAGGGTGGAAATCAGCAGCTCATGGCGTTGATTCTGAAGGGCCACCAAGTACTTAGAGAGTGGCACCTGGAAATCTGAAACCTGAAATCTTCGGGCTGGCAGGCCCCTTCTCCCTCCCTCCCAGGAGGGGACAAGTTCTTCCATGCTTGGTCTCCAGGTGCATGTAGTCTGAGAAACAAGTGCTCTGGGCAGAAAGCAGGATCTTGCCTGAGTTTCCAAGCTGACCACGCTGCAGTTGGGAGGATAGAGAGATTGGTGGGCCAAGCACCAGACCTGGGGGTCGTTGAAGATGGAAGCAGAAACTGGGGCTCCCCGCCTCTGCCACCCTTACCCACCCATCCCACCTACAATTCCACCCCACCTATGCTGACCCATTTCTTACACCTACAGCTCGCTCCCCACTCCTTTTCCTCCCCCTGATAACATCCCTGCTGACACAAGGAGAGGGCCCTGGGAACTGCTACTCACCAAACCCCTCCTGTCTCAGGAAAGAGGAGGCCCGCCCAAGCTGTTGAGTGGCAGGCTCAACTCAAACATCTGTCCCCAGCTTGGGGTGAGCGGATGGAATCTTTTCCCACGAGAACTTGTGCAGCTGGAAACACCAGAAAAGACCGGAGGAGTTTGGCAGATCCTTAGATGAGGGGTCCATGCTAGGTCACTAGAAGGAAAGTCAGGGCTGGAGAGGGGCGAGTCAGGGGGTTAGATAGTCCATGCTGGGTCACTGAGGGAGAGTCAGGGGTGGAGAGGGGAGAGTCAGGGGTGTTGGATGTTCTGTGCTGGGTCACTGGGGGAGAGTCAGGGATGGAGAGAGGAGAGGCAAGGGTGTTAGATGATCCATGCTGGGTCAGTGGGAGAGAGTCAGTGACAGACAGATCTGGGGAATGGATGGTTACCCTGTGAGCCAGATGCCACAGTTCCTAGCCATGGTCCTGGCTATGTGGGAGATGGGCAGCATGAGTGGTCGGGACTGACTGACAGAGGCAGGTCGGGGACCTAGGCAGCAGATGGGTTAGGGTCAGGAGTGAGCCCGCAACGTCACTGGGGGCCATCAGGGAAAAATGCCCTGACTGGGCCTGTTGGGGCCGGCTGAGCTTCCGCTTCTTTCTGGCCGGCTGCCCCTGCCCATCATCCTGGGGGCTGTTGGGCCTCCAGATGGGAACAACGGCTCTTTGATCTACACATTCGGGAATCACATGCACGTGACTGGGCTATTTGGAAACTGAAACGCCGCAGATTCCTGTTGGTGAGGGGCATGTGAGGAGAACCTGAAGGGAGGGTGGGGGCCATGTGAGTGACCTGCAGTGGGTGAGTGGCTGGTGAGGGGCACGTGAGGGGCACATGAGGGGCATGGGAGGGGAGGGTGAAGGACGTGTTGGGCATATGTGAGGCAGGCAGGACAGTAGGCAGTGGGGGGTCAGAGTTGGATTCTCGCTGCTGCTGGTGGCTGGATGCAGGTGACCGACTGCTGGGCTTGGAGGAGGCAGGGTGGGGCCCGAGGGGATGGGCATGCAGGTTACCGGGCCAGGACACATCCTACCCCCGTCCCACCTCCACTCCCATCCCCTTCAGAGTCTCTGATGGCCAGAAGGATGTTTGAGGCTACCCGAAGCTGCCCCAGTGGAGTCCAGCCCCGGGCAAACTTCTGTCTGTGTGTTCTGGGGGCAGGTGAGGAAACTGACCCATCCACCCCTGGGGGGCTCCTGGTCCCCCTGGGTCCTTTGCCAGCTTAACCCGGTGATGTCCTCATGGGGATATAGAGTAATAGGTCCCAAACAGCTGGGAAACCCTCTTCGGTCTTGGGGAGACCCTTCCCTGGGGCCTGGTCAATTTTTTTCTGGGAGAGACCCTTCCCAGGGGCCCAGTCAGCTCCCTCCGGGGAAGATTTTTCCCTGGGGCCTGGTTGGTTCTCTCTTTGGGGTAGACCCTACCCCAGGGCCCAGAAAGCTCTCTCTGGAAGATACCCTTCTAGTGCTGTCTGAGAAAGAAGGGGCATAGTCGGGGGACCTGGTCCGGCCTTCCCCACTGCAAGGGAGGGACTCCAGGGCAGTGGGAGTGTGGGCCGGGCTTGGCTGTGGGAATGCTAACTGTCTGAGAAGGAGGGGTACAGCATGTTCACTCTTTCTCTTCACCCCAGCCCTGGGAAGGGACTTTCCAATTCTTTGTCCTCCTGGGCCAGCAGTGTCCGGGAAAACATCCAGGCCCATGTGGCGATGCCCTGGGGGATGGGCTCTAATCTCCCTCCCCTTGCCCGACCACTGCCAGCCATGGGTGGGTTCTCTGCTCACATATAGAAACTGGGCAGAGGACCTGAGTTTGTGGGCCTCGGTCTGCTGGTCATATGGCTTCCAATCCACCAATCAGTGGCTTTCCCAGAGTTGGAGGTTCTGAGGGTTGATCAGAAAAACCAACGGCCTCAATAACCACCAGCGTCTCTGGGATGGGCTAGGCCTGCTGGGATGGGCTGTGATCACTGTACAGTCTGGGGCTGTTGGATGGACTGGGGCTGCTGGGATTGGCTGGAGCCGCTGAGGTGAACTGGGGCCGAACCATCCATGGGAGGGGACAGGAGGGCCGACTGTCAGACTGTGGTCCCAGGAGAATAGTCACTTTCTCCCCAGTGCCCATGGAAATAGTTTGTTTGATGCTGATGGGAATCTTGGGGCTAGGGGGTGGGAGGTAAGGTGGAATGGACCAGTTCCAGCAGGGGAGCCCTTTCACCCTCTCTCCTGGGAGGTGAGGGATGCAGGGACAGAAGGCTGTGCTGGAGCAATTAAACTTGTTGTGGACTGGGAATGTGTCCGTTTATTGTTATATTGTACTCTCCCAAGCACTGTGTACATTGCTCTGTACATAGTAAGTGCTCAATATGAGTGGGGACTGAATGGGGATGATAGCAGTCAGCAACTTCCTGAGAACAATTGGCAATGTGGTTAACCCTTTAGTCTTTAAGCTTCCTGTGGGCCGAGGTCACGTCTACCTACTCTGTTTTATTGAATTCTCCCAAGCTCCTAGTATAGAACTCTACACACAGTAAACACTCAATAAATATCACTCATTAGGAACCAGATGGCCTCTGCTCTGTTCAGTGCCCAGTTCCCTTCTTCTTGGTACTGATCTGTGATCTTGGAGCTACGCTCAGGAAGTAGTATTTGTGGAGCACTGATAGGAGGGTAATGTTTGTGGAGGCAATTTTTGCAGGAGCAGTGTTGAAGGGCAATGATTGCGGAGTGATGTTTGAGCTATTTTAGACAATGACAGTGTTGGGGCCGGATTTTCCTTTGCAGCTGCTTTAATCTGCAATTGTTCTTTTCCACGTAACATGATGGATGCTTTATTGCCAAGTAAACCCATCAGGGATTTCCTGTAGCTCTTCACTGAGCCGCACCAGGCCCTGAAAATACCGGGGAACATGGGGCACTTTATGGGGATGGTGGGGAGGACATCTCGGGACACAGGGTGTCAGCGGAAAAAGGGTCATTGGGGCCGTGGGGTGCTATGCAGCTCTGGGCCCAACAACGGGCATGGGGGCTTACGGGACTCTGGGCACCAAGTGCAGTGTACCCAGGTTCCGCTGTTGTTTTGGAGCAGAACATGCGTGCGGCAGTGGAGTGAGAGGTGGAGACTGAACTGAAACTCTGATGAGTCGTTAGGGACACTTTAGCCTGGGAAGGGGAAGAAGAAGGAAGAGGAGGAGTTTTCTTTGAGCTTTTAACTCAGAAGAGAGTGAAAGGGAGAATGAGTCTTGGGCCCAAAAGAGAGATTGACCCCCAGAACAAAAACAAATGTTTCTTTCTTTGTTCTGGATCAAGGTCTTCTTGCTTGCATGTGAGAACATGCACATGAGAACATGTGAGAACAGAGGTTGAGAACATGAACAATGAAAACAATAAACATAACTTAGGGGGCCTAACCATGGGATATGGGGTAGCCCCATCTGAGCTCCCTGGCTTTTTTTCAAGTGGTATTTAAGTGCTTACTATGTGCCAGACACTGTGCTAAGCACTGGGGTAGATACAAGTTAATGAGGTTGGACACAGCCCATGTCCCACATGGGCTCACAGTCTTAATCCCTGTTTTACAGATGAAGTAACTGAGGCCCCGAGATGTGAAGTGACTTGCCCAAAGTCACACAGCAATCAAGTGGCAGAGATGGAATTAGAACCCAGATCCCCTTACTCCCAGGCCTGGGTTCTTTCCATTGAACCACACTGCCTCACCCCAGCTCCTCCTGATGGCAGTGGGGTGGGCGCGGGGAGAGGGGTTGGAGAAATCTCCACAAACCTCATTGCTCCTGGGCAGGTGGAGAGCGCTGAGGATGCAGGAAATAATGAGAACCCCCAAAACCCTGGGGAAACCACGTCTCTAATTTGGCAATTTAACTGGTTTCGTTTCCCTCGTTCCCTTGTCAGAGGTTTCACGGTGACCTATATAACCCTCATGATGAAAAAGCTCACAGATGCACTCCAGTTACTCCACTGGTCCCCAGACACTTCCTGTTTCTCTGTAACAGGCCTGGGGAGACTGACCCCATTACCCAACAAGGCACTGGGGGCGGGTCAGTCCCAGGAGATGCTGGGCCGGGAGCTGGCAACCCTGCTGGCCAGTCGGTCCTGGGGGACACTAGGCAGGGACTTGGCAGCTATGCCGGCTGGTTGGTCCCGGGAGACTGGCCCGGGAGTGGGAAACACTGGGGACCAATCGGTCCCAGCAGATGCTGGGCCAGGAGCTGGCAGATTTAGGCCTGTTTCAGGTCTCTCTCACTGCTGAGGACTAAAAAGGCATAAATTGTATCATGAAGGTCATTGGGGTCCGGCTTTATATGAGGCTTCTGCTCTCCTCCCATTCCCCAAGGGCCCCATGACTCCCAAACTGACCCTTGGTGTGTGTGTTGGGGGGGAGGGGGTAACAAGGCCAGTGAGACTCAGGCCCACAAAGCTTTAGCCTCTCAGAACACTTTACTCTGCCTAGATCATCATCAATCGTATTTATTGAGCGCTTACTGTGTGCAGAGCACTGTACTAAGCGCTTGGGAAGTACAAGTTGGCAACATATACAGTCCCTACCCAATAGTGGGGTTCTGCATACTTTCTGTGCAGTCTCCTGGGCTGACAGCATGGGGATGAGGGGCAGTGGGTGGGAGTAGCCTGGATGGGCCAGAACTCACTCCCCTAAACAGTCTGCTACATTACAGTTCACTACAAATTCAAAGTCCATCTAAAAGCCCCACCAACTATGGGAAGCCTTCCCTGATTAATTCCCAGGACCCCAGTCATATTAGCCCAGTGCCCACCCACTAATAATACTAATACTAATACTAATACTAATAATAATACTGATTAAGCAATTACTATGTGTCAAACACAGTCCCTGTCCCACATGGGACTCACAGTCTAAGTATCATCATTTTACAGATGAGGAAACTGAGGTAGAGAGAAGTCGAGTGACTTTTCCAAAGACACAGAGAAGGCAAGGGACAGAACTGGGATTAGAATCTTCTGACTCCCAAGCCTGTGCTCTTTCCACTGGGCCCTACTGCCCCTCACCCTTAGGTCTTGTGGTTCTCCCGCCCCTGTCACTTAGCGAGGAGAGTGGAATGGAGGAGGATGGCTAAGGAAAGAGGAATGTGAAGGGATTTAGAGGCCTGGGGAAGACTCCACTGCTGTTCCATAGTCAGAGAAGCTTCTTCCAGGAGAGTGGAATTGAGGACTCTGACAGGATTGAGCAAAACCAGGCCCACCAGGAGAGGAAGCACTAGTCCCCGAAAGGGGAAACTTTGGGTGCCAGAAAACAAACTGCTCTGGAGACCAGAAAAATCATTTTGGAAGTGTGTGTTTGTGTATCCTGGCATGTGTGGGGGCTTGTCAGGGCTGGCCTGGCCCCTGGGAGTTCAGATACAATGAGCCCAGAGAAGCAGCTCCTCCGGAGTGAGAGAGGGGATCTGGCCAGCTGGAAGGATGCCATGCTAACCAAATGCGGATAAAGGCAGCAGTGAGGAGCCAGGGGTCACCGAGGCCTCCAGATTGGGTGCTTGAGGGCTATGGGATTGGGTCCAGAGGTACCACCCTGTAGGGTGTCAGGCTGGTCCGGGCTGTTGGGCAGTGGAAGCTGGCTCTCCCAAGATTTTGGTGTCCAGGCAGGATTCAGTGGTCTTCCTGAAGGCTGGGGGGGGGTCGGGGGGAGGATTGCTCAGGAAAAGATGGTGATCTTGGACTTGTTGGACTCTCAAGCATTCCTACAGTCTCAAGCTTCCGTTGGAGGGAGGAAATGTGGCTCCGATGATAATAATAATAATAATAATGACACTAATGATGAAGATGGTGGTGGTTTTTGTTAAGTACTTACTGTGTGCCAAGCTCCGTGCTATACTCCAGAGGATTTAGTTTTTGTTCTTTTTTTAAATAAGAAACAAACAAACTGGGGGTTTCTCAATTCGCTTCCTCCACCTACCCCAGGACTGGAACCAGAGGGTGTGGGGTCTGGCGAGGAGCCACAGGGGCTTTCCTTTCTCCACTCCCTCCGGGCAAGTGAGTCGGGAGATGGACCTCGGTCTCCTGTACCCTGAAGGAGCGGCCTCTCTGTCCCCTGGTCCTGGGAATTGTGCACACACCCTCACTTCAGCCACAATAGCCCTTCCGCCTCTTCTCTGTCCCCTGGAGGGGCCGTAGCCCCTAGGGCCGGGGGTCAGCCGGAACAGAGTCACTTCCAAGAGGCCTTCCCTGATTAAGTCCTCATCTCCTTGACTGCCTCTCTCTTCTGCATCATCTATGCACTTGGATCTATGCCCTTTGGGCACTTGGTATTTACCCAACCATCAGACACTAAACTAATTAGGGAATATGTCTACCCACTCTAGTGTATTCTTTCAAACATTTACATATTGCTAAATGATTTATTTATATTAATACGGTCTTCCCCTCTGGACAGTAAGCTCACTGTGGGCAAGAGACCATGACTACCAACTCTGTTGTAGTGCCCTCTCCCAAGCACTTAGTACAGTGTTCTGCAATGGTAAGTCCCCAATCCAATGGATGCCCTCCCCGAGACCCTCCCCCTGCTCAAAGAGAGCACCGCACAAAAGAAGAGTCCTTGCCCTAAGCCAACTCCTGGATCCTGTTGGCTGGTCCTGGCACTGTGCCCCGCTCTGGCTCTGCTCCATCTAGTCCATCCAGCGCACCCCACTGCCTCATGGTCCACACCCAGCACGGACCCCAGTGAGGCCCTTCGAGGGACCCCCATCTCAGCAAGTGGCAGACACACCAATCCCACCTCCTCGGGTCACCCGTTTTCTAACCCAGACCCCGGAAACCCTGAGTGTTTTCAGGGTTCACAAGCCCACAGTCTCTCCCGGGTGGGGCTCACACCTCTCAGGGCCGCTGTCTCTGCCGCCGTTGCATTACTGACACCGGGGAAAGCCCAAAGCTCATTTCCAACGGGGATTCCCTGCAGGTGAAGGTGGTCTACTGGACGTTCCACTCCTGCCCCAGCAACACTATGTGCCTGTCCAACCTGGTGGAGCCATGGGGCAGGCATAACGTTAGTAGACAGGATCCCTGCCCAATTTAACCTGGGAGATAGATAGACACTAATCAGGAAACGTGACTACCCCTTCTATTGTACTCTTCCAAGCCTTTAGTCCAGTACTCTGAACACAGTAAGTGTTCAATGAATACCATGGATTGATTTGCAGTTAGGAGGAAGAAGGAAAATGAATTTGTAGGTGAGTGAGTACTAAAGTAATGAATCATGTCCAACTGTGTTACAGGTGATTGTGACTATGTAAGTATGTGGTTGGCATAAAGTGTTGGAGTGCTGGTTGAGGGGGATGAAACTCGGGGAGAGGAGAAATGTGATTTAGAGGGCGGGAGTCGAGGAGTGGCCATAGGAGAGTCGAGAACGAGACCCGGTGAGTAAGTTGGCTTGAGAGGAACAAAGCTTGCTGGCTGGGGTGTAATAGGAAAATAGAGAGGATGGGGGAAACATGTGGAGGATGATGTTTTAGAAAACTGCTCCAGACATCAGAGTATGTGAGAAAGCATTGTGACTTAGTGGACAGATCATGGGCCTGGGAATCAGAAGGGCCTCAGTTCTAATCCCAACTCTGCCATGTGTCTGCTGTGTGACCTTGGGCAAGTCACTTCACTTCTCTGGGCCTCAGTTACCTCATCTGTAAAATGGGGATTAACAGTGTGAGCCCAGTGTGGGACAGGGACTGCTTCCAGCCTGATTAACTTGTATCTATCCCAGTGCTTAGAACAGTGCTTGGCACATAGTAAGCGCTTAACAAGTACCATAATTATTATCATGTGCTGCAGAGGGAAGAGGATGGAGGTAGGGAGGTCAGCGAGGAGGCTGATTCGGCAGTCAAGGTGGGATAGGACAAGCACGTGGACCAGCATGATGGTGTTGGGATAGAGAGGAAGGGGAGGATTCTTGAGATGTTATGGAGGAAGAAATGATAGAGTTTAGTGATAGATTAAATATGGGGCTGGAAGGAGAGAGAGGAGTCAAGTAGAATGTAAAGGTGACAGACTTGAGAGTCAGGAATGATGGTGGTGTCATCAACTGGAAGGGAAAGTTAGGTGGAGGAAGGATTTGAGGGGAGTTTCACTTAGTTTTCTGACATGAGTGTGTTTCTTTCCTTAAGTGAACTCCTTGAAGGCTGGAGGCTAAGGAGCCCCTGAGGCGGGGCCAGCCACTGCAAATCCATTATCCAATCTGTTCCAGTGTTCAAAGCCAGAACGACCCTCCCCTCTTGCCCCTTGCCCTGCATTTGGGGAAACATGCCCAGAGGCCATGGGCACGAGTCAGTGAGTGCTCACCTTGCAGCCCTGCCCTTCCCCCCAAGCAGTGAGTAGACTAGAATGGAAACGGGAAGAGGATGTTCATCAGAGGTCACTGGGGTGTTAGTCAAAGTTCAGTGGGGGTGTTAATGAAAGGTCTGTGCGTGATTCTTTTTTTCTGGAGTCCCAGAGGGCCCCACCGGGTTGGGGGCTGCAGGTTTCCTGTTCCGGCCAGCATTTTGCAGAAGGTGGAGAGTTGAGAGATGCCACTTCTGCCCTCAGGCAGGGATGGAGGTATGGTGGGAGAGGAGATACGGGGCTGGGGGTACTGTGAAAGCATCAGCCTGGGCCCCAGGGAACAGTCTGGATTGCCCTTCTTGGAGGCCAACTGGAGGAACTAGTCCTCTGACAATATCCAGCTCAGGAGAGGTGGCTTTTATACCCCCTGACAGGACCAGGCCAAGCCCAGGGCCCTGGGCAGTGAGGAAACTGGGCCGGAGTCTCTTCCTAGGGTGTTCAGTTCTGCCTCTTGTCTCTCCCATTCTGACAACTCCAGGATTTCTGCCAGATCAGGCAGTGGCATTACAGAGCCGAGGGTGGGGCTGAGGCGGTGGACGAGTCTCATAGGTGACACTTGCAGGTCAATCAATCAATCAATCAATCGTATTTATTGAGCGCTTACTATGTGCAGAGCACTGTACTAAGCGCTTGGGAGGTACAAATTAGCAACACATAGAGACAGTCCCTACCCAACAGTGGGCTCACAGTCTAAAAGGGGGAGACAGAGAACAGAACCAAACATACCAACAAAATAAGATAAATAGGATAGAAATGTACAAGTAAAATAAATAAATAAATAAATAAATAGAGTAATAAATATGTACAACCATATATACATATATACAGGTGCTGTGGGGAAGGGAAGGAGGTAAGATGGGGGGATGGAGAGGGGGACGAAGGGGAGAGGAAGGAAGGGGCTCAGTCTGGGAAGGCCTCCTGGAGGAGGTGAGCTCTCAGCAGGGCCTTGAAGGGAGGAAGAGAGCTAGCTTGGCGGAGGGGCAGAGGGAGGGCATTCCAGGCCTGGGGGATGACGTGGGCCGGGGGTCGACGGCGGGACAGGCGAGAACGAGGTACAGTGAGGAGATTAGCGGCGGAGGAGCGGAGGTTGCGGGCTGGGCTGGAGAAGGACAGAAGGGAGGTGAGGTAGGAGGGGGTGAGGTGATGGACAGCCTTGAAGCCCAGGGTGAGGAGTTGCTGCCTGATGCGCAGATTGATTGGTAGCCACTGGAGATTTTTGAGGAGGGGAGTAATATGCCCAGAGTGTTTCTGGACAAAGATAATCCGGGCAGCAGCATGAAGTATGGATTGAAGTGGAGAGAGACACGAGGATGGGAGATCAGAGAGAAGGCTGGTGCAGTAGTCCAGACGGGACAGGATGAGAGCTTGAATGAGCAGGGTAGCAGTTTGGATGGAGAGGAAAGGGCGGATCTTGGCAATGTTGCGGAGCTGAGACCGGCAGGTTTTGGTGACGGCTTGGATGTGAGGGGTGAATGAGAGAGCGGAGTCGTGGATGACACCAAGGTTGTGGGCTTGTGAGACGGGAAGGATGGTAGTGCCGTCAACAGAGATGGGAAAGTCAGGGAGAGGACAAGGTTTGGGAGGGAAGACAAGGAGCTCAGTCTTCGACATGTTGAGCTTTAGGTGGCGGGCGGACATCCAGATGGAGATGTCCTGAAGGCAGGAGGAGATGCGAGCCTGGAGGGAGGGGGAGAGAGCAGGGGCAGAGATGTAGATGTAGATGTAGGTCCAGTGGGCCCAGGACAGCTCCTCTTATGTGACCGTTCAACGGCCCCACCCCTTGTGTGTATGTATGCTTGTATGTGTGTGTATGTGTTTTTGCATGCTCCTACGTGCACAGCCCTGAGGCATTTGTAATAATAATAATAATGGCATTTATTAAGCGCTTATTATGTGCAAAGCACTGTTCTAAGTGCTGGGGAGGATACAAGGTGATCAGTTTGTCCCACGAAGGGCTCACAGTCTTCATCCCCATTTCACAGATGAGGTAACCGAGGCACAGAGAAGTTAAGTGACTTGCCCAAAGTCACCCAGCTGACAATTGGTCGTGCTGGGATTTGAACCCATGACCTCTGACTCCAAAGCCCGTGCTCTTCCCACTAAGCCATGCTGCTTCTCTGTAGTGTGTAGTGTTTCTTTGTAGTGTGTGATGGAGAATCTGCCCAGCCCAGAAGGGGCCTGAGTCCATGTTTCCATCCCCTGAGCCCTCAGCCCTACCCGCTAGGTGGATGTAGTGGCATTTGGATTGGATCCAGGTTGGCCTCTGGGAATGGCAACTCCAGCCTTGGGGCCGGCAGGCAGGCAGCTCCCTGTGGCCTGATTCTGGCAGCATTTAGGGCCAGCCCTGGGGCTCTGCAGGCAACCTATGGGAAGGGCCGAGGGACGACAGGGTGCTGCAGGTTGTTTCAAGTTGGGGGAATGGCGTGAGTGAGGGATTGAAGGTGGAAAAGTCCAGAACAAGCTCCAACTAGGAGGTCAGCTTGGGAGGAGCAAAGAGAGTGAACTGAGGAGAAGAGGGAGAAGAGAGCAGAGGGGAAAGATGGTAACAGCTAGTGGGGAGCCTGGGGGTCAGAGGTCAGGAGCTTTTGAGGTGGAGATAGATGGGTGACCCAGGTTTTACAGGGGTGGAGAGGCATGTGCTGAGCGACATTTCAGGCAGCGGTGTGGAGCGTGGACTAGACAGGGGAGAAGTTGGAAGCAGGGAGACCAGATGCCTGAGGCCTCACCATCATTCTCTCGATGAGTCCATCAATCAGCGGTATTTACTGAGCGCCAACTTGATCGTTGGAATTGTAATCAGTGGTACTTATTGAGTGCTTACTGTGTGCAGAGCACTGCACTAAGCACTTTGCAGAGTAAAATAAAGCAGAGTTGGAAGGCATGTTCCCTGCCCACAAGGAGCCTTTAGACTAGTGGGAGAGATAGACATTAAAATGAATTCCAGATGGATATGGAGAGAAGTGCTGTGGGACTGAGGATGGACTGAATATTGGGTGCTTCAAGGGTGCAGCTACAAATGCACAGACAACAAAGAAGGAGAGTGAGTAGGGGAAATGCAGAATTAGTCGAGGAAGGCCTCTTGGAGGAAAAGTGATTTTAGTAGGTCCTTGAAAGTGGAGAGAGTGGTGGTCTGTCAGATATGAAGAGGGAGGGAGTTCCGGGCCAGGAAGAGGGCACGGGCAAGGTGTTGTCAAGAGATCGACAAGATGGAGGCACAGTGAGTAGGTTAGCAGAAGAGCAAAGTGTGCAAGCAGAGTTATAGTAGGAATTCAAAGAGACAGTTTGGGAGGGGGAGACTGCAAGCAGGGTTATAGTAGGACTTCGAAGAGACAATTTGGGAGGGGGAGACCTGACTGAGTGCTTTAAAGCAGATGGTAAGGGGTTTCTGTTGATGTGGGGGTGAGGAAGCACCACTGGAGGTTCTTGAGGAGTGGGGAGAAATGGACCGAGATTTTTTTAGAAAAACGATCTGGGCAGCAGAGTGAAGTATGGATGCGTGTAGGAAGAGACAGGAGGCAGGGAGGTCAGTGAGATGGCTAATGCAATGGTTCAGGTAGATTATAAGTACTCGGATGAACGTGTTAGCAGTTTTAATGGAAAAGAAAGGTCGGATTTTAGAGATATTACAGAGGTAGAACCTACAGGATTTGGTGACAGATTGAATATATTGGTTGAATTAGAGAGATGAGTTGAGGATATTGACAAGGTTATAGGCTTGTGAGACAGGAAGGATGATGGTTTTGTTGTCTATATTGATGGGAAATTCTAGAGGAGGAGGATTTGGACTTGCACCCTTTATTCACCCCTCCCTCAGCCCCTCAGCCTTTATGTATATATCCATAATTTATTTATTTATATTAATGTCTGTCTCCACATTTAGAGCTCATTGTGGGCAGGGAATGTGTATATCAGGTCTGCTGTACTGTACTCTCCCAAGTGCTTAGTACAGAAGCCTGTACACACCAAGCACCCAATAAATAACGATCGGTTGACACAGTTTGGGTGGAAAGATGAGGAGTTATGTTAAATTTGAGGTGTTGACAGGACACACAACTAGAGATGTCTTAAAGGCAAGAGGAGATATAAGAATGGAGAGAAGGAGTGTGTCCTAGTGGATAGAGCATGGACCTGGGTTCTAATCCTGGCTCTGCCATTTGTCCGCTGTGTGACCTTGAGCAACTCACTTCACTTCTCTGTGCCTCAGTTACCTCATCTGTAAAAGGGGAATTGAGACCGTGAGCCCCATGTGGGACAGGGACTGGGTTTGACCTAGTCAACTTGTATCTTCCCCAGTGCTTAGTACAGTGCCTGGCACATAGTAAGTGCTTAATAAATGCTATAAGCAAAAAGAGACAGATTGATTTGGGCGTCATTGGTGTAGAGATGGTAGTTGAAACCATAGGAGTGAATGAGTTCTTTGAGGGAATGGGTATAGCTGGAGAATAGAAGGAGATCCAGATCTGAGCCTTGAGAGACTCCCAAAACTAGAAGTGAGAGGCAGAGGAGGAGCCTGTGAAAGAGACTGAGAAGGAGCAGTCAGAGAGAGAGAGGAGGAGAACCAGGAGAGGATGGTGTCAGTGAAGCCAAGGTTGGATAGTGTTTCCAGGAGAAGGAAGTGTTCCTCAGTGTTGAAGGCAGCTGAGAGATCGAGGAGGATTAAGATGAAGTAGAGGCCATTGGATTTGGCAAGAAAGATCACTGGTGACCTTAGAGAAGGCCATTTCCCTAGACCGAAGGGGGAAGGAGCCAAATTTCAGGGGGTTGAAGAGAGGAAGTGGAAGTAGCTGGTGTAGACAACTCAAGGAGTTTGGAGTGCAATGGGGTGATAATTAGAGGGAGCTGTGAGGTGAAGGGAAGCTTTTTTTAGAATATTGGACTCTCCCGCATTGGGTCTGGCCTGGTCTGCCCTGGGTCTGTACTGCTGGTGATAAACACTGGGTTGGTCTGCAGATGGGGGCTTCCTGGGCTGGGGGGTGGGCAGGTTCTCTGGGCTAGTGGTCTTCAGGCAAGTGGAATCTCCAGATGTGGGGTCTCTGAGCTGGGACTTCTCTGGGCCTGGGATGGGGCCGGTCAGTCAGTCAGTCAACCGTATTTACTGAGCACTCACTAAGCACTTGGGAGAGTACAATATAACAATGTAACTGACACGTTTCCTACCCACAGTGAGCTTACAGTCTAGAGGGGGAGGCAGACATTAATATAAATAAATGAAATTACAGATATGGACATGCGTGCTGTGGGTCTGGGAGGAGGAATGAATAAAGGGAGAGGGAGCAAATCAGGGCAACGCAGAAGGGAGTGGGAGATGAGGATAGGACAGATTAGTCAGGGAAGGCCTCTTGGAGGTGATGTGCCACCAGTAAGGCTTTGAAGTTGGGGAGAGTAACTGTCTGCGTACTGCAGGTGTTCTGGCAGCAGCAATAGGACAATAAACGGCAATCAGTCACCACTATGGGGCCCAGCCCAACCCACCAGGTGTCAGAGCAAGGAAGAGTGGACAGAAGGACCTGGGCTCTATTCCTGACTGTTCAAATCCCGGCTCCCACCACATGCCTGCTGTGTGATCTTGGGTAAGTCATTTCACTTCTCTGGGCCTCAGTTACCCCATCTATAAAATGGGGATTAAGACTGTGAGCCCCTTGTATGACAGGGACTGTCCAACCTGATCAACTTGTATCTACCCCAGCACTTAGTACAGTGCCTGGCATATAGTAAGTGCTTAACAAGTACCATAATTATTATTATTACGCTGGTCATTGGGAAACGGAATGAGTGCCAGGGGAAGGCCAACTCTAAAACTGATTTTCTTTCTCTTGGGGGGTATCTGGGTGGTGCTGCCTTCATGGTTTTCTCCTTCTAATAATGATAATAATAGCTACTGTGGTATCTATTGAGCATTTACTTTGTGCTGAGCACTGGGATAGATTCACAAGAATCAGATCAGGCAGCGTCTCTGTCCCTCCCAATCAAGAAGGAGGGTGGGCAGGGGCTTCATTCCCATTTGACACACGAGGAAGCAGGGGCTCAGAGAAGTTCAGTGACTTGCTTGAGGTCACCCAGCAGGCTGGTGTTAAAGTCTGGGCTTGGTGCCTCAGCCCCTTGCACTTCCCATTAGGCCATGCGGTCGTGCTAATCAGACTTCATGCCCCTGGTGCTGACCTGCTCCTCCACCACACCTAGTCAGGGAGGGAGCGAGGCGGTTTGTGCCGGAACCAACAGGAACAGCCCTTTCTCCTTCCTGCTGACGCCAAGCCAGAATTGTTCTCCATCGCAGCTATCCCCACAGGGCCATTCCCATCCCAATCTGGAAAAATATTCAGGCTGGCGTGGAACAGAGGAACCGGGACCCCTGAGACCGGGGTTCTTCCCCTCCCCCGGGTGGTTCCGAGCACCCGGGGACAGTGTGTACACTCTGCTGACTTTGTGGGGTACTGACCCTTTGCCCAGAGTGGGGAGCGCAATGGGAAAGGCTCAGAAAGAGGTTTAATTGCAGCTCCAATGAGTATTTCCTGCACTGAGCAATCAACTCTCACCCAGAAACATTTGGAAGCCAATCCTGTTGGGATCCCAAGAGGAATTTGGGGTTTTTCTTCCAAGTGGCTGTGGATGTGAGGCCCAGAGGCGGCTCTGTCTGCTGGAAGCAGAGGGGAATGGGGGTGGGGACAAGGAGAGATGGAGATGGGGGAGAAATGGGGGTAAGAGAGGGAGGGAGGGGCATGAAGAGATGGGAGAGAAGACAGATGGAGGAGAGGGGAGAGATGGAGATGAGAATAGGCAGTGGTAGTTGGGGAGACTGAGGCTGGGAGTGTGTGTCTCAGTGGTTTCTTGGCTAGCAGGTGAGTAGCTCCTTCCCTCTGAAACTGGCCAAGGGCAGAGCTGAATCAGGAGGGCCTCTGGTTCTAGCTTCAGGTTCCCACACTGGAAGGGTGGAGCCACAGGTGTGGGCTGGGACTGGAGATGTGTCTGGGTCCAGTGGGCCAGGGGCCAGGGAGTATTTTGGGGTTTTTTGGCATTTGTTCAGTGCTTACTATGTTCCAGGCACTGTTCTAAGTACTGGGCTGGAAACAAGGTAGTCAGGTTGGACAGTCCATGTCCCACACAGGGCTCGCAGTCTTAATCCCCATTTTACAAGTAAGGTAACTAAGGCACAGGGAAGTTAAGTGACTTGCCCAGGGTCTCACAGCAGACAAGTGGCAGACCAGGGATTAGAATTCAGGTTCTCTGGCTCCCAGGTCCGGGCTCTTTCCCCTAGGCCATGCTGCATCTCCTGCTTTCGATACCTCCCTCGCACCGTTGTATTAGTCTGGAACCCCCTTTCCTCTACCCCCAAGTCTGTCAGGCCTCAGCACTCCCCATCTTCAAAGTTTTCTAAAATCCCATCTCCTCCAGGAAGGCTTTTCCAGCTAATTCCCAACACCTCAGTCATGTCAGATTAAGTCCCACCCTTAGCACTTCTGGATTTTATTCCTGTCCCTCTGTATATTTTTATTTATATAAAGTATATATTTCTCTTTACATTCAGCTATTTGTTCAGCTGTTGTGTATCATGGTGCTTGTACAGCTTCCTGCTTATATTCATTCTTCCTCTGGCTTTCACTGTCTGCAAAGCATTTTTGTCTGCCTCCCTCATTTGTCTCAGCTCCTTGAGATCAAGGACCCCAGGTCTTGCCACTGCTGCACTCTCCAAGGTGCTCAGTACAGTGCTTAGAACTCAGGAAGTGCTCAGTATATGTCACTGTTTGATGATGGGCTCTGAGGTTATTTCGGAAAAGTCAATGTTTTTCCTCTTTGTGGTGCTCTGCGCCCCCTCTCTCCACCCCTCATCCTCCCCTCCCACCCCCTGTTTGAGGATGACCTAGGGCACGTGGGTCTTCAAGAGCAAAAGCAGAATTTGTCCTTTGACTTCCCGCCACTTCCCAGACCCAGCTGCTCCTGGGAAAAGCAAGCGGAAACGCACAGGAGAAGTGACTGGGTTACATTTTTGCCTTAACCATCCAGAGGATATGCCAAGTGCTCGTCTAACTCCACATGGGAAAATCTTCCCACTTTCCAGTGTGGGGAGTCCATCCCTTACTGGTTAAGATTAAGACCTTCAGGCCCAGAGCAGAGCCCAGGACTTGGTCTGTCCGCAATTGCCGCTTGATCGCTTGATCGGCACAGCGAACGACCTACATTCCGTTCATTGATTTCTTTTTCTAGTCATGTGCCCTCAAGTACCTCTGCTCTCCCCCTTGCTCCTCCAACCCCGGGGAGAATTCCTTCCCTTTCCCCTCCAATCCCTACCGAGCCAAGTAGACCAAGTCCCCTCCCTCCAGGGCCTGGACCTGGGGTAGGGGGAGCTGGTGGTTGGGGAAACTCTCTGGTTGTGGTGGTCGGTTTCCCCTCCGGACAGTTGATGGGCTCAGGTCAACGTCCGGACTGAAGGGGAGATGAGTTGTTGGGATGTGATGGGGATGGCCCCCAAGGGTGGGGCTGCCCCTCACCTTCCTTCTATCCATCCCTCCTTTCTTAAATCTCATGCTTCTTCCTTTTTAAAGATTTTTATTATTTCTTTATTTTTTGGTATTTGTTAAGGTCTTTCTGTGTGCCAGACACTGTACTAAGTGCTGGGGTAGATACAAGCTAATCAGGTTGGACACAGTCCCTGTCCCATATGGGGCTCACAGTCTTAATCCCCCTTTTACAGATGAGGGAACTGAGGCACAGAGAAGTTAAGTGTTTTGCCCTAGGTCACATAGCAACAGCCAAATGGCAGAGCCAGGATTAGAACCTTAGGTTTTTCGGACACCCAGACCCATGCTGTATTCACTAGGCCACTTCTTCCCTGCCTTCCCTTTCTCTCTCTCCCATCCCTCCTCCTCCTTGGTGTTGTCATCTCTGCCCTCTCCTCAGATTCAGATTGGGGTTCTTGGGAGAGGGGTCTGGGGCTCCTCTGCCTTGGAAACTCCGTGGCTCGTGGGATAGAGTCATATCCAAAGGCCTGCACGCCCTCCTTTACTGCCTGTCCACAAGCGTTGTATCTAGTTTGCCTTCTGTGCGGGGGGAGGGGGAACAAAATGGAGGGCGGCTCCCGGCAGAGGCCTTGGAAATCCAGGGGATCGCAAGTGGCTGTTTAGATGGAGAGGAAAGGGCGGATCCGGGAAATGATGTGGAGGAAAACGGACGGGATTTAGCGACTGTCTGGATAAGTGCTTGGCAAATGTAACAGTTCCAATGATAGCAATAACATCAGTGGGGATCATAATGCTTGTTGGTAATGCTCTTTTATGGTGTGTGTTAGGTGCTTACTATGTGTCAAACACTATTCTAAGCGCTGGGGTAAGTACAAGTTAATCAGGCCGGACACTGTCCTTGGTCTCCACAGCCCTGGATGCAGTGTTGGTGCTTCCCAGCTGGTAAAATGGGAGATAATCCCTTTCAACAAGGATCTTAGCTCACCCAGCCACTTGGGGTTGCCTGGCCCCTAGTGCTATTGAAGTCTAGGGTCTTCCGACACTGCTGGTCCAGACCAGGGCTAACCCTGAAACTAATTGGTAACAAGAACTAGTTAGGCCTAGTGGATATAGCACCAGCCTGGGAGTCCGAAGGACCTGGTTTCTACTCCCAGCTCTGCCATTTGTCTGTGGGGTGACCCTGGGCAAGTCAGTTAATTTCTTTGGAACTCTGTTACCTCGTCTGTAAAATAAGGATTAATAATAATAATAATAATAATAATAATAATAATGATAATAATGATTGTGGTATTTGTTAAGTGCTTACTATGTGCCAGGCATTGTACTAAATGCTGGGGTGGATTCATGCAAATCGGGTTGGACACAGTCCATGTCCCAAATGGGACTCACAGTCTCAATCCACATTTTCCAGAAGAGGTAACCGAGGCACAGAGAAGTGAAGTGACTTGCCCAAGGCCACACAGCAGACAAGTGACGGAGCTGGGATTAGAACCCAAGACCTTCTGACTCCCAGCCCCATGCTCTATCCACTACGCCATGCTGCTTCCTCATGAGCCCCTCGTGTGAGCCCCATGTGGGACATGAAACTGTGTCCAACCTCATATCTATCTATGTACAGTGCCTGGTACATGGTAAGCGCTTAAGCCAATGTCATTAAAAAAAAAAGAAAGTCATGTGGCCATGAAGGGGTCAGTTAGCTTGGTCCAGAAAGATGTTTGGCCATGCGGGGCTGACAGCCGTCACCTGTAATGCTGGATGAGGGTGCTGAAAAGCCCCTGGACAGTGGGAGCTGTCGGTCGGGCTCTGGTGGGGGCCAGGGAGAGCTGGGGTGGGCCGGCATTGGCTGCCCAGAGATCCTCACCAACAACTGTGCTGTTCCAAGCTGGCACTGGTCAAAGCTGACACTCTGAGCTCCAGCAGATCCTTCTCCATCTATGGGTGTGCTGACCGGGCCCCGTCCCCCATCCCTATTAAAGAGAGGCTGATTCGCTGTCAATCAATCAGTGGCAATAATAATAATAATGATGGTATTTGTTAAGCACTTACCATGTGCCAAGAACTGTTCTAAGCGCTGGGGTAGATACAAGGTATTCAGGTTGTCCCGCTTGGGGCTCACAGTCTTCATCCCCATTTTACAGATGAGGGAAATGAGGTGCAGAGAAGTGAAGTGACTTGCCCAAAGTCACACAGGGGACAAGTGGCGGAGCTGGGATTAGAACCCAGGCCCTTCTGACTCCCAGCCTGGACTCTTTCCCATAGGCCACGCTGCTTCTCTAATGGTACTTCTTCAAACAATCAGTCGACGGTATTTAATGAGTGCTTACTATGTGCACAGCACTGTAGTAAGCACTTGGGAGAGTACAGACTCAGTGGCTCAGTGGAAAGAGCACGGGCTTTGGAGTCAGAGGTCACGGGTTCAAATCCTGGCTCTGCCAATTGTCAGCTGTGTGACTTTGGGCAAGTCACTTAACTTCTCTGTGCCTCAGTTACCTCATCTGTAAAATGGGGATTAAGACTGTGAGCCCCCTGTGGGACAACCTGATCGCCTTGTAACCTCCCCAGCACTTAGAACAGTGCTTTGCACATAGTAAGCACTTAATAAATACTATCATTATTATTATTACAGTACTACAGAGTTGGTAGTCACGTTCCCTGCCCACAACAAGCTCAGTTTCGAAGAAGAGACAGACATTAATGTAACTCCATAAATCACAGGTATGTGCATGAGTGCTGTGGGGCTGAGGGTGGGGGGAATACAAAGTGCCAAAAGGATACAGATCCAAGTGCATACCTGATGCACAAGGGGGAAGGAGTTGGTAAAGAGGGCTTAACTTCTCCAGGCCTCAGTTACCTCATCTGTAAAATGGGGATTAAGACTGTGAGCCCCAAGTGGGACAACCTGATCACCTTGTATCCTCCCCAGCACTTAGAACAGTGCATTGCACATAGCAAGCGCTTAACAAATGCCATTATTATTATTATTATTATTATTATTATTATTATTATTATTAATCAGTGAAGGCCTCTTGGAGGAGCTGCAACCTTAATAAGACTTAGACTGCGAGCCCTGTTTGTTCAGGACAGGGACTGAGTCCAACCTAATTAGCTTGTACCTACCCCTGAGCTCGTTTGACACATAGTAAGTGCTTAACAAATACCACAAAAAAAGGGTGGGGAAAGCAGTGATCTGGTGTTTTCGAAAGGGGAGGGTGTTCCAGGCCAGTGGGAGGATGTAGGAAAGGGGTCGGTGGTGAGACAGACAAGATCGGGACGTAGTGAGTAAGCTGGCACAAGAGGAGTGAAGTGTGGGTTTGGGCTGCAGGAGCAGAACATTGAAGTGAAGTAAGCGGGGGCAAGCTGAGTGCTTTAAAGTCAATTATAAGGAGCTTCCTTTTGTTGAGGAGCACTGTACTAAGTCCTTCGGAGAGTACAGTGCATCAGAGTTGGTGCCCTCAGTGAGATTACAGCCTAGAGGGGGAAACAGACAATAAAATAGGGGAGGCAGCAGAGTATAATGATATGTACACACATGCTGTTGGGGTAGGGTAAGGGTGAGTATCAGAGTGCTTCGGGGGCGGTACAGAACTAAGATATAGGCGACACAGAAGGGAGGGTGAATAGGGTCAGGAAAAGAGTGTTTAGTAAGGAAGGCTTCAGGGAGGTGATGTGATTTTTGGAGGGCTTTGAAGATGGGGAGAGCAGTGTCCTGTCAGATATGATGTGGGAGTTCTAAGCAGGAGGAAGGATGTAAGCAATGGATTTACAATGAGAAAGAGATGAGATCCAGGTGGAGTAAGTAGATTGAAGTTAGAAGAACAAAGTGTGCAGGATGGTCTGTAGTGGAAGATGTCCCCGAGGCTGCTTTGTCTGTATTGCTGAGCTGCTCCTGCCCTTCAGTGTGCCATTGGTCAGTCAAGAGCCCCTTCGTGGCTCCACGGTGCTGGCCCTTCTAGACTGTAAGCTCATCTTGGGCAGGGAAACATGTCTACCAACTCCGCAATATTGTACTCTACCAAAGACTTTGTCTGCAAATAGTAAGTGCTCAATAAATAGCATTGATTGATTGATTGGCAGCTTCCCCCAGATGAATGGCCCCAGTATCTGATTTCCAACCCATCCCACCCATTATAGTGTGTGTGAGGCTGCAGATAACGAAGTCTTGTGGAGAAAACAAGGGCCTGGCAGTCTGAAAACCTGGGGTCTCATCCCAGCTCTGCCCCTGGACTGCTATGTTACCTTGGGTATCTCACCTAACCTTTCTGGGCCTCAGTTTCCTCCTCTGTAAAATGACGATACTGTTCTTGGCAGAGGATTTGTGTGGCCCGGTCCCTCCTCTCATAATGACAATCACTCCTCTGAGCATTTGGTACTCTTGTTCTGCCCTTTCCTCTAAATTCCGTTATTTTAAAAACCTCAATTTTCCCATATACGATGTCATGGCCAGTGGCCAATCGCAATGCTGCACACTGAAATAGCAAGGATATGCTGTAATTAATTGACTCTCTAACAAAGAACTTGATTATATCTAAACTCTGGCCTCTGAAAGTAACCAAATGTGGTCTTCCGGACCCACCCATGTGAGAGAGTGAGGGAGGAGGGAGAGAGAGGGAGGGACGGATAGAGGGGCGGGAGGTGAGAGAGCCAAACAGAAGGAAAGATGGATGAAGGGAAGGAGGGACAGAGGGATGGAGGGAGGAAGAGAGGGACAAGGGTTGGAGAGAGAGAGGTACGGAGGCGACGTTTTGAGCCTTGATATGACCCTGCCATTGGAGCCTGATCAGCCTCTCAAAACTTTCACCCACCAGAACGAGAAGTAAAGGGACTTTTCCTTGTTAAGTCACAAACCTGAACTCAAAAACCCAATCAGCTGTCAAACTGCCAGCCAGGGACATAACCGGCCTGTAGGGTTATCCTGGAATGATTGCAAGTTTAAGAGTGCCATCTTGGACACTGGAAAAATCCACCTCAATTATCTGGGCCCAAATCTCCAGTGACCAACAGAGGCTGATGACTGTGGAGCCCAATGGGTGGTAGGGTAGGGAGACTGGAAGGACAGAGCAGTCTGACTGGTGGGGCATTGACAAGTGGGGCTAGATGACGGGTGGGGCGTGTTGACTTGTGGGACAGGGCAACCAGCAGGGAAGAACAGGTTGATCGGCAGGGCCCGATGACTGGCAGGGTGTTTTGACCAGTGGCAAGGATGACCAGCAGGGCAGGACGAGATGACTAACATGGCTTCAGTGAAGAACAAGTACAGTGCGCCCAGCCCGGGACCTTCCAGCATAGACTCCTCTTCCTGAGGCAGGGGAAGGTGGTTTGGGCCTGGATGGCCCAATCATGAGGTGGGCCCTGGGCCTGCTTGCTCACCTGCCGGAGGGCAACCTGCAGCTCTAAGAGCTATAACCTCTTTCCTTTGCTCTTTCCTGCAACTATGGCAACTGTCAGCAACTGTGCTGACCGATAATTGGTGGAAGTCAGAGTTTGGGAAGAACTCTGGAGCCTCACAGCCTCCTGTGAACTTGTTTAATTTATGACCTTGTTGAGTGACTGACTGCTCCCCTCTGGGTCGCAGGTTGCCCGGTTCTACCTGTCTGACGTGCAGGCTGTTAGGGCTGGTCTTGTCAGTCCTGCAGTCCACCAGCGTCTGTCTATCTGTCTGTCAGTCCTGCAGTCTGCTAGGGTCAGCCTGCCTGTCTTGCAGTCTATCAGGGTTTGTCTGTCCATCCTGCAGTCTTTGGGAACTGTCCATCTCTCTATCCGTCCTGCAGTACATCAGGGTCTGTCAGTGTGGCTTGCCTCAACCTCCAAGAGCCCAGGCTATGTCCAGTCCAAACAGCCCAGTCCAGGCCCAGTATGTCACTACCTGTGGATGAGGGACAAGACTGTCATATTGAGGGGCTGTGATTAGTGCCTCCTGGTAGGCAAGATCCTTACTAGAAACAGTTATGAAGACCAATCCCTTCTTCGAGGCTAATTCTCTTGGGTGGTTGCCTATTGGGACCCGTAAGTCTCTTTTTCTCTCTCTGTCTCCTCTCTGGGCCCGGATGTCCCACCTGCGGCAGTTATTTTTGTCTTTGCACTATCACGGCCGGTACACTTTTCCTGTTCTGAAAAACATTTCCCATAGTTGTTGTGTGCAGAGAAAGAGCTAAACGGAGCTTCTCTAGAGCCAATCCACTGCTAGAGGAACAAACCCTTAACCCCAAGTTCCCGGTGTGGCAGCCTTTCACCTCTCAGCTCCGGTCCTGGCCATTTCCTCTCTGGGACTGGAATTGCCAGCGAGAGCCAAGTAGGGTCGCCTTGCCCCGACTCGCACTACCCGAGAGTGCCGTGGCAGATCCTGGTCTAGACAAGGGAATCCGCCCAGAGTTGGAGCCCGGCCTGGGCCACTGCTACTCTCCTACTACAACCCAGTCCGCACACTTCTCTCTTCCAATGCTAACCTTCTCAGTGTACCTCGATCTTGTCTCTCTCGCTGCTGACCCCTCGCCCACGTCCTACCTCTGATGTGGAATGCCCTCCCTCTTCAAATCTGGCAGACAATTATTCTCTTCCCGTTCCAAGCCTTACTGAAGGCACGACTCCAAGAGACCTTCCCTGACTAAGTCCTCCTTTTCTCTTCTCCCTCTCCCTTCTGCATTGCCCTGCTCTGCTCCCTTCATTCATCACCCCTCCCCCCCATCCCCACAGCACTTATATACTCACCTGTAATTTATTTATTTGTATTAATGTCCGTCTCACCCTCTAGACTCTAAGCTCATTGTGAGCAGGGAATGTGTCTATTTATTGTTATGCTGTACTCTCCCAAGCACTTAGTACAGCAATCTGCACATGGTAAGAGCTCAATAAATACAACTGAATGAATGAATTAAATGAAAGGAGGGCACTGGCTCTAGAGGCTCACTTGCTCTTCAGCAGCCTCTGTCAGGGGGATGAGGGAAGAATGAGCGCTCTGGGTCCACAAGAAACTTCCTCTCAGTCCTTCCTCCAGGAAGGTCTTTAGGAAAATTCCAGAAGTCCTCTTGGCCCCTTGCAATTCAAACCATGAACAAGTTGAAACAGACAATATGCTAAGTGAAACAGACATGGAAAAAATGTCGAATTCTTGTCTGAGAAAGTTTCGGTGAATTTCCCAACCTTAACTAGGTGTTGAAATCTTCGAGGAAGACGTTTCTAGCTCAGTCTAGTGGGGCCTATCCACTTGTCATCAGCCTCTGTTGAGTCTACATTCATGCATTCATTCAATCATATTTATTGAGCACTTATAGACTGTGCACTTGTTGTGGGCAGGGAATGTGACTATTTATTGTTGCATTGCACTCTCTCAAGTGCTTGGTACAGTGCTTTGTAAACAGTAAACACTCAATAAATGTGATTGAATGAATGAGTGAATGAATGGTATTTGTTTATTAAGTGCTTTCTACGTGCCAGGCACTGTACTAAGCACTGGGGTGGATACAAGCAAATCAGGTTGGACACAGTCCTCGTCCCATGTGGGGCTCACTGTCCCAATCCCCATTTTACAGATGAGGTAACTGAGGCATAAAGAAGTGAAGTGACTTGCCCAAAGTCACACAGGGGACATGTGGTGGAAATGGGATTAGAACCCATGACCTTCTGACTCCCAAACCCGTGCTCTATCCACTACGCCATACTGCTTCTCTATGATGAATGTACTAAGCACCTGGGAGAATACAACACAACAGCAAACAGACACATTCCCTGCCCGCAACAAGCTTCGTCTAAAGTGTACAGTCTAGAGTCTACAGTGCCCTAGCGCTGGCCTAAGCACTAGAAGTGATCGGTTCCCCACTATCCCTGCCAGTGGAGATATGTGTCCGACTGAGCAATCGCTGCCCGTTCTTGGACCTAGCTGTCAGTCGGATGGCACTAAACACCCATGTTACACATTTCAGAGGCTCTCGTCTTTCTCGACCCTCTGTCGGTTCTGGGTAGGGCACCGTGGGAGCGGGCATCGAAGTCCTGAGTGTCCCAGGCTTGATCGGATGGCATGTAGGGCAGACTGTTCACTTTCCCAGAGTCTGGCCTTGCACCTGGTCTTCCTTCATTCATTCAATTGTATTTATTGAGTGTTTATTGAGTGCAAAGCATTGTACTAAGTGCTTGGGAGAGTACAATATAACAACAAGGGTGGGAATGGGGGAACTCTGGAGGCTGCCACCCCTCTCCTGATGCGGGAGGCTGACACAGGAGCTAGACAGGAATGGGATTACTCTGTGGATCCACGGTGGACTCTCTGGGCTCAGGTTGAGGGCCCCAGCACTTTCCCTCTGGGGGCTCCGGGGCACCTGGCCCTGCTATACACCAACCCAGAGAAACAGGTGCCAGGGCTTCCACCTTGCTGGGGTGGCAACAGCAATATTAATGATGATTTTAGTTGCACCCCCAGCCATGGCAAAAGGGGTAGTTTTACTGTTTCACCCACAGTGATGGTTGTAGTTAATCCCATGGCAACAGTGATGGTGTTACTGTTTCATCCATAGTCACGGTGCTAGCTATAGGTTTACTCTTTTCCCCTCAGTGACAGAAGTGGTTGCATTTTAGCCCACAGCCACGGTGATAGTGATGGTGTTACTGTTTCACCCATAGTGAAACAATGATAGTGAAAGGTTTACTCTTTTACCCACAGTGACAGTTTTACTTTTTCCCTAATAGCTACAGTGACTATGATAGTTTTACTGTTTCACCCACTGCGACAGTTTTACTGTTTGGCCTCTGTGACAGGAAAAGATTTACTGTTTTACCCATGGTGACAGTGACGGTTTTACTGCTTACCCCAGGCCTCGAGAAGCTTACCAGCGGGGTGTGAGCAAGATAGCAGAATTCCAGGGCACTCTGCCAGACCGTCGCGGATCCCTCAGTGCTCTGTATGTAGCAGTTGCCCTGTGCCGTTGGATGGATGATGGGATAGAGGAAGAACAAACTCAGTAGTGACCTGAGCAGAGGAGGCCGGTATGTGCTCTAACCCTGTGGAATTCCCCCAAGCCCTTACTACAGTGCTGGACACTTGGGATTTATTACTCTATTTATTTATTTATTACTCTATTTGTTTATTTATTACTCTATTTATTATTACTCTATTTATTTATTTATTTTACTTGTACATATCTATTCTATTTATTTTATTTTGTTAGTATGTTTTGTTTTGTTCTTTGTCTCCCCATTTTAGACTGTGAGCCCACTGTTGGGTAGGGACTGTCTCTATATGTTGCCAACTTGTACTTCCCAAGCGCTTAGTACAGTGCTCTGCACACAGTAAGCGCTCAATAAATATGATTGATTGATTGGGAGATGTCTAATTCAGCCAGCTGTTGTCAACCCCATAAAAGTGGTTTGTAGCTGAGTGCCTCTGGCTAGGGTTTGCACAGAGTGGGTGCTCTGACCTCCGCTTCGAAAGCCACCCGTCTCAGCTGTCTTAACTGGAATACAAGCTGCAGCTACTGTAAATTCCTTTTGGAAAGTCCAGAGGAACAGGCTGAGGCATCTTGCCCAGAGGGTTTTGCAGCCCCCTTGCTTCCAAGTGACTGATAGGAGTCAGAGAACCCCTCATTTGCTTCACCTAATAATAATCGTGGCATTTGTTAAGGGCTTGCTATGGATAAGCACTGGGGCTGATACAAAGTAATCAAGTTGGAAACTGACTCTCTACCACATGGGGCACACAATCAAAGGGGTAGAGAGAACAGGTATTTATTCCCCATTTTGCAGATGAGGAACGTGAGGCAAAGGAGAGGTTAAGCGTCTTGCCCGAGATCACACAGCAGAGCTAGGAGTAGAACCTATGACACCAGCCCTGTGCTCTTTACTCTAGGCTATGCTGCTTCTTTTTACCAGGGCTTCTGGATAATAGCCAGGGTCATTCTTTGACTAGCATGATGCCATTTGCCCAGGACAGGGCTCCATGGAAACGAGGGGCTCAGGAAATATTGTGGATGACTGGTGATTCTTCTGGGGACAGACGAGGCAGAGATGGGCCATCTGCCCCAGCGACCATGGTGGACCTCAGAAAGTGAGATTACAGAGGACGCTGCGGGAGAAGGGAGCAAAGTCACCCCAAGCCAGATAGGCTTGCCAACAGGGGACACGAGGAAGCCAGAGTCTGAAAGAGGTGCTGAAGGGGGCAGCAACCAGCCCAGGAAGGCGGGAACCTGGCTCACAGAATGGACCCTTGCCCCAAGAGGACTGGACTGCGTGGGTCCTGCTCTAGCACCCACTGTGGGAGTGTGATGTCACTGAGTTCCTGGATCAGGGCCCCCAGTGGGTGAGTAAGGCCACTTCAAACATTGGATCAATGCCCACCTTGGGTGAGGGATACCTTTTCAGACCTAGGAACAGCCCCCTCCCTTTGAAGCCCTTCAGAGGTTATAGGACAAATCGTTTGGCAGAACACGAAAGTTAACGTACATTCACTGAGAAGCAGCGTGGCTCAGTGGCAAGAGCCCGGGCTTGGGAGTCGGAGGTCATGGGTCCAAATCCCGGCCCCGCCAGTTGTCACCTGTGTGACTTTGGG
Source organism: Tachyglossus aculeatus (assembly GCF_015852505.1). Lineage (NCBI taxonomy): Eukaryota > Metazoa > Chordata > Mammalia > Monotremata > Tachyglossidae > Tachyglossus > Tachyglossus aculeatus. Next base: position 27,350,216 of record NC_052090.1, read on the forward strand.
TGAGTCACTTAACTTCTCTGTGCCTCAGTGACCTCATCTGTAAAATGGGGATCAAGACTGTGAGCCCCACGTAGGACAAACTGATCCCCTTGTATCCTCCCCAGTGCTTAGAACAGTGCTTGGCACTTAGTAAGCACTTAACAAATGCCATCATCATCATTATTTAATTAATAAATAAATAATTAATTAATAATTATTATTATTCACTGCTGTGATTGTGATACCAAACCAGCGCCACCTGGGGGCCAGTTTTTCCACTGCCGAACCAATCGACCAGCCCAGGTTCACTCCTTGCAGGAGGACCGCCGACACCGCACAGGTCAGTGAGCAGTCCGCCCAGGAGCTTCAGGGACCGCAGACCCACTCTCTGGTTGGCAACATGGAAAGAACTGGGTAGTCGGTACTGGGGTGCTGCCTGAGAAATGGGAGAGGCAGACATGGCCTGTCCTTAAGAGAGGAAGTGACCCTGGGGTGATGAGATTTTCAAGAGTCTTCAACCACATTCTCTGTTCTTCTGGAAGGCCTCAAAATTAGAATGCAATGACTAGGGCCCCGGGTCACTTCAAGCTTTTGTTTTATAACCCCGGCAGTTGAAGGAGCTACAGTCCAGCTTTCAATCAGGTTTCACAGTTTAGTCCTTTTTCTGATACACAGAAAGAAACGAGGCCAAAGCCCAGAGTCCAGTTTTTCTTCTTCAACCGGACTGGTTCTGGGGAGCGCAGTCGGCTTCAGCGAAAGAGGCTGCGGGGGCCTCAGGCCTTCTCATAGACCCGGGTGCAGACCACCCCTTTCATGGTGCACTCCTAGGAGACACAGAGTGGGTGAGGCGCTTGGGAGGGCAGACCTGGTCCAGTGAGGACAGGCTGCCCCTGGGGACCACCTCCCCTAACTGCCTGCCACCAGGCTAGGAAAAACCATATGGGTCAAACTGGGAAGATAAAACTCTGCTTCAACTTTGGCTGAAGTGGGCCCCGTTCTCGGGGTGCTCCTGAGGATTGAGAACAGAGAGAGGTGGCTGCCCTGGTGGGGCTCCCTGTCATGGCTTAGAGAGCCCCTCCCCTGTGGAGTAGCCCCCACTCCTTCCCTTCCCTGATCTCTTCTCGTCTGGGAAGTTCAGGGGCCGCACTCACCACCACCATCTTCCCGTCCACCAGTTTTCTCTTTATTGTCGTCTGCTTGCCGTCCCACTTCTGGATGTGGTTCAGGGCTCCCTTTTCTAAGGTCACCACACTCTGCAATGACACAATAGCTTCACTGATGTTTGCAGATCCAGACACCCACAGAGGCACTGCCTTCATTGCGGAGTCATTTCGGTGGGGCTAGGGGCATGCGGGGGGGAAGAGGGGGAGTCAGGGTGCTGGGTGGGAGTGTGTGGTGCGGGGCAAGGGGAACATGAGATGGGGGCAGAGATGCAGGGTGTGGTACATGGAATGGGGGTAGGACTGGAGTGAATGGCAAGCTCACAAGGTGTGGGGGGGCAAGGGTCAAGGGCGCAGAGAGGGGAGGGAGGTGCGGGGTGAGGACGCAGGACTGCGAGACATAAAGTGGCATTGGGTTTTCATCACAACAAGAAGAGCCTCACTGGGTCTGGCAGAGAGGGCACTGTAACACGTAGCTTTGGGCTTACCTTGGTCTTCCTGTTATCTGCGGTGGTTTCGTCAAACTCCTGGCCCAACTTGAAGGAAATCTCTGTGCTTTTCAAGGTGCTGTCTGTTCTCAGAGTTACTGTGTCCCCCTTCATGCTGATGGTCACACTGGGCCTGGCCAGATTGCCCAGTTTCCGGGTGGCCAAGCCCACTCCTGCAGGCCAGAACCAGATCCCCATTTTACCTAGCTGGATGGAACCTGCCTAGCTTGGGATGGGGGGAGGGATGCTCACCTCTGCCCTGCTTGATGCCCTCGACCCTCCCGCCTCTAGTGTCTGCCTGAAGCGTGCCATGGTGGGGCCTGTTTCCCAGGAGGAAGCAGCGGGCTGGTCGGTGGTTGTCCCAGGGCCAATTAGGTCCAGCCAAGGCCTCCCAGAGATCCAGGGTGGGCCCCCGACTCATGCTCCTGAATCCAAGGAAGTCTGGGAAGCATTGGGGCCCAGTTCTAGTGGAGTGGCCAGTGCGTCCCTTCTAGACTTCAACTCAGTGTGGGCAGGAAGCACGTCTATCGACTCTGTTATAGTCAGGCAGTCAATCATATTTATTGAGCACTTACTGTGTGCAGAGCAGCGTGGCTCAGTGGAATGAGCACAGGCTTTGGAGTCAGAGGCCATGGGTTCGAATCCTGACTCCATCACATGTCTGCTGTGTGACCTTGGGCAAGTCACTTAACTTCTCTGAGCCTCAGTTACCTCATCTGTAAAATGGGGTTTAAGACTGTGAACCCCACATGGGACAACCTGATCACTTTGTATCCCCCCCAGCGCTTAGAACAGTGCTTTGCACATAGTAAGCACTTAACAAATGCCAACATTATTATTATTACTAGGCACTGGGGAGAGTACACTGCAGGAATAAACAGATACATTCCCTGCTCGCAATGAGCTTACTCTCCCAAGCCCTTAGTACAGTGCTCTGCACACAGTAAGCATTCAATAAATACAACTGATTGATTGATTGAAGATTTCCTTGAGGAACTGGACAGCAGAGCACGGTGGGGGCCACTGGGGCTAGAAAGGACTGAGCTCCCTGAGGTTCGGGCCCAGGTTCCGAGCGGGCCACTGATGCATCAGAGCAAAGTCAAGGCAGCTGGGCAGAGCATCTGCCCTCCTGACTGCTGCCATCTCTTCCGTGGCTCCGCCCACCCTGCTCTGGGTTGTAACGGGACTGGCCTCTGGCAACGGGTGGCCTAGTGGATAGAGAACTGGCCCGGGAGTCAGAAGGATCTGGGTTGTAATCCTAGCTTTGCCACTTGTCTGCTGCGTGACCTTAGGGATGTCACTTAGAGAAGCAGCGTGGCTCAGTGGAAAGAGCACGGGCTCCGGAGTCAGAGGTCATGGGTTCAAATCCCGGCTTCGCCAATTGTCGGCTGTGGGACTTTGGGCAAGTCACTTCACTTCTCTGGGCCTCAGTTCCCTCATCTGTAAAATGGGGGTTAAAACTGTGAGCCCCCTGTGGGACAACCTGATCACCTTGTAACCTCCCAGTGCTTAGAACAGTGCTTTGCACGTAGTAAGCGCTAAATAAATGCCATCATTATTATTATTATGATTACTTAACTTCTCTGTGCCTCAGTTACCTTAATGGGGATTAATAATAATAATAATAATAATAATAATAATAATAATAATAATAAGATTGTGAGCTCCGTGTGGCACGGGGACTGTGTCCAACCTGATCACCTTGTATCTACTCCAACACTTCATCATCATCATCATCAATCGTATTTATTGAGCGCTTACTGTGTGCAGAGCACTGTACTAAGCGCTTGGGAAGTACAAGTTGGCAACATATAGAGACAGTCCCTACCCAACAGTGGGCTCACAGTCTAAAAGTGCCTGGAACATAGTAAGAGCTTTAAAAAACCCAAAATTGTTATTATTATTATTGTCACTCACCTAGCGCTTTCATGTAGTCCTCAAAGTTCTCGCTGGAGGAGAGCCTCCAGGTCCCGACGAACCGGCTGCACATGGTGCTGGGCCGGGCTGGGCTAGGCAGCCGCACGAGAGACAGTAGGACGGGGAGAGGGCAGAGGGACTGTGAGCGAGCTGGCCTTGATAGCTCCTTTTCAAGGATGCTTGAGGCACATGATTCTTCATGCAGCCAATGGGGCAGACACCCTGGGCAGAGGCGAAGCCCCATCCAGCTTTGCTCTTTCATTAGTAATATACAATGGAGAAGTCGCTTACCAGGCGAGGTTCCCACATACAACCGTAGTTTCTTCCCCCAACAAAAATGCTTTGACAAAGGCGCCTTCTCCCAGGCGAGAGCCGACTCGGCCTTCAGACGCCGCTCTGTGGGCACAAGACGGCTAAGGGGAGGGGCTGCGGCCACAGACCCTGACACAGCACTGGCACTGGTGACTTGAGCCTGCTGGGCCCTGGAGGAGGGCCAGGAGGGAGAGGGGAGAATTAGGGGTGTTGGAGGGTCTGTAGTTGCTCCCCGGGGGAGAGTTAGGGATGGAGAGGGAAAAGTCAGGAGTGTTGGATTGTCTGTGCTACGTCACCGGGGGAGAGTTAGAGATGGACCGTGGCCTAGTGGAAAGAGCAAGAACCTGTGTTCTTATCTCGACTCCATCAGTTGCTCGCTGTGTGACTTTGGGCAAGTCACCTAATTTCTCTGAGCCTCAGTTATCTCATCTGTAAAATGAGGATGTAATTCCTGTTCTCCCACTTATTTAGTCTGTGAGCCCCATGAGGGGAAGAAATTGTGTTTGACCTGACTAACTTGTATCTACACAGTGCTTAGAAATGTGCTTGACACTTTGTAAGCACTTAACAAATACAATCATTCTTAATGTTATTATGGAGAAGGGAAATTTGATCGTGTTGGATGGTCTGTGCTGGCCAAGACCACCCTAAGGCCAAGTCCATAGTCAGAGGCCAGAGGTTATGTCACTGTGGGAACCCCCCTCAACTTGGGGCCTGGCCCTGAAGATTCCTGTTGCCAAAATCTCTCACAGCTGGGTCAGCTCTGAATTGGGACATGATTGGACGAGATCATGGAATGGTCTCTGGACTTTATGTCTTCTTCTTGTATGGGCTTCAAGCTGCCTGGTATAGTGGACAGATCACGGGCCTGCAAGTCAGGAGGTCATGGGTTTTAATCCTGGCTCTGCCACTTGTCTGTTTAGTGGTCTTGGGCAAGTCGCTTCACTTCTCTGGGCCTGTTACCTTATCTGTAAAATGGGGATTGAGGCTGTGAGCCCCACCTGGAACATGGACTGTGTCCAACCTGATTGGCTTGTGTCCATCTTAGCGATTAGTATAGTGCTTGGGTCACAGTAAGCCTTTAACAAATGCCATAATTTTTATTATAATTATTATTTCCTACACCTTCCTTCTCCCCAGCCTCTCCATGGTCTCCCTGTCCTCTCTGACCCCATTCTCCCTCTCTACTGGGGATGTTTGGAATTTCTCCCGGGTCCCTTCCTGCAGATCACCCCAGTCCATGACCCCGCTTTCCACAGGTAGCCCTTGTTGTGCGCCTTGCTCCCCCAGAACCTGCCCTGTTTCTCCCCATCCCCTCCAGCCTGGTGTCCCCCAACTGGCTCTCCCACCCCTTGGGGGTGCTGCCCAGGTCCCTGGGCTCCTTCTGACCCTGCTCTCCACTCCTTTCTTTTCCAGTTCTGGGTCCGGGCCCTGGACTCTCCAAACTTCCCTCCCCAAAACGATCCCTGGCACTGTTGAGGAGTCACATGTCTTAAAATAATAATGATGACATTTGTTAAGTGCTTACTATGTGCCAAGCACTGCCTTACGAAGGCCTGGTCAATCATTTGTCCTCCCTGGCACTGTATCTGGTGCCACCCTGGGCTCCATCCCAAGCACCAATCCATGCGCCATTCCAAGCTATCTCAGAGTACATAATTTCCTTCAATCATCACTGGTCAGGAATGAGGAATGTTGATAAATCCACTTGACACCTCTAGTCCTGGACTGGCCCAACTGCCCACTGGCCCTGGACTGACCCAGCTCCAGACTGGCCTGGAGTGGCCCAGCTATAGACCGGCTCCAGACTGGCCCAGTTTAACACCAGCCTGGGATGGACCTAGATCCAGACCAGCCTGGAACTGATTCAGCTGCAGACAGGCCTGAAACTGACCCAGCTCTAGACCGGCCTGGGACTGGCCCAATTCCAGACTGGCCTGGGACTGGCCCGGCTCCATACAAGCTGTGATGTTCTGGGTGTTCAGGAAGGCCACCTCTCTCATCTGTCCCTCTCACCAGCCCCGCACCCCCCGTCCTCCTCCAGGTGGCCAATCTGGAGCTGGGACAATATGGAAATGTCAAGCCACTTCTGTGATTGATCAGCTGGGGCTGAGGGAGAATTTGAAAAACGTTGAGGTTAGGATCGAAGCACTCATGTCTTGCAAGTGGTTCTTATTGGTTCTTTTTCGTGAATTTTTTAATTTCCTCGAATAGAGTCCCAGTGTAAGGAGACAGACCTTCCTGGCCACCTACAACAGCTCTCCCTGAAGTCACCGGAGGAGGGATCATTATTTAGATGGATGACTGGCCACTTCTTGCCAAAGGCGGTGGTATTGGGGCAACCGAGGCAGAGGAACCGGAAAAGAAAACACAAAGTGGAGGGCACCACTTGACTACTGCATCAACCTTCTTGCTGACCTCCCTGCCTCCAGCTGCTCTTTCTCCAGTCTTTGAAAGTGACTATTCCTCCAAGGGATTCACATTCAGAGCCCTACAGGGTTTGAAGCTCTGCTTTCAGGCTTGGTTTGGCCCAATTCCACTATGTCAGAGCTTATTCTGGCCTTCTTGGAAAACGACCAGGTAAGGGAGACTATTCTTGGTGGGGCAGGGGCAAGGTGGTCTTCCTGGAGGAAATGGGCACTTGCTGGGAATCGAGGGTTCTGGTGTGACCAAAGCAACTCTGACCTGTGCTGTGCCAGTTGACAGGGCAGAGATGGAGGAAATGACTCGGAGGATATGGTTTGTCATTTGCTGAGGCCGGGCCTTCCTCCCTCCCAAAGACAATCTGAGAGCGGACAGGGACCCGGGTGGAGAGAGGCCCAGGGGCGACAGAGGGGCAGGAGCCACGGCCGGATCGGGGTCTGCCTCCTCTGCTGGCACAGACCCTGCTCCGCCCTCCTGAATACATTTCCCGGCTACCGAGGCCTCTCTGTGGAAGGCAGGTTCAGGGTTAGACTGGCTTCCCCAAGCCATGGAGGGCTCCCCACCCCCTGGTTGCCTCAGAGACCCTCCCCATCCCTCCAGAGAGTGAGCAGAAGAGGCATGGGACAGTCCAAGTTGACTAACCAGGAGGGCGGGGGTCCAGGAGGGCCCTCTGAAGGAGGCTGAGGACAGGGCAGGGCTGACCGTGGGACTCCTTAGGATGTGGGTGCTCAGCAGCTGAGTGAAGACTTATTTTGGAGAAGCTGGAAGCAGTCAGTAGAAGCAGGACTGTAAACACTTCCTGGGCAGGGGCTGATTCTTTTTCCCTGATATAGACTGTTCCCAAGTATGTCCTATAGACCCCTGCAAAAGGGAGGCACTTGGCATAGTTCCTTACCCTCAGTAGGGGCCCAGCATAATGCTTAAAAAAAATGATGGTATTTGTTAAGCACTTACTCTGTGCTAAGCACTGTAAAGTGCTGCTTTAGCCATAGTGAGTATCCAATACAACACCCTGTGCCCAGCAGGTGCCCAGTGCAGTGCTCTGCATCTAGTAGGCATTTAGTACCATGCTCTGGTCACAGTGGATGCCCAGCACAGGGTTCTGCACGTGGTAGGTGCCAGTACAGGGCACGCCCTACAGTAGGGGCTCAATAAATGTTGACATTGCTTCCGCTAGATAGGCAGGATCCCTTGAACCTTTGGCTCATCAAGCCCACCCCAGCCAGGAAGAGAGGTACAGACCCAAGACAGGAATCCCGGGTTCATCAGGGGGACAGGCAGTAGTCCCTCAAGCTCACAGCCTCAGGCACTGCTCCCCTCTCTACTCCAGGGGTACTGGGAAGAGCCTCCCTCCCGGTCACCCCATGTGCCCTCTCCCTGGGAGAGGAAGGGAGGGGTACATAGGAGAGCACCTGGATGGCCTCTGGGTGGGCCTTGATGTTCATTCATTCAATCTTATTTATTGAGTGCTTACTGCGTGCTGAGCACTGTTCTAAGTGCTTGGGAAGTACAAGTCGGCAACATAATGTGATGCACAGTATTTTCACCCCCCTCCTCCCATCTGTCCCCAAAGCCCTGGTCATCCTAGGCCTTCTCCCGCCTCGCTCCCTGCCAGGGGGAACTGAGGGGGAGCCCGGCATAGTGGTAACAATCAAATTCCTGTGGGACAATGGGAAATTCAGGCAGGCCCATAATACAGCTCTGTCCTGCCCAGCTCAGGGGACAGTGGGACAGTGACACTGCCTCTATCTCTCCTGAATGGCTGGAGCCGGGGGCAAGGGAGACAATGGGGCCTTTCAGCTGTGGTTCTGAAACGGCTCCCAGCTAGATCCGGTGCCGAGGTGGGTTCATTCTCATTGGGAGCCCATGTCCACCCGCTGCCCGTCCACCCGCCTGCCAGTCCGTCCGCCCTCCCCCCTAGAACAGTCCCTTGTTTTCACCCAGCTCCCATCGCCGCAGTCTCCCCCGCCCCGAGGAAGAGCCGCAGCATCGGCTGGGTGGGAATTCTTTATTGGGATTTGTCTCTGCTCCCTTCATGTATGTGGCTTTGCTGTCACCCCGGGGCTCGTGGTCTTCAGGAAGCAGACGATCCTCTCTGGGACCCTCAAGCCCTCTTGTAGATCCTGGTGCTGACCACAGTGTTCATGGTGCACACCTGTTGGGTGGCCGAGACGGCGGTTCTGGGTGGCCGCTGACTGCCTATTCCCCAGCCTATTCCCCTATGCCCCAGCCGCCCCCCCCCCGCCCCCCGGCCCCCCGAGGGACTACAGGACCCAGAAGGCTGGTTCAGTCTCAGATTCAGGTGTGCAACTCACCACTCTCAGGGTTTCCCCCACGACTTGTCGTCTTATGGTGGTCTCTTTGTCATCCCATTTCTGCGTGTGGACCAGGGCTCCGCCCTCCAGGGTGATGAGGCTCTGTGGGCAGGAAGCGCCAAAGCCCAAGGGCTCTTTCTCTCCCTCCCACTCTCGCCCCAAGCTGCAATTGTCCACTGGGTTCAATCTCCCTGTTCGAATGACAGTCCAACTCCCCCAGGTTGCACATCCCTCCCCCCTGCTCCACCCCAGCACTACTCTGACCTCGGGCAGTTGGGAGGAGGATATCGAGCCCAGGTTCTGCCTTGGCACAGCAGCCCCTCAGCATGTGGGGGCACACTGCTGTCCTTGTGGAATTTCCAGGAGAGGAGGGTTCCCCGCCTCACTCACCTTGACTTTCCTGTTATCGGCTGTGGTCTCGTCAAATGGCTGGCCCAACCGGAAGGAGATGGTGCTGCTGGCGGCAGTGCTTTTGGTCTCGATGGTGATCACGTCCCCATTGCAGCTGATATGAACAGTGGGTTTTGCTGACCCACCCAGCCGCCTGGTGGCCAGATCCACGCCTGAAAGCAGGGCTCGGCATCAGCCTGGTCCCCTTCACCGGCCCCCAGCTGCTGACAACTCCCAAGAGGAGCACCCTCCACCCACCCCGGCCCATCACCTCCCGTCACATTGGAGAACACCTGTCCTTCGCTTCGCTTCCGCAGATGGTCAGGTCTTTCTCCTCTACCCAACCGTCCACATAACTAATGCCAACTTGCAGTCGGGTGTAGATCACCCAAGGGTTTGGGCAAAAGAGTTTGCTTTGGCCCATGTGGGCCTGGCCCTTCATATGTGTTTGAACTCCCCAGGAGCCCCTGACTCAAAGTTCTAATCCTAGGCTCTATTGTACTGCAATCCACCAAGAGCTTAGCATGGTGCTCTGTACACATTAAGCTCTCAATAAACACCATTGATCAGACACGAAATATCCTTTCAATTGTCCTGCAGGGAGCAAAACAAGTCATGGTGGCTCTTCAAAAGTTTGGGAACAAAGCAAAGTGCCTGGAGTAGATCTGTGGGCACTGGACTTCTTCAGAAAGGTGTTGGCCCTTGAGTCATTCCAGAACACTGGAAAGGCAGGGAAGTCCAGCTTTCCAGTCCCCATGGGCAGTTCCAACAGGAGCATGTCCTGGCCACAAAGCAGCACCCACCCGACATGGCCCTGGAGAAGACTGCTGGGAATTTCCTTCAAGGATGAGGGCAAAGGTGAAGAGGACTCTGCTCTCCTCTGCTCTGACCCTGGGCATTCATACGGAGTGGAACTAACTTCCCAGTCAACATGGCCACCACCGGGAGCTTGACTCAGAGCCGAGCATCTCCCTCCCCAAGACGAGACCTAATGGCTTCTCCCCACCTGTTCTGCAACAGCTGAATGGGAACTGCTGGAGAACCCAAGCTGCAGGCCTGTGATGGTGAGAGAGTTTCCGGAAAAAAAGGGTTTAGACCGGTGAGAATCCCAACAATTCTTTTCCCAAGCGTCCAGAGAGGAGAATGTCTTACACTTGGCTAGAGGTGGGTTGGAAAAAGTTCAGTGGGATGGAGGGTCAGTGTTTCCTCCTTGGGCATCTGGGGCCGAACCCCCAGGGAGAGGCTGATCCTGTGGACAGGCCACTGCCCCTCCCAAGCCATGTGACCACAGCCCTCCCTGCCCCGCCTCACCCAACTCCTTCATGTACGCGTCGAAATTCTCGCTGGAGACCAGCGTCCAGGCTCCCACGAAGGGCTCACACATGCTGTCGCTCTGGGGGCTAGGTCAGGCTGGGCCGAGCTTGCTGATGAATTTCTCTTAAAGGGCCTGGGACCGCGTGATGCTCGGGGGAGCCAATCAGAAGTGGCCACCTAAGGGTGCAGCCACCTGTGTCCCCTCTCCTTGGTTTAGCTGCAAATTGGAGTCCCATTTAGCAGGTAAATGTGATTTTGGGGGGTGATTAGCCCTCAGACAGTTTGTGGGGGGTGATTAGTAGATGGTTTGGGTGGGTGATTAGTACTAGGACAGTTCAAACACAGTCTCCCTGGAGGTTTTGACAAACCCTACTTATTGTTTACCTCTGAAAAACTTTTAGTAGGAATCAGCCTTTTCCACCGTACTCATCTTCAAAACAATTCCTTCCCCTCCCTCCCATCCCGCCATCTCTGCCTCCCTGCCTTCCAGCCCTGATGTGTTGGCTTGATAGTCTCTGAGTGCTTTGAGCTCCTCAGAGAGAAGAGCAACAAGGCTTTCTCTCTGTCTAATTATCACTGATCCAGGGACTTGAAAGCCAGGCATTCAGGGGGCGGGAGAACGCCGAAGGGCTAGGGCTTGGGTTTCAAGTAGTTGTTAGTTAGAAAAAAAACCACTTAAGTGTTTGGAAGTGTCCTGTGCTTAGCATCAGCCAAGCACTGACAGAGCTGGGGTGGCTGGAAGCCTATAGATGGTGTCCCTCCACCCTGCCTCCCCCTGGGCCAGCAGGGCTGACCAGGACAGGGGCTGGGCATTCGATGCCCAAGAGGCTGAATGTTGAGATCCTGGAGGAATCCACGTGGGAGACGCCTCTGAGCCTCAGGTGGTGGCCAGCTGCAAGTGTTGGGGCTGGGCCGATGTGGGAGGTCACAGAGTTTGCAGAGCCGCGAGGGGTGCAGACATGGAGTTGGAGCTGAAGGGAGGCTGGTTCAGAAATGCACAACAGGAAGCATTTCCTCCCCAAGTGGGGTTGAGCCCGAGGAATCCAGCTCCTCAGAGAGCTTCGTAGCTGGAAATATCAGTGGCTCCAGAGGGTTTGGGTAGAGCAATGGGCAAGACCTCGTTGCTCAGCTACTGGGGGCGAGTCAGGAATGGAGAGAGGAGAGCCAGGGGGATCAGATGGTGCATGGTGGGTTACCAAGTATGAGAGGGGAGAGACAGAGGTGTTGGAAGATCCAAGTTGGGTCACTGGAGCTAAGTCAGGGAGGGTCAGGGGTATTGAATGGCTTTTGCTGAGTAAGAGGCAGGGAGAGTCAGGAATGGGAAAGGGGGAATTAAGGGTGTTGGGTGGTCTGTGTTGGGTCATTGGAGGACAGTCGGGGATGAAAAGGGAAGAAGTAAGAGTGTTGGATGGTTCATATTGGGTCACTAGGGGAAAGTCAGTGGTATTGGCTGGTCTGTGTGGGGTCATAGGCAGGGAGAGTCAGATTGGAGAGGGAAGAGTCAGGGGTGTTGGATGTTTCTTGCTGGGACATTGGGAGAGTCAGGGATGGAGAGGGGAGATTTAGGGGTGTTGAATGGTTTGTTCTGGATCACTAGGGCATTGTCAGGGATGTAGATGGGAGAGTCAGGGGTCTTGAAGGGTCTGTTCTAGTTCCCTGGGCTGACAGTCTGGGTGGAGAGAGAGAGAGTGATACCTTGCTGGGTCACTGAGAGAGGGTGATACCTGCCCTTGGGTTTCTAGGGTTTCGTTATACCCATGGAGACCCATACTGGGTCACTGTGAGAAGGTGGTGATATCACAACCTTGTCCATCTAGAAAGTCAGAAAGATGTGAAGCCCAGGTTCCTGAACTTCCCCTGCCCTGATACTGTCCTGGCACTCCTTGGAGGCAGTGGTGATCTCAGAAGGTCTCTGCCCTCTTGGTCAGTATCACCATTTTGGAGGAGTCTCACACTGGAGGGAGAGGAGGTGATCTTCAGGGGAAACAAAGAATGGTGAGAACCGTGTGTGTGTGTGTGTGTGTGTGTGAGAATAAATAACAGTGTCCCTAGTTCTCAAAGAAAATGCCACCGACCGTGAAATTCCCCAAGGTGGTTGGAAATAGCCCTGTGCGAGACCACAGTTCGGTAAGTAATTGGAAGAGATTCAGGGACCCTACGATAATGTGTGATGGGAGAGTTTGTCAGGATGACCAGAGAGAGGTTCCTGGTAGGTTGAAGGGAACTGGGCTGGCACTAGTGGATATAACTGGGGGATTCTGTTGGATAGAATCTTTGCCCGCCTGCCCCCTCCTCCCTGCCCCCTGCCCCAGCTCCTCAGATATCTCCTTCAAGTTCTCATAATCTTCTTCAGAGGTTCAGCCTCCAGGGTGAGGTGGGTGGGGGTGGGGAGAGTGGATGTACAAGAGAAGCAGCATGGCTTAGTGGAAAGAGCACGGGCTTGGGAGTCAGAGGTCGTGGGTTCTAATCCCAACTCTGCCACTTGTCAGCCGTGTGACTTTGGGCCAGTCACTTAACTTCTCTGTGCCTCAGTTACTTCGTCCGTAAAATGGGGATTAAGACTGTGAGCCCCACATGGGACAACCTGATTACCTCGTATCTACCCCAATGCTCAGAACAGTGCTTGGCACATAGTAAGCGCTTAACAAATACCATTATTATTATTATTATTATTGTTATCATTATTACACTGTGGGGAGCAGGGGTCTAATTCCTTCTTCTAACTTCTGTGGGCTGGAAGGCTACCTCTTGCTTTCAGGGGAAGAGTGTTCCCCTGCACCCCTCCGGGATCTGTCTGGCTCCAGGCAAATTGTCCTCCTGCCAACATCCCAACACCTCCGGGTCTCATTGGAGCACTCGAAATTGAGGGTGAATTTGTGACTAATCCAACTTATCCAGTTCCCAGTGTGACCTAGATGAGTCCCATTGGCTTTCCCAGGAAGCAGTGCTAGCAGGTGTTTGGGAGCTCTCCCCTCAGCCGAGTCCCAGCCCTCTCCACTCATCACGCATCGTGGGCCCAGCCTCTCCGTGGGCAGGGGTGGGGAGGGAACTCAGCCAGGTTCCATGTTCTCAAGGGGCTTTGGGATCGGTGAATTCATCTGTCCCAGGACACTTCAGCTCAAGGCAGCGGGGCCTCTTTTGGGTCTGGGTCTGTCCTCTGTGCCTTCCCTCTTCACATGTCTCTCTCTTTCTCCCTCTCTCCCTTCTCTGGGCCTCTCCATCTGCACATCACCCCCAGCCATTTCCCCTTTTATCCCCATCCTGGCCTTTGGCTAGCTGGAAGAAATGGCCTAGTGGAAAGAGCATGGGCCTGGGAATCAAAAGATCTGGGTTCTAATGCTGCCTCACCTGTAAAGTGGGGATTCAGAAGCTGAGCCCTATATGCGACAGGGACTGTGTCTAACTCAATTACCTTGTATCTACCCCAGTGCTTAGTACAGTGCTTGGCACATAGTAAACAATTAACAAATGCCAGTTATTATACTAAGCACTTAACAAATACCATTGTTATTATTACAAGGCCGCGACCTCATAGGATCCCCCATGGGGTTGGACAGCCCTTCCATGGCACCCAGAAAGTCAGTCAGTAAGCTTCCGGGAGGTTTATTCATCCTCTACACCCAACAGAGTAACCGTTTCTTCCGGAATGCCCAGTGGGACCCAGTTTGGCGAGAAGAAGTTTCATTAGGAGAACACAGCTGACGAGATGATGGATCTGAGCTTGGAGAATGCCAGCCTGCCAGCCTTGGCCTGGGTGGGGAGAGTCATGCCTCATGCCTTCTCGTAGACTCTAGTGGAGGTGACGCCTTTCATGATACATTCCTGGAAAAGAGAAACTTGCTTGGAACTTCTAAATAAGATCACACTTGGGCTGGAGCCAGATGTTAGAACTGGGAAATGGTTTCATCTCCTCCTGCCCACATCTGAGTCGGTAAAGCGGGCGTGCTGAGGTGAGCCGAGGGGCAAGAGGAGCCCCCACTGGAGATGGGGAAGAGATTGGCCGTTCTAGGCTAGAAAGGATTCTTCAGTCCCCCGGCCACGGCCTGCCACCTTGTCACAAAGTGTAATGTTCAAGGGCTTGTGCTCCCTCAGTGCCTGAGGAGCTCAATAGGGTCAGTGCCAACGTTCATGCCAAGGAACCCCCCTACTTGCCACTAGAGGGTAAAGTGGCCAGATTTAGTTATCCTCTCCACTCACCTCTGAAGCTCAAGCATCATTTTATGTTGGGGTTCACCTTCCCCGGCTTCAGTCACTGGGAAAGATTACTCCCCAGCTCACCGGGCCCGGATCTGAGTCCGGGATAGGTGTCCCCTAACCAGGTCATTTGGCTGCATCCATGGGGGCCTTGGAGACTCCACCAATAGGTGGACCATGGGGGTCTCTGGCTCCTGGTGTTTACAGGGTCACTGAGTTGGAAATGACTCACCAAGCTCATCCTAGACTGTAACCTCATTGTGGGCAGGGAATGCATCTGTTATATTTTTATACCATACTGTCCTAAGTGCTTAGTACAGTGCTCTGCACACAGTAAGCGCTCAATAAATACGATTGACCGACTGACCCCCCGATTCACTATCCTCTGACTCACCACCCACCATTCACCATCCCCTGACTCACCACAACAAGTTTTCCATCCACCAACTTTCTCTTGATCGTGGTCGACTTTCCATCCCATTTCTGCACTTGAACCAGCTCACCTCCGTCAAGGGTTATGACACTCTGCCCGGATCAAGAAAGAAAAGTGACGCGGTTCCACCACCCACAGAGGTGCTGGCCTGGAAGTGGAGCCAGAGAGCCTCCAGCCTCATTGGCTCATTTTCCCCTAAATGGCAGAGTCTGAAGACGGTGACTCTGTGAAATCCATCTTCTCTCCTGTCCCCTATCCCCTCTCCATTCTTTTTTGTCTCGCTCCCCTTGGCTCCACTCCTCCCCTTCCCCTCCTCTCCTTTCTCCTCTCCTCTTCTCTCCCCTCCTTCCCTCTCTCCTCCCCGACTCTTCCTCTCCATTTTCTGTCCTTTCAGGAAACCTGATTTTTACCTTGACTTTCCTGTCATCCGCAGTGATTTCATCAAACTCCTGGCCCAACGTGAATGAGAGTTCGGTGTTTTTAAAGGTGCTTTCCGACTTGATGGTGATGACATCGCCTTCGATGCTGATGGTTGTGCTGGGTTTGGCCATGCCTGCCATTTTCCTTGTGGCAAAACCCACTCCTACCGTTCGGAGATGAGAACAGGTATGGTTTAGTAGTAGTAGTAACAATGATAATAATGAATGTGGTGTTTGTTTAGCACTTAGTATGAGCCAGACACTCTACTAAGTGCAGGGGTAGATGCAAGTTTATCAGGTTGGACGCAATCCTTGTCCTCACATGGGGCTCACAGTCTCAATTCCCATTTTACAGATGAGGTAACTGAGGCACAGAGAAGTGAAGTGACAAGGTCACACAGCAGGCAAGTGGCAGAACCGGGATTAGAACCTATGACCTTCTGACTCCCAAGCCCGTGCTCTATCCACTAAGCCATGCTACTTCTCCCAGTGCTGGCTGTCAGGTCTGTTCCCACGATTTGAATTTCTTCCATCCCTATACACTCCCTGTGCTATGTGAGATGTGTGTGTACATGTGTGTAATTTCTAAGGATGGTCAAAGGATGCCTGGAAGAAGGTGCCTTTTGGCTACCAAAAGCACAACCCAGGCTTCTGTCTGGGAGGCTGGGATGAGAGGGGTGCAGGCCCAGGAATTAGGGGAATTGGGAGGTCTCTACAAGGAGCTGGGGAGGAGAGGATGTGATGTATGAGTCTTCTTTGGGAGAGAATTGATCTGGCTAGGATAGACGCTGGGATGGAGGAGGCAGGGCCCTGCTGTCTGCCGTGAGATGTCAGCCTCCTCCTCTACCTGAATCCCTCCCACCCCCAACACCTCTGTCTCTTCCCTAAGAGGGTTGAAATCCTGCTGATGACTTGAAACAGACAAAATCACCTTTCGAATTCACCTGGAAGTCATTCCATGAGTGACCCTTAGCCTGACATGGAGGTTTAGTGACAGAGAGACACACAGAGAGAGACAGACAGAAACAGAGGTAGAAACAGAGACAGAGAGAAAAAGAGAGAGAGAGAGTCAGGTGGGTGGCAGGGAGTCTCTGCCATTGCCACTGCTGCTGCTCCATTGGGCACTTTAATGGTGCTAAGGGGTCAGGTCGACTGCCCACATATAGGTGGGGGGGTACAGATGCAGTTCAGGCTGGCACCTGCACTTGCTGCTATGGCTGTCCTGCTTCCAATGCATCAGTCAGTGGGTACAGGGGAGGCACCAGATGGGGGCTGGGCTCCATCTCCTCCCATGCATTGATTACATTGTTGCAGGATTAGCTAATCCCCATGAAGGGCTTTGTTTTCCTCCAAGAGTTTGCCACAGAATTTTATGTCCAAAAATGATTTTGAGAAAAGTCCCTCAATGCTTACGGGGCCAGAGTCCTGGCCTCAAGCCCCTAACCTCCTGAAGCCTGGGAGGTAGAGGTGAGAAATCCTGAGGGTCTGCTTTTCTGGGACAAAGCCATTCTTTCACCCCCTGGAGACCAGCACACAGATCCAGAGGCCCTTTTTCCCTCTTTCCTGTGCTGGACCGAGAACCAGAGAGCCGGGTTTTAAGGCACAAATCAGCTCTCTGTATCCTCTCTTCACTTGCTGATCTCCCACTACCATCCAGCCCTCACACTTGTCTCCTCTAATGCCATCCTACTCTCTGTACCTCCATCTCGCCTATCTCTTCGCCAACGCTTTGCCCATGTCCTCCTCTGGCCTGGAACTCCCTCCCCCTTCATAATAATTAGAATAATAATGATGGCATTTATTAAGGGCTTACTATGTTCTAAGCGCTGGGAAGGTTACAAGGAGATCAGGTTGTCCCACAGGGGGCTTACAGTCTTAATCCCCATTTTACAGATGAGGGAACTGAGTCACAGAGGAGTTACGTGACTTGCCCAAAGTCACACAGCTGACAATTGGCAGAGCTGGGATTCAAACCCCTGACCCCTGACTCCAAAGCCTGTGCTGTTTCAACTGAGCCATGCTGCTTCTCTGCTTCTCTTCATATCCTGCAAATCACCATTCTCTCTACCTTCACAGCCCCCTCCTAAAAATCACACCTCCTCCAAGAGGCCTTCCCTGAATAAGTCCTTATTTCCCTTCTCCAAGCTCCCCACTACAACGCCACTTGCTATCCCTTAAGCACTTGCTAGTCACCCCACCCTCAGCACCACAGCACTTATAGACACATATCCTTAGACTGTGCCACTTCCCCTACTGTAATATATTTTAAAGTCTCTCTCTCTGGACTGCAAATTCCTTGTGGGCAGGGATTGTCTACCAACTCTATCGTATTGTACTTTCCCAAGTGCTCAGTACAGTGCTTTGCACCTACTAAGTGCTCAATAAATACCACTGACTGATTGATTGGGTGGGGTCTCTTGAGCCCTGCAGCTACAGAGATTGAGCAACCACTCCTGCGTCTCTGAGGGCCTGCCCGTATACTACAGTTCCAGGCAACCCACAGATCTGCAGCTTCCCCATCCCTATTTGGGTGGCTCCTGTGGAAACTGGCTGCACCCAAATGGGCATTGGGAGAGTGCTGAGCCCGCCCTTCCTCTCCTTGCCCACGGGCCCTGGGTCCAACTCAGTCAGGCCCAGGATTTTCAGACCTCCCAGGGTTAAAAAAAATCACCCAGCTCTTCTCCTCTCTTCACATCTTCTTTGACCTGTTTTTTCCACCCGCCAATGTCAGCAGTCTTTATTGTATGCCTACCGTGTGCCGAGCTCTGTACTTGAACCTAAACAGTGGAAGTAGACGAGTAGCTCCCTGCCCGCATGGTGCGTCAGTCTAACAGGCCGCCTCCTGTAGCCCACACTTCCTAGCTCTAGGTTTTATTCATTCATTTGTTTATTCATTCAGTTGTATTTATTGAGTGCTTAATGTGTGTGGAACATGGCACGAAGCACTTTTGAGACTACAATGCAACAATAAACAGACACATTTCCTGCCCACAAGTTTGCAGTCCTAAAGGGTTCCCACTCAAGCAATACCCTCCCAGGCCAAGGTGGTGGGGCAGTAGGGTCTGGGAGCTAAACCTGGGAAGAGACATCTCCTCAACCTGCCCCCACACCACCCCACACTGGCAGAAATTCCTCCAGTCTTTGAGTAACTCTAACAGCCCAGACTGTTCTCTCTATCTGGGCCTTCCTTGCAGGCCACACCCAAAGCCCTGGGAGGTAAGAAAGCTGCAAGAGCCTTTCAGGCCTTGCCTTGGGCCCCTATAGAGCAAACAAGTGAATGCAAAAATAGATCTGTGCCTGCCAGTGCCCACCGAAGCCCCAGAGGCCCTAGCGGCCTGGCAGACCTAAGAGTGAGAATGAGGAAAGCCCTGCCCCCAAAGGGGAGGAAAATCATTTGTGCCCCAAGATGAAACCATGAACTATGAAAAAAAAAACCTCACCTGATTCCAAACCTCAACCACCACCACCTCCTCTTCTTCCACCTCCTTCTCCTCCTCTTCTTCCCATTTCTCCTCCTCCTCTTCCCATTTCTCCTCCTTGTACTCCTCCTCTTCCCCTTTCTCTTCTTCCTCCTTCTCTTATTGCACCTCCTTCTTCTCCTCTTCCTATATCTCTTCCTCCTCCTCCTCTTCCCATCTCTCTTCCCACTCCTCATCCTCCTCTTCCCCTTTCTTCTCTTCCTCATCCTCCTTCTCCTCTGCGTCCTCTTCCCCCTTCCCCTCAGACGAAGCAAAGGCTTCTAGTCAGTTGGAATAGCAAATGCCGGAGGACCTCTTGCCAGAAAAAGTCTGTCTCTCTCTCTCTCTCTCTCAGGCAGGGGCTGAGCCCAACTAGGTCCTCCACGGGGTCATCTGCCCGAGAGGAATCTGGAAGCAAAGGGGCCCAGCCCGCCTTCTCAAAAGAGCCAGAAACACATGTCGAACACCCCCTTCAGCCACCCCGTCCACCTAAGCCCAGAGAGTTGGCCCTTCTCTTTCACCTTTCCTCTCCTCTGTCCTTCCCCAGAGGAGGAGCTACATTCCCCGGGGCCAACCTGGCCAACCGTTCCAGGACTGGTTCTTACCCACTTCCTTCATGTATTCGTCAAAGTTCTCACTGGAAACAAGCTTCCAGCTTCCTACAAATGCCTCGCACATGCTGGGAGCTGTCAGTGACTGCGGTTCTCTGGGGGAGATGAGGTGGTGCTTCTTGGCAGAGTGGAAAGATGCTGCGAACCTCTGGCCCAGATCATTTCCTTTTAAAGGGGCTGGAGCATGTGACCCTCGGGAGGGACCAATGGGGCTGCTCTCTGGCCCCTTCCTTCCTCACCACCTGGCCTTGCCACTTCTGAGTCAGACTTTACTAGGGTTTCTCAACTCCTCTTGCTCTCTCTGGGGCCACTGGCCCCCCCATTTTTGAATGTATCTGAAATCATCAGGAGCTGGCCAGAGGATCGAAGTGGCTAGCGTAGGAGGGGAGGGGTCACTGCCCTTAATTAGAATCACTGTGTGAGTAATGATTCTATAAATACTCCTCTTGGTGCCCTCTGGGAGGATTCTTCCTCCTGAACTCTATCCCCTTTTTGTCGGGTTCTTTTCCATCTGCCATTCTCTGCGCATCCTATGAGTTTAGAGAACGAGACCCGCACGTCGAACCCCAGGAATCCTGCAGATGCTCCTGGAGACTATGAAGCCACAGCCTGGGAGCTGCCTCCACCCTGAGAACCATCCCCACCTTCACTGCCTCCAGTGGCGACTTGGGCCCGGCTGAGCTATGGAAGGGCGTCCATTTCCATGCCCCGGTTTCCTGCCTCTAGAGCAGGGCTCTGCTTCTATTTGTGCTCTCTCCCCTCCCCTCTCCCCAAGAAGTTTCCAGACCATAGGTCTGGGATTCTAATGAGAACAAACAAGACACATTTTATTGTAACGCCTTCTGGATCCAGCTTGCTGATGCAGCCGATCCCTGATGAGGTCAGAAGTCATCTTAAGTTTATGGTGTCCAAGTCTGCAGTCCCAAAGGCTCCTAGGAAGGGCGGATGGGATGATTTGGCTGAGAGACGAGGGACTGGAGTTGGATCTGGTTTCTCTGCCAGAGGAGCTGGGAGTTGCTGGCTGAGGACACAGGCTGGGGGTGGTTGGAGGCTGCTGGGAGCTGCTGGAAACCACTGGGAACCGCTGGGAGCCACTGGGGGCTGCAGCCTGGAGGCTGCTGCTGATTGGGAGCCTCTGTCTGGAGTCACTGGTGGCTGGGGGCTGCTGATGGTTGAGGTCACTGGTTGGAGTTTCTGGGGGTCGCAGACATGGGGCGGCTGACTGGGGCCACTGGTTGTGTGTCACTTGGGGCCAGGGGTCACGGTCAGAGGCCGCTGGCTGAAGGCTGCTGATAGTCAAGGGTCACTGATGGTTGGGAGCTGCTGGGGGTCGCCGGGTCCCAAGGCCCCGGCAATCGTTTGGAGTACTGAGGGGGAGGGCAAAGGTCTGAGGGGCTGGAGCTCTGGATCACGGGAGCTCAGGTATTGACTCCCAGTGTAGAGATCACGGAAAGAGCCCAGGCCTGGGAGCCAGAGGACCTGACTTCTAAATCCAGCTCCTCTACTTGGCTTTTGTGTGACTTTGGGCAAGTTACCTTACTTCTCTGTGGCATAGATCACCCTCATCTGTGAAATTAGCATTCATTTCCTGTTTTCCCTTCCTCTTAGACTATCAGCCCCAGGTGGGATGATGTCTGACCCAATTATCATGTATCTACCGGTGCTTAGAAGAGCGCTTTGCACTTCATAAGCATGTACAATTCTTGTTGGAGAGCATTCACTAGCAATAGAATGTACTGTGTGCAGAGCACTGTATTGAGCCCTGGGGGAGACTGCAGTAGAGTTAGTAGACACAGTCCCTGCCATCAAGGAGCTTACAGTCCACCATTTGCAGAGCCCTGGGAGTGTACAATAGAGTTAGTAGACATGATCCCTGCCCTCCAAGAACTTATAGTCTACTCTGTGCAGAGCACTGTACTGTGTGCTCGGAAGTGTACTGTACAGCTAGTAGACCCAATCCCTGCCCTCAAGTTGCTTACAGCCTACTCTGCAGAGCACTGTACTGAGCAGTTGAGAGAGTACAGTAGAGTTGGTAGACATGGGGGGCAGTGCAGGGGGGATGGGGCAGAAGTTGGTGGGGGGCAGTCTGGGGGATCTCTTGCCCCTTCAGATCTGCGGAAGGACTGGAGGGGCTTCCTTTGTCAATCAATCAGTCGTACTTATTGAGTGTTTTCTATGTGCAGAGCACTGTACTAAACACTTGGAAGAGTACAGTACAACTGATTTAGCAGACGTGTTCCCTGGTCACAATGAGCTTTCACTAGCAAGAGGTCTGGGCCTCTGGCCAGCAGGGATTCTGCGTCCCTGGCCCTCCGGCAGAGCTTCTGAGAAGGGAGACTCTGACCCAGTGAACCCTCCCCCAGTGAGTGCTCCTGGGCAGGAAGACAGAGCACAATGACCGGCTTCCCAGGGCTCAGTTTGCCGGGGCGAGGGTGCTTCCCCCGCTGACCCCTGATCCCCTCGGATCCCCACTTTCTTGTTGGCCTGAGCATTTCTGCATGGGCTCCAGTGCCGTCTTGGGCCTTCCAGCCTGAGTCTAAAGACATCCAGCCCCACGGCCTCTGACGCAGCTTTCTTGGCCTTGCTCAGAATGAAGATCTCACCTGGAATTATATCGGCTTTCTCTTGGTCACTGTTGTCCAATAGCTTCCTGTTCTGCCAAGGGTTTCTTTCGTCCTCCTCCTTGTCTTCCTCGTGCAGTGCATTGGGCATCTATTGTAGGCAAAGTGCTCTACTAGATTGTTGGAAATATAATACAAAAGTAGGAGACATAGTAGGAGCAGTTCAGCAACTTGGTGTAAGAAAGAAGATGGTGAGTTCACTCTTTATAATCTGGTCACTTGATAGACCATCTCTGCAATTCATTAATATTTAAGCTGTTTAATGGGAAATTGTAATAATAATAATAGTGATGATAATGATAAATGGTAGTATTTATTACATATTTATCATATGCCCAACACTGCACTAAGCCCTAGGATAGATGGAATTCAATCAGATAATAATAATATTAATAATGATATTTATTAAGGGCTTACTATGTACTAAGCACTGGGTTACATACAAGGTAATCAAGTCCCATATGGGGCTCACAGAGTCAGTGGGAGAGAGCAAGGTATTGAATCCCCATTTGGAAGATGAGGGAACAGAGAAGTTAAGTGATTTGTCCAAGGTCACACAGCAGGCAAGTAAAGATTAGAATCCAGGTCTCCTGGCTACCAAGCCTGGGCTGTTTTCACTAGACCATGCTGCCAGCAGAGTCATGTCCAAAAAGTATTAATGATCTTTCATGTTAATAATACTTGGTTTGTTGGGATAAATATATTTTTTTATTCTATAATTTTTCAGGAGAACTTTTTGCTTTTTTTGGTTCCTTGGGTATGTTATGGTGTGGATGTGTACCTGTGCCCACTTGCTGGGGAGTTCTAGGAATTAGAATGTGTGTGCTTATGTGTGTGCATGTTTTGTGCATGTGTGCACACGTCTGCTGGCATGTTCTGAGACTAGATGTGTGTGTGTGTGTGTGTGTGTGTGTGTGTGTGTGTGTGTAGCACACATCCTGGCACGTATGAGGAATGCATCTGAAAGCCAATGAAGGGCCCGAGAGCCTCTGGGAATTCCATCTCTGGGAACATGAGGAGTTGGGAGCAGCCATCCTTGCCCCAGTGCGGACTTGCTAACACTAATCATTGTGGTACATGTTCAGTGCCTTCTCTGGGCCTGGAACTGCACTAAGCTCTGGGGTAGATACCAGATCATCAGATCAGATGGAGTCCCTATCCCACGCAGAGCTCACAGTCTAAGGGGGAGGGAGAACAGGGATTCAATCCCCATTTTACAACTGAAGAAACTGAGGCCCAGAGAAGCGAAGTGACTAGGCTGAGTTTATCAAGGAGGCAGTTGGTCAGGCCGGGATAAGCAGCCCGGTTCTCTGAATCGAAGCCCCCTTTCCTCTTCTCCCACTCCCCTCTGTGTCACTCTGACTTGCTTCTTTCATCCTCCCACCCCACGACAGTCCCACAGCACTTAGGTTCATATCTGTCATTTATTTATTTGTATTAATGTCTCTCCCCCCTACTCTAGACTGTAAGCTCTAACACTGGGCAATCGGAAGCGGAGGTCCCGCCATCCACCCTGCTACTCCACACCCTCCATCCTCCGCTCCCACCCCCGTCCCCTCGCCTCCCCCTACTAGCTGAGACTCCATCAACAGCCTTTCCAATTGGCTTAAAGTTCCCTTCCTCCTCCTCCCTCCCTGCCCTGCTGTCCATCCGTCTATCCGTCTGTCTGGACGGGGCCTCTCTCCTTCAACTCTCACCCTGCCCCAAATACTTGGATCAAGTTTTCCCAATTCTTGCCCTTTCTCCTCATTGTCTTGCTAAACTCGGCAAAAGTAACTTCCCCTTCCTCACGGATCTGCCCCAGGACCTTCTGGTCCCTGACCTTTGATACCGTTTCTTGGCGCTACAAGTCAGGGAGGGCCATTCTGCAGGGATGGCCCAGTACCCCTCCCCTCAGCCCCCTCCCCTTCCCCCTCCTCCACACAACCTCACCCCCTACCCCCAGTCCCCACCGACTTGGCCTCTCTTCTTGGCCACACGGAGAGCTCTGCTCTTCATTAGATGATCTTCCACGGCAATCATAAAAGGGCTAAGGTCAGCAGAAACCTTTCCTCTGGACTCACAGACTTTGGGGGCCCGACATTTTAATGACTAGAACTTTAGCTAACAGAACTCGGACAAACACGACTTCAAAGACTAAAACTTTTGAGCCTTTTCAAGGGGACTTTTTGATTTTTGTTTTTGAATTTCTGTCGGGTAATACGGCTTAATACCTGAAGGGTCCAAGAGAAAAAGGGGAGAAGATCTTTTACAATTTTTTAAAAATGGTATTTGTTAAGTGCTTACTATGTTCCAGACACTGTACTAAGCACTGAGGCAGCTACAAGTTTCTCAGGCTAGACATAGTCCATGTCCCACATGGGACTCCCAGTCTTAATCTCCATTTTACGGATGTGGTAACTGAGGCTGCGGGGAGTTGTGACTTGCCTAAGTTTACATAGCAAACAAGTGATGGAACTGGGTTTAGAACCCAGATCCTTCTGACTTTCATTCATTCATTCAATCATATTTATTGAGCACTAAGTGTGTACAGAGCACTGTACTAAGCACTAGGAAAGTATAATTCAGCAACAGTTGGAGACTATCCCTACCCAACGATGTGCTCACAGTCACAGTCACTTCCAGGCTTGTGCTCTATCCATGAGACCACATTGCTAGTCAGTAGAAGCAGGATGGCATAGTGGATAGATCATAGGCTTGGGAGTCAGAAGGTCATGGGTTTTAATCCTGGCTCTGCCACTTGTCTGTCATATGGTTTTGGGCAAGTCACTACACTTCTCTGGACCTCAGTGACCTCGCCTGTAAAACGGGGATTGAGATTGTGAGCCCCACAGGGTACAGACTGTGTCCAACCCGATTTACTTGGATCCACCTCGGTGCTTAGTTCAGTGCCTGGCACATAGTTAAGTGCTTAACAAATGCTATAATACTCATAACAATTATTATTAATAATTTTGCAATTGTTACAATGTGTTCAGGCTGGTGCTCCTTGTGAATTTTATCTCAGACAGAGTTCTCGGTTTGTCCAAGGAGGAGGAGACTATGTCCAATTGTAGCTGCCTTACTGCCCTTTCTGACCCTCCAGGACTCTCAAAACTGACACTGCAAACCACTCTGTTTCTCCTATCTGAGTAGTAATAGTAGTAATAGTAGCATTTATTGAGCAACCACTTGGGGCAGTGATGATGATGATGATTCTGGTATTTGTTAAGTGCTTACTATGTGTCAGGCACTGTACTAAGTGCTGAAGTAGGTACAAGGTAATCAGGTTGGACACAGTCCATGTTCCACATGGGGCTCATGGTCTTAATCCCCATTTTATAGTTGAGGTAACTGAGACCCAGAGAAGTGTGACTTGCCCAAGGTCACACAGCAGATAAGAGGTGGAGCCGGGATTAGGATCCAAGTCCTTCGGATTCCCAGGCTCCTGCTCTTCCCCCTAGACCACCCTCCCATTGCACCATACTAGACACTTGGGAAGTACAGAATCAAGAAGGGATGCATGATCCCTGTCAGTAATCAGTCAATCAGTGGCATTTATTAAATGCTTACTGTGTGCAGAGCACTGTACTAAGTGCTTAGGAGAGGCCAATACAATAGAGTAAGGAGACATGATTCCTGCCCACAAGGAGCTCACAGTCTAGAGGTGGAGAAAGACATTGAAATAAATTACAGATAGGGGAAATGGCAGAATGTCAGGCAATATACGTAAGTGCTGTGGGGCTGCAGGCGGGTTGGCTATCAAATACTTAGAGGGTGGGGTGAATATCAAGTGTCTCTGGAGAACAGATCCAAAGAAACAGGCAGTGCAGAAGGGAGACAGAGTTGGGGAAATGAGACCTTAGTCAGGGAAGGCTTCTTGGAGGAGACGTGACATTTATATTAACGTCTGTCTCCTCCTGTAGACGCTAAGCTTGTGTGGGCAAGGAATGTGACTACCAATCTTGTTATATTGTACCGTCCCAAGTTCTTAGTACTGTGCTCTGCAAGCAATAAGCACTTAGTAAATACCATTGATTGAGAGATGAGTTGAAGATAATGCCAGAGTTATGGGCTTCTGAACAGGGAAAATGGTGGTGCTGTCTAAAGTGATGGGAAAGTCAAAGCAAGGACAAAGTTTCATAGGGAAGATGAGGAGTTCTGTTTAGGACATGTTAAGTTTGAGATGTCAGCAGGACATCTAAGAAGAGATATCTTAAAGCAGGAGGAAATGTGGGACAGCAGAGAAGGACAAAGGTCAGGGCTGAAGATGTAGATTTGGCAATCACCTACATAGAGGTGGTATTTGAAGCTGAGGGAGTGAATGTGGTCTTCAAGGGAACGGGTGTAGATGGAGAATAGAAGGGAGCTCTGACAGATGCCCACAGTTAGGGGGTGGGAGACAGAGGAGGAGCATCTGGGGATTAAATGGGAATTAAGACAGTGAGCCCTACGGGGGACAGAGACTGTGTCCAACCTGATTATCACGTATCTATTCCAGTCTTAGTACAGAGCATGACATATGGTAAGTGCTTAGCAAGTATCATGAAAAGAAACCCACGAAAGAGAGTGAGGAGCAACCAGAGAGACAGGAAACGAACAAGGAAAGGACAGTGACATTGAAGCTAAGGTTAAGACAGTGTTTTCAGGAGAAGGGTGTGGTCCACAATGTCAGAAGCAGCTGAGAGGTTGAGGAGGATTAAGATGGTTGTAGAGACCATTGCATTTGGCAAGAAGGAGATCATCAGTGACCTTAGAGAGAACAGTTCCCAAGAAGTGAAGAAAGGGGCAGAAGCCAGATTGCAGGGGGTCAGGGAGAAAATTGGAGGTGAGAAAGTGGGGGCAGTTGGTGCAGACAACTTGCTCAAGGAGTTTGGAGAGGAGAGGGGGTGATAGGTGGAGGATGTCATTGGGTCAAAGCAGAGGGAATATGTGGGCATGTTTGAAAGCAGTGGAGAAAAAACCATTGGAAGGTGAATGGTTGAAGATGGTGGTCAGGGAGGGAAGAAGGGAGGAGCAAGTGTTTTGATAAGGCCGGAAAGGATGGGGTCAGCAGTGCAGGTGGAGAGTTGGGTTTTGAGAGGAGGCAGGATATCTCCTTTTGAGATACTGCAGGAAGGATGGGAGTGTTGAAGATGGGGCAAGAGAATGGGGGAACTTGGGAGGAGCAGGAGAGATTTTAGGGAGATTGCTCCCCATGGTTTCAATTTTACTGATGAAGTATTTGGCAAGGTCAGTAAGGGCAAGGGATGGCGAGTGAAAGAGGGGGCTTGAGGAGGGAGTTAAAAGCCTCAAATAACTGGTATGGTTAATGGGCATGGAAGTCAACAAGGATGGAGAAATCTTGTTGCCCAGCAGGGGAGAAGGCAGAATTAAAGCATAAGGAGCTTTTACTCTTACCAGAGAGGACAAATATAAAAATGTTTACCACTGGAGTGGTCAAAATAAATAACTAAGATGAGTATAAATACAGTGTTCAAGCTGGAGGTGGCTGCTGGGTCTCTCTCTTCCTCCCTTCAAAGCCCTACTGAGAGCTCACCTCCTCCAGGAGGCCTTCCCAGACTGAGCCCCTTCCTTCTTCTCCCCCTCATCCCCCTCCCCATCCCCCCCGCCTTACCTCCTTCCCCTCCCCACAGCACCTGTATATATGTATATATGTTTGTACATATTTATTACTCTATTTTACTTGTACATATTTATTCTCTTTATTTTATTTTGTTAATATGTTTTGTTTTATTGTTTGTCTCCCCCTTCTAGACTGTGAGCCCACTGTTGGGTAGGGACCATTTCTATAGGTTGCCAACTTGTACTTCCCAAGCGCTTAGTACAGTGCTCTGCACACAGTAAGCGCTCAATAAATATGATTGAATGAATGAATAAGGGAGCTAAGAAATGAATCAGGGAGTGTTTGTTGGAGAAAGTTACGTTTTAGGAGGCATTTGAATGTGGGGAGAGCCATGGTCTGTGAAACCTGGGGAGGGAGGGAGTTCCAAGCCTGGGGAGCAGTGTAAGCATGGGTTAATAATAATAATAATAATAATAATAATAATAATAATAATAATAATAATAATAATAACATCTGTTAAGCACTTACTATGTGCCAAACACTGTTCTAAGTGCTGGGGGGTTACAAGGTGATCAGGTTGTCCCACATGGCTCAGTGGAAAGAGCATGGGCTTTGGAGTCAGAGGTCATGGGTTCGAATCCCAACTCCACCACCTTTCAGCTGTGTGACTTTGGACAAGTCACTTCACTTCTCTGTGCCTCAGTTACCTCTTCTATAAAATGGGAATTCATTCATTCATTCAATCGTATTTATTGAGTGCTTACTGTGTGCAGAGCACTGTACTAAGCGCTTGGGAAGTACAATTTGGCAACATATAGAGACGGTCCCGACCCAACAGTGGGCTCACAGTCTAGAAGGAGGATTAAGACTGTGAGCACCCCGTGAGACAACCTGATCACCTTGTAACCTCCCCAGCGCTTAGAACAGTACTTGGCACATAGTAAGTGCTTAATAAATGCCATTATTATTATTATTATTATTATTATTATTATTATTATTGTTATTAGATTGAAGCGGGGAGAGGCTGGAGTCTGGGAGACCAGCAAGGAGCCTAACACAATAGTCTAGCTAAGGCAAGATCGGAGCTTGTGCCCTGATTAGAAATACTGGGTGGAGAGAAGGGGACGACAATGCGGGAGATATTGTGCAGGAATCAATCAAGCAATCAATCGTATTTATTGAGCACTTCATGCAGAGTACTGCACTAAACGCTTGGGAAAGTACAATACAACAGAATTAGCAGACACATTCCCTGCCCCTGACGAGCTTACAGTCTAGAGGGGGATGGGCAGGGGCCTGAATGTGAGAGATGAGCAGTGCCCAAGAGGCAAGGATGATGCTGAATTTGCTGGGCTTCTGGAACAGAGAGGATGGAGATGAAAGCTTTCCTCTGAGGTGGGAAAGTTATGGGCAGAAGTCGGAGGAGGGAGAAGGATGAGGAATTTGGTGTGAGTGGAGTAGAAGGTCTTCCAGAAGGTGTTTTTTTCCTCAGCCACAATTCCAACCCCTCTCCATTGTTTTCAGTTCTAGCCCTCATTTCCTCTAACACCTTTGGCCTCCTCCAGTTCTCTGAGACCAGGCCTGCAGGCCACAAGACTTTCCCCTTCTCATCAACCTAGCTGGGAATATGCTCTCATTCACTCCTCACATCCAAGCCGTCACCAAAACCTGCCGGTCTCAGTTCCGCAACATTGCCAAGATCCGCCCTTTCCTCTCCATCCAAACTGCTACCCTGCTTATTCAAGCTCTCATCCTATCCCGTCTGGACTACTGCACCAGCATTCTCTCTGATCTCCCATCCTCGTGTCTCTCTCCACTTCAATCCATACTTCATGCTGCTGCCTGGATTATCTTTGTTCAGAAACGCTCTGGACATATTACTCCCCTCCTCAAAAATCTCCAGTGGCTACCAATCAATCTGCGCATCAGGCAGAAACTCCTCACCCTGGGCTTCAAGGCCGTCCATCACCTCGCCCCCTCCTACCTCACCTCCCTTCTCTCCTTCTACTGCCCAGCCCGCAACCTCTGCTCCTCCACCGCTAATTTCCTCACTGTACCTCGCTCTCGCCTGTCCCGCCGTCGACCCACGGCCCACGTCCTCCCCCGGGCCTGGAATGGCCTCCCTCTGCCCCTCCGCCAAGCTAGCTCTCTTCCTCCCTTCAAGGCCCTGCTGAGAGCTCACCTCCTTCAGGAGGCCTTCCCAGACTGAGCCCCTTCCTTCCTCTCCCCCTCGTCCCCCTCTCCATCCCCCCATCTTACCTCCTTCCCTTCCCCACAGCACCTGTATATATGTATATATGGTTGTACATATTTATTACTCTATTTATTTATTTATTTATTTATTTATTTATTTATTTTACTTGTACATTTCTATCCTATTTATTTTATTTTGTTGGTATGTTTGGTTCTGTTCTCTGTCTCCCCCTTTTAGACTGTGAGCCCACTGTTGGGTAGGGACTGTCTCTATGTGTTGCCAATTTGTACTTCCCAAGCGCTTAGTACAGTGCTCTGCACATAGTAAGCGCTCAATAAATATGATTGATTGATTGATTGATTGCTGCCCTGGGAGAGGGGCTCAATTAAGTGCAAGTCTGCCCTCAGTTACTTTGCAAACCAACTTGCTAATGTAATTAGGGTGGCATGCTGAGTTGCAGCTCTATGAAACAAAGATCAGAGATGAAAGGGGAAAATTGGCTTTCGTTCCACTCAAAGATGGTTCTCAGAATAACTGGCCCAACCAGTGCCCTTCTCCAGAGCCAGGAGCACGGCCTGCAGCTGGAGGGGCCAGAAGAGAGAGAGAGGTCCTTTGATGGAGGACCCTTTGATGGGAGGATGTTGCCTGGGGCTGCTCATGCTCTTCCACTAATTGGGCCCCGATCTAGGTGCCATAGCCCTTGTCCACCCCCACCCCCACCCCACCTCCGATTTCCCTTTGAGCCTCTGGCCGGCTGGACTCCTCTCACACCCACGACAGCCAGCCGCTGCTGGCCCAAGTCAGTGACTCTCCTCACTTTATGGGGATAAACTGTTCACTCTCATGAGCTGGATGAGGCTTCCTAGAGCAAGAAATCCACTGAGTAGGCAGTTTCATCCCCTCAGGGTCAGGTCTGCCCTGGGGGAAGGAGGTTCTGTGGTTGGGAGAAGGGCGAGCTTCGGGCTTGGGCCAGGGGACCACGGATGGCCGTCAGTCAGTCATATTTATTGAGCACTTACTGTGTACAGAGCACTTTCCCAAGCACTTGGAGGCATACAGTACAGCAAACTTGGTGGACAAGTTCCCTGCCCACGTGGAGTGGGAGACAGATATTAATCAATCAGTGGTATTTTTGAGCACTTACTATGTGCAGAGCAGTGTACTACATGCTTGGGAGAGTACAGTATAACCGAGTTGTTAGACACGATCCCTACCCACGAGGAGCTTACAGTCTAGAGGGATAGACAGACATGAATATATAAATGAACAGATTATGGATATGGACAAGAGTTCTGCGGGGTTGAGGATCAAAGGACCAGTGGCCCCATTGGAGTGGGGTTAGGTGGGGAGGTCCCGGTGGTCAGGGAGAGGGCCTCGTGCTCCTTCTCTACCTTCCCGGGCATTCAGGGTGGGGCACGGCACCTCACCGTGACTACTAACATCACTTCCGGACCAGAAGACGCACGTGATATCCCCACAGCATTTATGCTCATATCTGTAATTTATTTATTTATATTAATGTCTATCTTGCCCCCCCGCCAGACTGTAAGCTCACTGTGGGCAGAGAATGTGTCTGTCTATTGTTACACTATACTCTCCCAAGCACTTAGTGATGATGATGATGATGATGGCATTTATTAAGCGCTTACTATGTGCAAAGCACTATACACACAACCAGCACTCAAAAAATATGACAGCACATGCGTGACACCGGACATTCAGCACAACGTGATGATGTCGTGGCCGCAATTTTTCAGAACCATATGGATCTCAAGCGATAATTGAACATTCTCCAGGGGACCGTGCGGATGCCTCAGCTTGCTGTGTTGCCACTGTGTCTCCTCTGGGGTCAGCGAAGCCTGGTACTGCTGTGGCCGGAACCACCGAGGAAGGCTTGGTGCAGAAAATGAGAATCACAGCTGATGATCTGACTATCGTCTAATTCCCCAGCACTCGGTACAGTGCTTGGCACATAGTAAGTACTTAAATACAACGATTATTATTACTATTAGCAGCAGCGTGACCTATTGAAAAGAGCACGGGCCCGGTCTCTGTTCCACCACTTATCTGCCATGTGACCTTGGGCAAGTCACCTCACTTCTCTGCGTCTCAGGTTCTTCATCTGCAAAATGCAGATTCAAATTGTGTTCTCCCTCCTATTTAGATTGTGAGCCTCAGGTGGGATCTGATGATCTTGTTCCAGCAGAGAGATCGGTCTTCAAAGTGGAGGGGGCACAAGGAGGCGATGGCATGAGTAGTGCTGGAGTTGTGGGGAAGGGGGTACGGTGGGGCCTTGCCTGCTGGCCCGGGTACTGAGCTGTCTGTGCACCCCCCGCCGGGTCCCAAGGTGATAAACTTTGAACCCAGCTGGTGTGTTCTGCTCCCTCTGGAATTGGGGTGGGTATCTAAGGGAGGGTCTGAGCCCCCCAGTTCTGGTCTCTGAAGTAGCCTCAAGAGCCGCCTGCCCACCAGGCCCCCCAACACAGCATCTGGCCCGTAGGATGTTCAGGTGACGGACCTCCCCTTGGGTGTCACTGACCCAGGGGCTCTGTCCAGCTGGTGCTGGGATTCCCAGTGAATGACCAGCTATGTGCTGGAGCGGGGCAGTGCATGTGGGTCACGGGTTATGGGGAGGGAAGTCCTGGACATCATCAGACCCTGGGTCGGGCGGCATCTGGCCGGACCACGCTGGCCCCGCTGCCCCTTCTGTTTCTGATTTATAGTTATTTCTGATTTATTTATATTTATGTCCGTCTCCCCCTCTAGACTGTAGGCTCATTGTGGGGTGGGAATGTGTCTGTTATATAGTTATATTATACTCTCCCAAGTACTTAGTACAGAGCTCTGCACACAGTAAGCACTCAACAGAAAAGACTGACTGACTGATCACGATCAGGGCTGGTTCTGAACAGTCAGCAAAATGAGCTGTCTAGATTGTAAGGTGTTTGAGGGTGGGGATCGGATCTGCCAGTCTGTCGTACTCCCCCAAGTGCTTACAGCAGTGCTCTGTACACAACAAAAAATAAATGCCATTGCTTGACTGACTGACCAACAATCCTCCAATCCATTAGATTATAAATTCCTTGAGGGCAGGGATTTGTCCTACTACTTTTATTGTAGGTGCTCAGGTGTCCAGAGAAGTGCTAAATAAATACTGATGTTGGTGTTGCACTCAAAAGTCCATCAAATCGACCTGAGGTGTCCTAGTGTGCCCTGGACAGGAGGCGACTACTTCTGGGGGCTGCACTGAGGTCCCCTTAGCCAGCCCTAAGTTGCATACTATCATCATAATAATTATGGTATCTGTTAAGCATTTGCTATATGTCAACGCTGGGACAAATGCAAGTTAATCAGGTGGGAAGCAGTCCCTGTCCCACGCCCGGCTCACAGCCTATGGACAGCAGCATGGCCTAGTGGAGGCCTGGATTCTAATTCCTGCTGTAGCACCTGTCTTAAGTAACTTGCCCAAGGTCACACAGCAGACATTTGGTGGAGTTGGGATTAGAACCCTGGTCCTTCTGACTCCCATGCCTGTGCTCAATCCACTAAGCCACAGTATCTGCCCCAACCCGAGGAGAGCCCACCCACCCGCCCGCCCGCGGGAACAGACCCCCAATCAATAAATACGATTGATTGATTGATTGATTCCCTTCAAAGCCCTACTGAGAGCTCACCTCCTCCAGGAGGCCTTCCCAGACTGAGCCCTCTCCTTCCTCTCCCCCTCCTCCCCCTCCCCACTCCCCGCCTTACCTCCTTCCCCTCCCCACAGCACCTGTATATATGTATAAACGTTTGTACATATTTATTACTCTATTTATTTTACTTGTACATATTTATTCTATTTATTTTATTTTGTTAATATGTTTTGTTTTGTCATCTGTCTCCCCCTTCTAGACTGTGAGCCCGCTGTTGGGTAGGGACCGTCTCTATATGTTGCCAACATATAAGCGCTTAGTACAGTGCTCTGCACACAGTAAGCGCTCAATAAATACGATTGATTGATTGCCAACATGTACTTCCCAAGCGCTTAGTACAGTGCTCTGCACACAGTGAGCGCTCAATAAATACAATTGAATGAACGAATGAATGAATGAATGTCTGTTGCCACGCCCCCTGTGGGGAAGTGCTTTCACTGTAGACCTAGCCAGAGCTGGGTCTACCTGCTGGGGTATTTGTTGATGCTACGAGCCCAGTGCCATGGAGAGACCAGTACCACCGGATACCAGACACTGACGGACACTGGTCACTGGCCCAGGACCATTGGCCCGGTGTTGTTTCCTGCAGAAGGGCTTCAGCCTCTACATGGGTTGGTGACCTTGGGATCGGCCTGCTCTCAAGCTTGGGGAAACTGAAAAACTGGATTTTCTGTAGTGGAAGGCTGTTTGATAATAAGGGTGCTCGATACCGACCCAGCAAAGATGTAACAAAGCCTCCTGGACCCGAGCTTGTGAGAGGGCGGCAGGAGGAAGGTATTCATGCAGGCTCCTGGAGTGAAGGGATTCTGTGTTTTACTTTCGCTCTATGATTCAGAGAACCTAACACAGTGCTCGGCACCCAGGAGGTGCCCAGCACAATGCTTGAGATACAGAAGGCCGTCCAGCTGTCTGCACACAGGCGGTGCCCAGTCCAGTGCTCTGCACGCAAGAGATGCTCGTCCAGTATCACTGCAAAACGTAAGTGACCAATACAGGATCCTGCATGCATTGAGCCCTCAGCAAGTACCAATGAAGGAGATGTTGCTAACAATCCCTCAAAGCTATGGGGTGTCTGCTCGATGCAGGAGGAATCCGGGGGTGGGAGCTGATGAACGGCAGCCCTGGAGTCCGACTGGTGATCAGCCTGGGTGGAGGAGAGAAATATCCTGTTTCAGCATCACTGCAGGGGGCAGGGAGCACCTCTACCCCGCAGGGCTCTGGGGCTTGCCTGGTTTTCCCATCGTCTCTGGTTTTCCCTCTTGTCCACCATGGTGGGCAGAGTGGACAAATTGGCAGAAATGGAGTGTCTTGTCCCTCAAATCCCATGGCACAGCAGGTCTAATCAGGAAGAGACAGGGAATCAGTCCCCAGTGCCCAGATCACCTTTCTGAGTCATGACTCTAAATGGGGAGGGGAGAAAGGGGGAGGGGAAAGATATGGGTTGGTTGGGCGGTGTGTTGGGGGGAGAGATTGGCACCAGCCGGGCAGAGCGTGAGCAGTGGGATGGGGCCGGATAGTTGAGTCTGAGGTGTGTCAAGGAGGCTTGCTGGGCTGAGGTGAGGGGAAGCACGGGAGTTCTAGGAGAAGAGGTCATCCAGGGAGGTGGGGCCGGCCAGGATGGAAACTTGTCCCCAACATTCATCAATCGTATTTATTGAGCGCTTACTGTGTGCAGAGGACTGTACTAAGCGGGAGCTTAGGGGGGCCCATGGTGGCAACAAGAAGCCCTAAAGTCTTTTGAGAAGCAAGGTGAGCTCCAAGGGGCAGTTGAGAGGGGCAGATGGGTCTTGCAGTGGGGACAGGAGAGCCTGCAGAGGGGAGGATGTGGTGCAGGGAGCGGAAGCGTACAGTGCCGCCTGGGGCCGCTGGACCCTGAGCCGAGGCCCCGGCTCCCTTGGACCTCGCTGACACCCTGTCTGTCTGCCATCGGTCTGCAGGTCTGCCTGTCTGCAGTCTGTCTGTCTGCCCATCTGCTTGTCTGCCATCTGCCTGTCTGCCCATCTACCCAGGGAATGTGACTGTTTATTGCTGTATTGTACTCTCCCAACTGCTTAGTACAGTGCTCTGCATACAGTAAGCACTCAATAAATACAATTGAAAGAATGAATGAATGAATATCTGTCTGTCATGTTCTGGTGTGCTATCTGTCTACCTGCCTGCCTCCTGCGTGCCTGTAGTCTGTCTGAAGTCTGTCTGTTTCCCCGCCTGCTTGTCTGCCATCTGCCTGCCTGTTTGTCTGTTATCTGTTAGTGTGCTGTGTGACTGCCTGTTTGTCTTCTGAGAGAAGCAGCATGGCTCAGTGGAAAGAGCACGGGCTTTGGAGTCAGAGGTCATGGGTTCAAACCCCGGCTCCGCCAATTGTCAGCTGTGTGACTTTTGGCAAGTCACTTAACTTCTCTGTGCCTCAGTACCTCATCTGTAAAATGGGGATTAAGACTGTGAGCCCCCCATGGGACAACCTGATCACCTTGTAACCTCCCCAGCATGTAGAACAGTGCTTTGCACGTAGTAAACGCTTAATAAATGTCATTATTATGATTATTATTATTCTGTCACTGTGCTGTCTGTCTGTCTTCCTGCCTATCTAAACTATAGCAGGAACCCAGGCATTGCAAAATACACGAACTAAAGAGCAGCCTGAAAAGGATCAATTATTTTACAGGTAAAATTCTCTGTTTACTTTCCCTTTCCACAGAAGTCACTACTTGTGATATTTGTTAAGTGATTTCTGTATGTCAAGCAGTATATTAGGCACTGGGGTGGAGACAAAATAGACATTCACATTGGACTAACGAGTGAGCTGAGCCGAAAGCACATTTAAATAAGGCCCGCACCTTCTTCTCTGTTGATTTTTCCTTTGCCTTCTGCACACTTCCAACTCCCTGCCCAAGGATGGCCAGACAGGGCAGAGAGGGGTGTGGGGGTTTGGGGACGGGGGTGTGTGTCCTGGGCCTGGTGGCTTACTGAGTCAGGCTCAAGTTTGCAGTTGTGGGTCCTTTATTCTTGAAGCATTCTAGTAACGTGGTCCCTGATTTGCATCCCTGCTTTGCAAATCAATGATATGCATAGCACCCATGATTTGTATTCTGTCATCTTGCTAGGGTCTTCTGGTAACAGGGAGCCAGCAGAGTCTTGTGAGAGGATGCCGCTTCTCTCTGATTCTCCCGTGGGATCCTGGAGGGAATGAATGGAAAGAAATCAAACCTGTTTGTTGAGTAGCCTGGAGGGAAGGACAGTCGGTTTTGCTGAGTGAAGGCTAATCCTGGAGATTCCAATCACCAGCGAGAGTCTGCATCCGGCACCTGGATCTCCAGGGTTACATGTTAGTGTGTCTGCATGGCTCTGTGGATCTGGGGTTACATATCTGCAAAGCTCAGTGGTCCAGGGTCTGCTTGCCTGAGTGGCTCCATGGCTCCCTGGCATAAGCTGTAATGGGAATTGTCTTTGAGTGACCATGCAGCTCTGCACAGTCTACAGATATTCCTAAAGGGCCTGAAGCAGGAATGGCCACCGACCATGCTCTGAAAGGTCAGTACCAGGGCGGTGAGGAATCTGGGAGGTCAGGACCAGGATGGTGGGGATTCTGGGAGGTCAGGGACGAGGACAGTGGGAATTTTAGGAGGTCAGGGACTAGGACGATGGGGAATCTGGGCAGTCGGGGATCAGTGTGGGGGAACGGGGGGCTCTGGGAGATTAGTGATCCAGGGTGGCAGGGTTTCTGGGAGGTCAGGGACCAGGGCGATAGACATTCAGGGCACGGGTGACAAAGGCAGAGGTGATGCTGGAAAGTCAGAGACCAGGCCTGAGGGTGGGTGGGGGTGTCTAGGAGGACAGGGACCAGGGCAGTGGAGATTCTGGGAGATCAGGGATCAGGGTGGTGGAGATTCTGGGAGGTCAGGGATCAGGGTGGTGGAGATTCTGGGAGGTCAGCGTTCTGGGAGGTCAGGGATCAGGGTGGTGAAGATTCTGGGAGATCAGGGACCAGGGTTGCAGGGATTCTGGGACATCAGCGACCAGGGTGCTGGGGATTCTGGAAGGTCAGGTACCAGGATGGCAGGGATTCTGAGAGATCAGGGACCAGGGGTTCTGGGAGGTCAGGGATCAGGACGGTAGGGGCCCTGGGAGGTCAGGGACCAGGGTGATGGGGGTGGCACAGTTGTGCCAGAAGTAGCAAAGCAGGGGGACAGGGCTCTCCGAAGTTAGGAACCAAGGCAGGGCTGTGCGGTAAGCTGATGTGAATCTTCAGAGTCAGCTGGTGACCTCATCGGGGTGGGGGAGACTAAGGCAAGATCAATGCAATTTTGCAAGTGGAGGAGTTTGGAGAATTCAGCAAAATGCCGAATTGGCAAGGGAGCATGTGAGTGTTCCAGGGCCTGGCCCCGGGGTTCACAGGTAGCCTATCTGGGCCCAGTGTGCCAATGTCCACTTCTCACCGATCCGTTCCCAGTGCCAGAAGTCTGAACCTCCCCTCTTTGGAGAGATCGGGGAGAGGGATTGAAGGGGTGGAAGGTGAGCTGAAGAAGCAAGGGACACTTTATGCATGATTTTAGAGAATGAAGTTATTTCTTGGGGATTTTCCCTAGACAATTTCTGGGAAAACGTGCAGGTGGAAACCCCTTGAAAAATCATGTTTTTATCCAACAGTCTGTGCCTCCCCCCCCCTCCAACCCCAATAGCCCCTCTACAGCTTCCTGCAAACTTGGAAGGCAGACCCACGTGACCCTCCAGGCATCTCGTGGCCTTGCCTCCAGAAACCCTGCTCCAGAGGATCCGGGTGAGTCACATGGTGAGGGTGCCAGCCTGCCTGGGGCCAGCCTGCTTGGCCGGGAACTCCCATGGCTCCAGGCAGTGGCCAGGAGGCCTGGTAGGAAGCACAGGCTGGGAGACTGCTGAGACTGCGCTCTGTTGGGCCTGGGAGGGGAGGGTGGGGAGGAAGGAGTTGAGAACAGATCGAGGAGGGGTAAGAGACAGCCTGGGGAGCAAAGTTGGGGAAAGGAAAGTCCAACTCCGGGCCCAACGGTCTTGGCCAACTGTGTGGCCCCACTCGAGACAGAAGCTGCTGAGCCTTCAGGGAGTCCACAGGTCCCAGTGGAGTCTGATCCAGGCCACATATCCTGTGCAACATGCAATGGCCCCAGGAAGGAAAGGGGAAAAGCACAATCACAGCAGTTGCACCATTGTCACTGCCACCACCACCACTCCCACCCCCCACTACCACCATCACCTTTGACTGGGCCAGAACAACTGGCAGGGGGCCAGCCTGGCCCAGCCCCAGGGTGCCTAAGAGTCCCTTCCGCTCCAGGCTCCATTTTCTGCTTGCTCACCATGGCCCGGCTTTGGCCAGCGGGTGGTGTGCCTTCTAGTCATCAGCAGAATCAGGGAGGCACCGAGGTATCACCAGGTTACTGACAAGAACAGAGAGTAAGAAGCCAGGGAAGGCTCCAGTGTCTGCGGATTAATTGCCCGTGGCCTAATTGGCAGGCAGCGTGGGTTTTCCTTTCCCAGCCATGAAGCGTGAAGTTAATCGTGTCCGGACGAAGGGGTTAAGCAGCCACACCCCTTCTTCCGAGAGCTTGTTGGCGATCGGGACCCAGGGTCCTGCCTTAGTGAGAGAACAAGAGCGAGGCCTCCTAGGAGCGGCGCAGAGCCGAAGCTCCAGCCGAGCAGGACGATCGTCCCCGCCCCCGAAGAGCCGACGCTCACCCCACTGGCAGGTTTATGTCACGGTCGACAAACGCCAATGGGTGTGAAGTCCCGGGAAGGTAGTCGTGAACGGAGCAGGGGCGGGGAATGCTGGGGAGAGGCAGGGGGTTTCATTTCGCACCTCGGCCACAGTGCTGTTGGGGAATCTGGGGGCACTCTCCCCGCTTGTGTGTCTGTCTGAATTCAGTAGGACACAGTAGCGGAAGGAGCAGTTGTCTATGTGTCTAGTTGCGGTGGGGGTGGCAGTCAGCACGAGCTTTCCATAATGTCGGATCCATCGGGAATGTAACTCCCATGTTCCAGGAGAACACCAGAGCATGTTCCAGGCAGTACCCTGGCAACCTTTTTGGGAAAATCTTTTAGGCGTGACCCAAACCAGCAGGGCTTCCCCTGGAAGGAAATGCCTCCCGACAAAGAAGCCTTGAGCACTCCCTCCCAGAGACGGAGCAATCCGGGGAGACCAGATTTCTGTTCCCACATCTTGGGGGCCCAAACTTTGCTCATGGGCGAAATAAGGTGCTGCATGGGGATAGTTAGTATGTTAACCTGACCACCCTTGTTCCCAGTGGCCGCCAAACATGAGCAGCTCATTTACCCTTAGTCGCCAACCCCGACTAGCCCATATCTCCTTGGTCGCCAAATATGGCCAGCCTGCGTTCTCTTGGTCACCAAACACGGTCAGTCCAGTTTTCCCTGGTCAGCTGGGATTGTGGCTGGTCTGGCCACTTGGACTTGGGCATCTAGCAAAGCTAGGTTTGGCGATCTCAGACAGATGCTTGGCCATTTGTCCAGTTTGAGGATCCAAGTTTTCCTTATCTTTTTGATTATCCATTAGTCTGGATCAGATTTGTATGGAAAGTTTAGACTCATATAGCCAGATTTCACCAGTTCCCAAAGGTGAGTTGGAATCCTATGGTATATAAGCTATTATCCATATAAGCTATTATAAGCGCTTAGTACAGTGCTCTGCACATAGTAAGCGCTCAATAAATACGATTGATTGATTGATTGATATCCACACTCCCGTGCCTGTGGAACTTTTGTAGAAGATGTTATTTGGGTTATAGGAAACAGCTTGTGGACAGGGTTCTTTTACCTCCCAAAACACCCCTGACAGATGACTTCGGGCCCAACTGTGGTTGCGAGAGCATCAGGGAAGTCAGATTTTGAATGATGTTAGGCCTGGACTGCACAATCAGGAGCTCTGAGCAGCTGTTGGGGTGGACTAGCAGGCCCATCCACGCAAACCCTCCTTCCCGGCCTGCTCTTTCTTGACAGATGCTTGATGCTTGATATCCACGGAGCATCTGCTGGGTACCGTTCGCCTCTCCCTGAAAGCTGCAGAACCAAATTCTGGGGCCCCCCTACAGGAAATAGCCCCACCTGCATTCAGCAGTCATGGTTCAGCCATCGCCAGTCAGCCTTCACCAATGACTCAGTGCAGTCCACAGAAGGCTTCCCACTCTCTCTCTCTCTCTCTGCTCCCCCAGCATGCTTTGAATCTCGAGGTCTTTTCTGTCCTTGGTAGCCAGTGCAGCTGCCCAGCCAGTTCAGTCTCCAGCTCTCTTACTACAACCCAGCCCGCACACTTCACTTCTCTAATGCTAACCTCATTGTACCTCCATCTCATCTATCTCACCACTGACCACTCACCCACTTCCTGCCTCTGGCCTGAAAAACCCTCACTCCTCATATCTGACAGACAATTACTCTCCCCTCCTTCAAAGCTTTACTGAGGGCCCATCTCTTCCAACAGGCCTTCCCTGACTAAACGCTCCTTTCCTCTTCTCCGACTCCCTTCTGCATTGTCCTGACTTGCTCTCTTTATTCATCCTCCCAGCATTACAACACTTATGTATATACCTGTAATTTTATATTATATTCTATTTATAGAGAGAGTAGCAGCGTGGCTTAGTGGAAAGAGTCCATCCTTGGGAGTCAGAGGACATGGGTTCTAATCCCGGTTCTGCCACCTGTCTGCTGTGTGACCTTGGGTGAGCCACTTAACTTCTCTGTGCCTCAGTTACCACATCTGTAAAATGGGGTTTAAGACTGTGAGCCAACCTGATTACCTTGTATCTACCCCAGTGCTTAGAACAGTGCTTGGCACATAGTAAGCACTTAACTAATACCATTATTGTTATTTATTATAAATAATATTATATGTTGTAACTGCAATTTATTTATATTAATTTCTGTCTCCTCCTCTAGCCTGTAAGTTCACTGTGGGCAGGGAATGTGTCTGTTTATTGCTATTGTACTCTCCCAGTCACTTGGTACAGTGGTCTACACACGATAAGCGCTCAGTAAATACAATAGACTGACTGGAGTGGCCCAAATGGGTTCTACAGGAGCGCCCTTTAGTGTTCTACTTTGAAAGTCAGTGCAGTGCAGTGTTTTCCAAGAATCCCTTGCAAAAATTCATTCTTTCTCTTTCCTGTCCCTGTCCCCAGGGTAGGAATCTTCTACTCCCCCAGCCCAGCAGAGGGGCTGTGGGGAGAGCAGAGAGGCATCAGCTCCAAGAAGCCTGTCACCCATGGAAAGAAGAACTCTCTTCCACTGCGCCAGATTCAGATCACTCAATCAATTGTACTTATTCGTTCAATTCATTCAATCATATTGAGCGCTTACTGTGTGCAGAACACTGTACTAAGCGCTTAAAAACATGGTACTTGTTAAGCGCTTACTATGTGCCAAGCACTGTTCTAAATGCTGGGGTAGATACAAGATAATCAGGTCATCTCAGGCGGGGCTCTCAGTCTTAATCCCCATTTTACAGATGAGAGAACTGAGGCACAGAGAAGTTACGTGACTTGCCCAAAGTCACACAGCTGACAAATAGCGGAGGTGGGATTAGAACCCACAACCTCTGACTCCCAAGCCCGTGCTCTTTCCACTAAGCCACAGTGCTTCTCTAATTGAGTGCTTATTAACTTATTGAATGCTTACTGTGTGCAGAGCACTATACTAAGCACTTGGGAGAGTTGGTTGGACACATTCCCTGCCCAGCCGAAGCCCTAGCCCCCGCAAATAGCCCCCTTCACGGAAGAAGCCAAATCCCCAGGGTCTCGGGCCCTTTCTGAGACAGCCAAGCCTGCAGGGCCCACAAGGCATGATGGTGCAAGCTCAGCCCGCAGCCTGATGAGGTCACACCGTTGTCCTCCTATTTCTTCAGATGCCGCAGATTGATTTCACACGGGAGATTACGTTGGGATGACACACCCCTCCCTCCTTTGGTTGACGCTGTGAGGTGCAGAACTGTGGCGATGATCCCAGTGTGTCCTGGTTTGTTAGATTCCTCCATCTTAGACTGAGAGGGTCCCCAGAAGACCATAGAGTTGACAGTACTAATTCCAGGAGACCAGCGAAATGGAGAATTAGCTATTTTAATCTGGACTAAGAATAAAAGATAATACAGAACAGTTCGCGAATGATGCAGAGCTCTCAATTGGCTCAAAAACATGAAGAAAACACGTAGCCAGTAGAATACAGTTTTAAAATAGGATGTCTATTATTGGTCTCCCAAGAAGGAGATTCACTGAAACGCAGGTCACATCAGGGCCCTTCAGTCCTGTTAGAAAAGAAAGAATATCGAGTGAGACTGTTCACCCAGGCCTGCCAGTGGGACTCTACTGAGTGATGCCAAAGCCATTTGTGAAGTGACAGTGTTTGGTAGAGAGAGCTGGACTGTGTGCTGAAGGGGAGGGGCCAAATAGGGCCCCAACCCTATGTGGATCTCGCAGAGGTTGATGTGCGAGAGCCAAGAGCGCAACCCCAGAAGCTCTTCCCTGGCGCAAGACACACCGCGTGACGCATGCCACAGCCCAGCCACACGGCGGAAGGTGGAAGGTTCAGTTGTTCAGCTGCACGCCTGTGGACACACATGTGGACACCTGTGGACTACTGCACACATTGACATGGCAAGGTGGACTTGAGTGAGGGGAGAGGTGAGTGGATATGGAGGGGCGGATGTGAGAGAGTGGAGTTGTGAGTAAGTGGAGGTGGCAGGGTGGTCACTAGCTAGTAGAGGCTGTGTGACGGGGGTGAGTATGTGGAGACGCTGGGGTGGACATGAAAGAGTGGACAGGCGAGTGGCGATGGCAGAGTGGTCGTGAGTGAGTTGGAGGCTGAGTGGGGGTGGTGAGTGGACGGAGGTGGCGGGGTGGACATGAGTGAGTGGAGATGATAGGATCATATGAATAAGTGGAGGCTGGATGGTGGTGGTGGTGAGTAGATGGAGATGGTGGGGCGGAGGTGAGCGGGTGGAGAGGTGAGTGAGTGGAGACTGTAAGTTGGTCACTAGTGAGTGGAGGCTGTATGGAGGCGGTGAGCATGTGGAGGTGGCAGGGCAGACGTGAGAGAGTGGAGAGGCGAGTGGAGATGGCAAGATGGACACTAGGGAGTGTAGGCTGTGCGGCAGTGGCGAATGCCTGGAGGCAGCAGGGCAGGCAGAAGTAGGTGGAGAAGTGAGTGATTGGGGACTGTGGAGCAAAAGTAAGCATATGAAGACAGTGGGGCAGGATTCAATCCCCCTTGCCCCTCCTCATTGAACCATAAGCCCCATGTGAGACGGGAATTGTGTCCGACCTGATCGTCTTGTGTCTACTGCGGTGTTTTACTACAGTGTACCGCACAAAGAAAATGCTTAACAAATGGTATAATTATCATTATAAATGAATTCACTGGCTCAATTCCCAGAGAGCCAAATTTTCCAGCTCAGCGGAGTTTGCTGGGGCCACAAAGCATAGAATGCTTGTTTTTTCCACACTGTTTGTTCTCACTGCATTTGGGCCAGCTCGTGATGGCAGAATTAGGGAACTTTCTTGTAACAGTGTGCATCTGTTAGAGAGCATGATGCAGTGTTGGAAGGAACGGTTGCACTCATGTGTATGACCTCGGAAGAAACGGTTGTGCCCATGTGTGTCAAGTTGTCAAGGTGTGTGTGCTGCCTTGGGAGTGTGCCTCACATGAGGCTTGTCAGCTATGAGACCTCATGTTTCCAGAAATGACCAGTGAATTCAGAGGCCCAGCCTAACCGTGGTTCCTCCC
Source organism: Tachyglossus aculeatus (assembly GCF_015852505.1). NCBI lineage: Eukaryota > Metazoa > Chordata > Mammalia > Monotremata > Tachyglossidae > Tachyglossus > Tachyglossus aculeatus. The sequence continues at coordinate 27,394,437 of NC_052090.1, forward strand.
CACACTGAGTGATCAGAGGGAAACCTAGCTGTCCCTCTGTCCCTCCCCAAGGACCGCTGGTACCCCCTTGGCTGCGAACCAGTGTGAGTGGGGTGAAAAAAGTTGACCAGGTCTGAGTGAGGCCCAGGAACTAGACAGGTAAATCCAGTGGTGGTTCAGTGCCCTGAGCCGCCCCGTGCCTCTGCTCTTGGGCCACTCCTGCCGGCTGTCCAAGAAGACTTGGTTTGTAGGTTAATGGTACCGGTCACAAAAGTCTCCAATTGTCTTTGTGCCAGCTTTCTGTGTAACCTTGGGTAAATCACTTAACTTCTCTGTGTCTCAGTTTCCTTGACTGTAAAATGGGGATTCAATACCTATTTTCCCTCCTACTTTGACTGTGAAACCCACGTGGGACAGTGTCTGAGTCCAACCTAATTAACTTGTACCGACCTCAGCGCTTAGAACAGTGTTTGACACATAGTAAGCACTTAACAAATACCATTAAAAAAGACAAAAGCTGGCAAGCCTACACTGCCAGGAGGAGGTCACCGGCCAGTCCCCTGATGAGCATCCACAGGCCTAGCTCCGGGCCCGGGCCCTAATTCAGTTTTCCTTTCCTCCAGCAGGCCCGGGCTGCCTTTTTCTCTGGAATGCCTTTCACTCCAGGAAGAATGGGTCCAATCCCAGCTCTTGAGATAAAGCCCCAGCATCAGAGTGGGTGGAAATCTCTAGATGCAAATTCTCCCCTGGGCCACCCCACTGATGCCAACTCTGTCAGACAATGGCCCCCTCATCTGCATGAGCTGAACTCGAACCCCCCTCGCTTCAGGCTTCTGACACCCCCTGAGAGTTTCCCGTCACCTTTTGGAGTTGGCGACTTCCTGCCTCATTATCACTCTGAAGCCTGTCCCCTCTCAACCTCCCCCACACTCACAGTGAAAAGTTGGTTCCTTGAGATGATGCCCTGCAGAAGAGGGTCTCGTGCCAAACAATGTCCAGAGAGTCGATGTTTGAGGTGAGAAGAAATGTTGGCATGCATCTGGAAGTGCTTGGGCCCAGGCAGGCCGGACCGAACTGCTGACTGCTGGTCCGCTTTGGGCACTGAGGGAAACGCGTGTGGGAGGGACAGCAGCACTGAGATCAGAAAAAGGCCAAGCATGTTTCAACAGACAGGGTTCGCAGAGGTGAACAGATGGGCCGTGGACATATTAGGGCAAAAAGATGCCGAAAAGCAAATGGCCTTGGGTGCCTCTCTTCCTCGGCCTCCATTTTGATTCCAATCCTCAGCCTTTGTGCTGTGGTGGAGGGGGGAGAGGGGAGGCGGGAGAAGTGTCAGATCTAGATTTCACCTTGAAGAGGAAGAAAAACTGCAGCTCTTTTGGGAAGTGTCCCCCATGTGACCTGTGGTGGTTTTAGGGGGCCGTCCACTGCGTGGCCACAGATCTGAACTGGGTTGTCATCTGGGTTCCTTTTCATCCAGATTTTCCACCCCATATATTTGTGATGAAGGATGGAGAGGAGGAGCATGGAAGAGGAGAGGGTGGAGAAGAAGGAGGAAAAGAGGTCAATTGCGGGATTCCAGAGCACTCTGGGAAAAAAACATTAGGGAGTGGCAGCCACTGTGACGGCAGCCTAGGCCACAGTGGGGCCTTGGCACGGTGGGGACCTATCATTCCTAGGGAGACTTTTGTCATCATGATCATCATCCTGATGATTAGAGAAGCAGTGTGGCCTAGTAGATAGAGCACGGACCCGGGAGTCAGAAGGACCTGGGTTCTAATCCCCACTCGGCCACTTGTCTGCTGTGATCTCGGGCTAGTCACTTCACTTCTCTGGGCCGCAGAGGGGGTTAATGGGGTAAAATGGGAATTAAGGTTATGAGCCCAATGTGGGAGAGTAACTGTGTCCAACTTGATTAGCTTGTATCTACCCCAGCTCTTAGGATAGTGCCTGGAATATAGTAAGCGCTTAACCGATACCATTAAAAAAAAATCATAGTATTTGGTCATCTCTGCCTATGTGCCCAGCACAGTTGTAACCTGGGTTCAAGACAAGCAGGCCAGACACAGTCCCTGTCCCACATGGGATTCCCATTCTAAGAGGCCAAGAGGAAGGAAGCAGACTGCAGCCGGGACGTCTCTGGTCCCGTGGCCGGTCACTCTTTAGTTAACAGGAGAGAACTCCCGGAGCCATCTGTAAGCTACTTTGTACCCAACTTTTAATGGCAGTGAAGGCGGGGGAGGCATTAGAGGCTTTGTGGGGCGGGGCTGGATTTGGGGGAGCGATCCAGCCGCCTCTAAGCTGCCCCCCTCTCCACCTCCGGGCCACCGGCCTGGGCCACTTGGGAAGGCTCCAATCTTCAAAGGAGGGTTCTTCTCCTTGGGGGTAGGTGGAGTTCCCGCTTTTCCAGTGGGGCAAGTTAGCGCCAATTCCCCTCTGGGACCTATGAACAGCGGAGCGGGACGAGAGCCAATCCCAGTCCAGGGACCGTGGTTCCCGGGGCCCCGCTCCCTGACCTGTCCTGCCGTGTCCCGCCACGCTCCGCCGGGCTGCCAGTGCCCTTAGTCCGTCCCTGTAGTGCACTTGGCCCGGGTCTGATGGATTGGCTGGGTTCTCCCCCAGGTGTGCGGGCGAGAGGGGTGGCCGGAAAGGTTAGATTGGTGCCCTCCTATACAGGAACTGAAGGAAGAGAACTCAAGCAGCGAAACAGTGGGGCTGTTTCAGCCCCAGGAGACAAATGGGCTCCAGACTTCTCGGGCATGGAGCTAAGGGGCGAGGGAGACCGCCGTCAGGTCCCTCTAGGCAACCACAGGTGAGTGTATCCTCTAAGGTCTGGCACCATGCCGAGTGGCTGCTCAGACTCTGGTTGTTATAACCCTTGCCGCTAAATCTGCTTGTAAGCCCCCTGCAAAGTCCTCTCTGGGTAGCCTCCAACTCTGGACCAGCTCTGAGCCTAGCATCATCTCCTATGCGCATGGGCACAGAACACACTACCCGTTGGCTCTGGACACCCATGCTCCCATGATGCCTTGGAAGAGGACAAGTAGCCCCTCTCTGCCCATTTGTTAGAGAATTTTTTGTTTTGGTGGCTGGAAGGATCTCAATGCTATCTGGAAGGCCTCAGAGGTGCAGGAAGAACAGGCTGCAGGGGCGGGATTCCGGGCCAGAGCTTCACAGGGCGAACATACTGCAGCAGGCTTTGGGGCCATGGGATCACAGGTAGGCCAGGTTGGGCTGGTGAGGAGAATGCTGGGAAACAGTAGGGCCTTTCTTCTTCTCACCCTGACTGCCACTGTCAACCATGCACCCTTCAATGGCTCCTTTCCCACCGGGTATTCTCTAACCTAAAAAAACCCCTCGCTTGACCCCACAGCCCCTTCCAGTTATCTCCCTATCTTCTTCCTACCATTCCTTTCCAATCTCCTCCAGCTGCTTCCACTTCCTCTCCTCTTGATCTCCCCTTGAACCCTTGCAAATCTTTCTTTCATCTCCTTCACTCCACAGAAACAGCCCTTGCCCGCAGCACTCCTATCCAAACCCATTTCCCCTATTTGTAATTGATTTGAATGTCTGCCTCCTCTTCCTCCTCCTCTGTAAGCTCCTTTTAGGCAAGGATCATGTCTACCTACTCTTTTGCACTGTAGCAGTCATAGTATTTATTAAGCACTGCATTATGCACCAGGAGAAAAATACACGGGTGAGAATTAAATACCATCCCTGTCCCTCGTGAGGCTCACAGTCTAAAAGTTTAAGAAGGGAGAAGAGATTGGAGACAGCCGCAATAGGAGTGACGAGACATTAAAAGACAACTTAAACGAATGTCTGAAATAGGCTCCAGGTCTCTGCAGCGATGGAGTCTGAAAGCATGTGGAAACAAGCTGCTGGAGGGAGGAAAAGCGGCTGTTCCTGCGGCGCTTTTCTTGGCAGCAAAAGAAGAGTCCGAGAGCATGTGGGAACGGCTCTTCTCAGCCTGGTGTGTAGAGAGCATGCTGGGAGTGGGGACCCTTGGTAGCGGGAGGGGAGGTCGTGATGGAAGAGTCCAAGAGCACGTGGGAGCAGGTCATCTCCCCAGCCTGGCTTGCAGAGCGTGACGAGAAGCAGGGACTCTTGGTGGCAGGAGGGAAGGCGGTGACGGTAGAGCCCACGATCTTTTGGAAATGGCTTTTCTTCCTGGCCCAGGGTGCCCAGAGCATGCCAGGAGCGGGGACCCTCAGAGGTGGAGGGGAAGCGACGACGGAAGAGTCCGAGAGCTAGGAGCAGCTGTTTTCCTCAGCCCGGTTTGCACGGAGCATGCTGGGAGCAGAGACCCTCAGTAGCAGGAGGGTAAGGTGGTGATGGAAGAATCCGAGAGCATGTGGGAGTAGCTTTTCTCCCTAGCCCGGCACACGCAAAGTGTGCCAGGGAGTGGGGATCCTTGGCTGCAAGAGGGAAGGTGGTGGTGAAAGAGTCCAAGACCCCACAGGAGCAGCTTTTCTCCTCATCCTGGAGTGCACAGAACACATCAGGAGCAACAACCCTCAGTAATTGGAAGAAAGGTGGCAAAGGAAGCATCTAAGAGCATATGAGCGACTTTTCTCCCCGGTCCTGGGTACCCAAAGTATATTTGATGTGGTGGTAACCACTTGGGCGGTAACTAACAATGGCCAAAGTGATGATGCACGGGAGACGGTGAAAAGCATGCTGTGCAGATGTATCTATTAAACTTGCTTTACTGGTGTTGGTATTGTCGATGTGTTCACAGTGATTAGTTTGGCAATCATTTGCTCGTAAATATGCAGACATTAGGCTTATGTTTGAAGCACCTCAGGTTAAGTAAATATGTTTGTCTGCTTGAGGTTGCCGAGACTGTCTGGAAACCACCAATGAGAAAAGGTGCATTCGTTTCCTCCCCAAAGCGATGTCACCATTACTACTCAGTCTCTGGCTACGAAGGGAGAGGAGGACTGGCTCCATCTTAAAGTTGCCTCTGCATTTTTCTTGGGCTTTATCGTTCACCTTCGATGCCATACATTGGGACAGATTTAGGTGTGATCTCATCCTTGAGAGGAGAGCAGCTCTTTGAACACCTTTCTCCGGGGTCAGCTGGAGTTTGACAGAGAGCCACTGGCAAGCAGAATTTAGAGGACATCTTGCTATTAGAGCTATTAGAGAAGCACTGTGGCTTAGTGAACAGAGCTCTGGCCTGTGAGTCAAAAGTGTTCTAACCCTGACTCCGTCACATGTCTGCTCTGTGACCTCGGGCAAGTCATTACACTTCTCTGGGCCTGTTACCTCATCTATAAAATGGGGATTAAGAGGGTGAGACCCATGTGAGACAGGGACTGTGTTCAACAGGATTAACTTGTATCTACCCCAGTGCTTAGAACAGTGCTGGCACATAGTAAGTGCTTAACAAATACCATAATAATAATAAGTATTATTATTATTACAGTGGTGGGCTAGGACCCTCTCCCCGACTCGCCTGTGAAGCTGCTCCTAGGGTCCTAGACTGGTGTGGGTAGTGACATTCGTGGCCAGAACAGGTGGAGGCTAAACCGAGCAGAGGCAGCACAAGCCTGGAGAGGAGAGGTGGAGGCTGAGCCAGTTATCCTGGAGGCCCCTTGTTGGCCAAGGAGAGCTCGTGCGTGCCAGCCTGGGCACGGAGGGGAGGGGATTGGCCCATTATGCCGCTGGGGCCTCAGAACAGAGGGAGGGCACCCCTTTATACCAGCACCCATGCCAGCACCCTTGCGCAGAGGTGGCAGAGTCGGGGGCAAGGCCCCATCGGCCGGCACACGTTCCTCCTCCGTCAGTGTTTCACTTTTACCCGCAGCTCTAGAGGCGCCGGCCCCCAGGGTGCGTACGCCCTCCCCTAGAGTGAAGTCCGATCCCAGGCCCAGCCCTAATTCCAATCTACACCCCAATCCCAACCCCCGCCCTAGCCCCAACCCCCACCACCCAAGGGGCAAAGCATCTCCGCGTTTGATGTGAGACTGAAACCATCACGCTCACATTTGCTACTCTTAAGCAACTTTCAAGTTTTGGTTAATTAGGGCTAGCCTCAAGGTGACTTCACTACAGTGTTTCGGGCTCTTCTCCCGTCTCACACCTCCCCTTCTCTCCGCAGCTCACGTGATCGGGGCGGTGCTCATCGCCCAGGGAGCCGGGCAGTCTGCGTGTGGAGAATGGATGACTGTGGATTCTCAAACAGCTGCTGGCTGGCAAATGCTGAAGAAAAAGCAGAACCAAGCAGTGTGATATGGCCACGATGACCGCAAGCCGGAGCCCCCTCTCCAGCTGGACTTTCTGGCCCCTGTTGGTGGCATACAGGTGACAGAGATGCTAGAAACCGACTGGAAGAAGCTAGCGCCTGGCTGGGAGGTGCTAGAACCCGATTGGGAGTTGCTAGAGTCTGGCTGGAAGATGCCAAAGTCTGACTGAGAGATGCTAGAGTCTGGCAGCGTGGTCTAGTGGATAGAGCAAGAGCCTAAGGGTCAGGGAATGTGGGTTCTAATCCCAGCTCTGCCACATATCCGCTGGGTGACCTTCACTTCCTTCTCTGGGCTTCAGTTACCTCATCTGTAAGATGGGGATTAAGACTGCGAACCCCATGTGGGACAGGGATAGCGTCCAACCTGATTACCTTGTATCTTCCCCAGCACGCAGTAAGCACTTAACAAATACCACAATTATTATTATTATTATTGTTACTGACTAGGAGATGCAAGAACCTGACTGAGAGATGCTGCAGCCAGGCTGGGAGATATTAGAGCCCGACTGAGTGGTGCTAGGGCCTGGCTGAGAGAGGCTAGTGCTGTCTGGGAGATGCTAGAGCCTGGCTGAGAGTTGCTGGAACCTGACTGAGATGTTAGCTCATGGCTGGGAGATGCAGGGGCACCCACCGATGAGCTAACTGTGGGCCGAACCCCCCGAGCAGTCCCTGTGCCACTGGGAGGGTCTGCTTCGGGAATGAGCATCGATCTGGGCCCAGTCCCCAGACTAAGCCTTCCTGGGACAGTTGGAGCCCAGATCTTTATGGGATTTCCAGCTGCAGCACACATCCCTCCCCTATCTCCCTTTGGTGATGATGATGATGATGATGGTGGTGGTATTTGCTAAGCGCTTACTCTGTGCCAAGCACTGTTCTAAGCACTGGGGCAGATACAAGGTAATCGGGTTGTCCCACGTGGGGCTCATAGTCTTAATCCCCCCTTTTTAAAGTTGAGGTAACTGAGGCGCGGAGAAGTTAAGTGAGTTGCCCAAAGTCACACAGTTGATAAGTGGTGGAGTTGGGATTAGAACCCACAACGTATGACTCCCAAGCATGTGCTCTTTCCACTAAGCCATGCTGTTCCCACATGTGCCCTTCTGCCCCCTTCCTCTCCGTGGCAAGACCCTGCCTGACCTCCTCTAGACTGTAAGCTCACTGTGGGCAGGGAATATGTCTGTTATATTGTTGTATTGTACTCTCCCAAGTGCTAAGTGTAGTGCTTTACACACAGGATGTGCTCAATAAATACAGTTGACTGACTGACTGACTGACTGGCTCCTTAGTGGTCACTCGTGTAGGCCACCCGTGTGGACCTGTGTGCTGTTAAGCCCCATGAGTGGCCACACTGGGCCCATGGGTCCCTCAGCCCACTCACCCCTGGTGGCTCTGATTAGACTTTTCCCTGCCCCTGGTTCCCCTGCTGACCCTAAGAGGTTTGGGTCCCCGCCTCTACCTCCCACTTTCGACACTGTCATCATCTGGCCTCCCCCGATCTCTAGCCATAGCCCTTACCCTCATGGAAGCTGGGGCCAAACTCGTGAGGACACTTCAACCCTAGCTTCCTGCCTATCCTATTCCTGGTCTCAAAAAGCTGACGACCAGAGAACGGTGAGGGCCCCGTTAGTTTCGAGCATTTCGAGTTTCATGAGAGATGTTTTCCATCCTCCGGGCTTCCTGCCCTGTGGCTTTGGCGGGGTTCAGTGGAGCGGCCAGAGCAGCAGGTGGGCAGGTGGGCAGGCTGACTGGCCGTAGCACCGCACCCTTTGCCCACCATCCCCCTTCATCCGGGCAAAGGGTCGGGAGAACGACGCATTCTTCCCACATGGAGGCAGATTCCCCAGAAGTGTCCACAGGCAGACACCTGGACCGGCCTCGGCGCTCTCTGTGGGAACGGGGAGTAACTCTTACGTGGACTTTGACTGCCACTGGACGCATGAACGGGATTTCCAAGCTGGTGAAGCAAGCTTTGAAAACCAAAGGCAGCAAGATGTCTGGTGGAGTTGAGGCTAGTAGTGAAGGGTCCAGGAAGCAGGAAATGAGAGAGGGACCGGGAGCCTGGGCGTGCCCACAAATACAGAGGGCCGGGCCTCCATTTGATGCCTTGGTTTTTGAGGTAGTGGGCAAAGTGGAGAAGCAGCGTGGCTCAGTGGAAAGAGCACGGGCTTTGGAGTCAGAGGTCATGGGTTCAAATCCCGGCTTCGCCACCTGTCAGCTCTGTGACTTTGGGCAAGTCACTTCACTTCTCTGTGCCTCAGTGACCTCATCTGTAAAATGGGAATGAAGATTGTGAGCCCCCCGTGGGACAACCTGATCACCTTGTAACCTCCCCAGTGCTTAGAACGGTGCTTTGCATATAGTAAGTGCTTAATAAGCGCTTTGCACATAGTAAGCACTACTGAGAGCTCACCTCCTCCAGGAGGCCTTCCCAGAATGAGTCCCTTCCTCCCCTTCCCCATCCCCCCGCTCTACCTCCTTCCCCTCCCCACAATCCATCAATCAATCAATCAATTGTATTTATTGAGCGTTTACTGTGTGCAGAGCACTGTACTAAGCGCTTGTGAAGTACAAGTTGTCAACATATAGAGACAGTCCCTACCCAAAAGTGGGCTCAGTACCTGTATATCTGTTTGTACAGATTTATTACTCTATTTATCTTACCTGTACATATTTACTATTCTATTTATTTTCTTTTGTTAATATGTTTTGTTTTGTTGTCTGCCTCCCCCTTCTAGACTGTGAGCGCGCTATTGGGTAGGGACCGCCTCTATATAATAATAATAATAATAATAATGATGGCATTTGTTAAGCGCTTACTACATGCAAAGCACTGTTCTAAGCGCTGAGGGGATACAAGGTGATCAGGTTGTCCCACGTAGGGCTCACGGTCTTAATACTGATTTTACAGATGAGGTAACTGAGGCTCAGAGAAGTGAAGTGATTTGCCCAAGGTCACACAGCAGACATGTGGCGAAGCTGGGATTCGAACCCATGACCTCTGACTCCAAAGCCCGGGCTCTTTCCACTGAGCCATGCTGCTTCTCGTATGTTCTTGCTGCTTCTTCTCAGTCCTTCCCAGACTGAACCACTTCCTTCCTCTCCCCCTCGTCCCCCTCCTCATCCCCCCATCTTACCTCCTTCCCTTCCCCACAGCACCTGTATACATGTACAGATGTTTGTACATATTTATAACTCTATTTATTTATTTATTTTACTTGTACATATCTATTCTATTTATTTTATTTTGTTAGTGTGTTTGGTTTTGTTCTCTGTCTCCTCCTTTTAGACTGTGAGCCCACTGTTGGGTAGGGACTGTCTCTATATGTTGCCAATTTGTACTTCCCAAGCGCTTAGTACAGTGCTCTGCACACAGTAAGCGCTCAATAAATACGATTGATGATGATGATGATTGATGATGTTGCCACCTTGTACTTCCCAAGCGCTTAGTACAGTGCTGTGCACACAGTAAGCGCTTCCCAAGCGCTTAGTACAGTGCTGTGCACACAGCAAGCGCTTCCCAAGAGCTTAGTACAGTGCTTTGCACAAAGTAAGCGCCTCCCAAGCGCTTAGTACAGTGCTCTGCACACAGTAAGCGCTTAATAAATACGAATGAATGAATGAACACGATTGAATGAATGAAGGAATGAAGAAATGCTTTCATTATGATGATTATTAAGTGGTCACACTTCTGGTGTGGTTAAGTTGGCAGTGCTGCCACCTAGTGCTCAATCTCCTAACTCACTTTTGGAGGTTACTTAGGGGGCAGGTGGGGGCGCCGCCGCAGGCTTCATCATCATCATCATCATTTTCAATCCTATTTATTGAGCGCTTACTGTGTACAGAGCACTGTACTAAGCGCTTGGGAAGTACAAGTTGGCAACATCTAGAGACAGTCCCTACCCAACAGTGGGCTCACAGTCTAAAAGGGGGAGACAGAGAACAAAATCAAACATACTAACAAAATAAAATAGAATAGATATGTACAATAATAATAGATATGTAAAATAAATAAACAAATAAATAAATAAATAGAGTAACAAATATGTACAAATACGTATGGCAAAAAATACGTGTGGCTTCACCGCTTGGCTGCTGTGTGACCTTGGGCAAGTCACATCACTTCTCTGGGCCTCAATTACCTCATCTGTAAAACGGGGAATGAGTCTGGGAGCGGCGTGGTTTAGTGGAAAGAGCAAGGGCTTGGGAGTCAGGGGACGTGGGTTCATTCATTCATTCGATCAATCAATTAGTCATATTTATTGAGCGCTTACTGTGTGCAGAACACTGGACTAAGTGCTTGGGAAGTCCAAGTAGGCAACAGATAGAGACAGTCCCTACCCAACAAGGGGCTCACAGTCTAGGAGGGGGAGACAGAGAACAAAACCAAACATATGAACAAAATAAAATAAATAGAATAGATATGTACAAGTAAAATAAATAGAGTAATAAATATGTACAAACATATATACATATACACAGGTGCTGTGGCGAAGGGAAGGAGGTCAGACGGGGGATGGAGAGGGAGACAAGGGGGAGAGGAAGGAAGGGGCTCAGTCTGGGAAGGCCTCCTGGAGGAGGTGAGCTCTCAGTAGGGCCTTGAAGGGAGGAAGAGAGCTAGCTTGGCGGATGGGCAGAGGGAGGGCATTCCAGGCCCGGGGGATGACGTGGACTGGGGGTCGATGGCGGGACGGGCGAGAATGAGGCCTAACGGTGAGGAGATAAGCGGCGGAGGAGCGGAGGGTGCGCGGTGGGCTGTAGAAGGAGAGAAGGGAGGGGAGGTAGGAGAGGGCGAGGGGATGGACAGCCTTGAAGCCCAGGGTGAGGAGTTTCAATCTGATGCGCAGATTGATTGGTAACAACTGGAGATTTTTGAGGAACAGTGCTTAGTACACAGTAAGCACTTAACTATTATTGTTATTATTATCATTATTGTTATGAGGGACAGGGACTGTGTCCAACTTGATTAGCTTGTATCTACCCCAGCACTTAGAACAGTGCTTGCCACTTAATAAGCACTTAAGATGATAGTAACAATAATTGGAAGATGTGGATGGCTGTGATAGGTCTACCTGATGTGGAGAGGTAGGGAGGTCCAGGAAGATGGGGTGGGGGGTTGGAGGGGAATACGAGGAAGGGGTCTGAGGCAGGAGAGCTGAGAACAGGACACAGTCAATAGGTTGAGAAGCAGCGTGGCTAGTAGGAATAGCTCTGGCCTGGGAGTCGGAGGACCTGGGTTCTAATTCCAGCTCCGCCACTTGCCTGCTTTGTGACCTTAGCTTTTCTGGGCCTCCGTGTCTTCATCTGAGAGCGTGTGGGAGCAGATTTTCACCCTGGCCCGGCATGAGCAGAGCATGCCAGGGAGCGGGGACCCTTGGCTGCAGGAGGGAAGGTGTAAAGTGGGGATTCAATAATTGTTCTCCTTCCCTGCTTGGAATGTGCATCCCTTGAAGTACAGGGACGGTGTCTTGCCTGCTTATCTGGTATCTACCCTAGTGGTTAGTACAGTACTTGTCATATAGTAAATGCTTAACAAATACCACTATTATTATGAAGATGTTGGTGTTTGGGTGTGAAGACTGTGGGTGGTAGTGGGAGAGGAGTGAGGAGAACTGATTGAGACAATCACACATATCTATTGAGTGTTTACTGGGTGCAGAGCACTGTACCAAGTGCTTGGGAGAGTACAATATAACAATATAACACAGTTGGTAGACACGTTTACTGCACATAACGGGGGTACAGTCTAGGGGGGAGGCAGACATTAATATAAATAAATAAATTACAGATAAGTACATAAGTGCTGTGGGGGTGAAGATGGGGGTAAATAAAGGGAGCAAATCAGGATGATGCAGAAGGGAGAAGAGGAAATGAGGCCTTAGAGAAGGCCTCTTAGAGCAGATACGCCTTTGATAAGACTTTGAAGGTGGGGAGAGTAATTGTTTGTTAAAGATGAAGAGGGAGGGTGTTCCAGGCCAGAGGCAGGCCGTGGGTGAGAGGTCGGCGGCAGGATCGAGGAGCTCGAGTTACAGAAGGTAGGTTGGCACAAGAGGTATGAAGTATGCAGGCTGGGTTGCCGTAGAAGGTAGGAGAGGACAAGTCGATTGAGCGCTTTTAAGCTGATGGTAAGGAGTTTCTGTTTGATGCTGAGGTGGATGGGCAACTGCTGGAATTTTCTGAGGAGTGGCTAACACGGGCTTATTGAGGGCCTTAAAGCCGACCATCAGAAATTTCCGTTTGATGTGGAGATGGGTGGGCAAACCCCTGGAAGATTTTTGAGGAGTTGTGGAAACGCATACGGAACGAGGTGTGCAGAAAAATGATCTGGACAGCAGAATGAAGCGCAGTGTGGAAGCGGGGGAACTAGTGAAGAGGCCGATGCAGTGGTTAAGCTGAAATATGCTGAGTATCTGATGTAGTGGTCAGGCCGGAATATGCTGAGTGTCTGATGCAGTGGTCGAGCCGAAACATGCTGAGTGTCTGAACCAGGGTGGTGGCTGTTTGGAGGGAGAGGAAGGAGCAGGTTGCAAAAACACTGTAGAGGGAAAATGAACGGGATTTGGTGACACACGGAATATGAGTTGAAAGAGAGGAAGGAATTAAGAATTATGCTAAAGTTGTGATCTTGAGAGCCAAGGGAGCATGAAGGTACTGTTGACTGTGATGGGAAAGTGAGGTTGACGAGTTCCATTTTGGTTGTCAGCCCCACCCAGAAAGAAGAGGCTGCCCTTCCCAAGGGCCATCCACCGCTCAGCAGTGACTCCCTCAGACAACCCATCTGCCAGCCTATTTTTTATTAATTGTATTTCTTAAACGCTTACAATATGGTAAGCATTGTACTAGGGAAGCAGCATGGCTCAGTGGAAAGAGCACGGGCTCTGGAGTCAGAGGTCATGGGTTCAAATCCCAGCTCTGCCAATTGTCAGCTGCGTGACTATGGGCAAGTCACTTAACTTCTCTGTGCCTCAGTTACCTCATCTGTAAAATGGGGATTAAGACCGTGAGTCCCCCGTGGGGCAACCTGATCACCTTGTAACCTCCCCAGTGCATAGAACAGTGCTTTGCACATAGTAAGCGCTTAACAAATGCCATCATTATTATTATTATTACTATCATGTCCTGGTACACATCAGGATACCCAAACAGCCGCTGCAAGGTGAAGGTAAGTGGAGAAACCATCAACTCTAGCACTTCTTTCTGCTACAGTTCAAAAGGGAGCCCAGCCTAGCAGAAAGAAGAAAGGACTGGGAATCAGGAGACCTGGGAACTAATCTCAGCTCTGCCCCTGAACTGCTCTGTGCCTTCAGGTGAATCACTTAAATTCTCTGAGTCTCAGTATCCTCATAAGTGAAATGGAGGTATCATCTCAGGTATGGTCTGAGTACAAAAATGAGATGATGGTAATTTTTAGTATCTGTTAAGTGTTTACTATGTGCTAAGGACTATACTAAGTATTGTGGTAGATAACAGAGATCACATCAGAGAGTCTCTGTCCCAGATTCATTCATTCAATCTAATTATTGAGCATTTTTTGTGTGTAGAGCACTGTAGTGAACCCTTGGAGAGCACAGTATAACAACCAACAGACACAGTCCTTGCCCTCCCAGTCTAACGGGAAGGGAGAAGTAGCATCTAACCTCCATTTTACAGGTTCGAAAACTGAGGTACAGAGAAGTTTAGTGATTTGCCCAAGGTTACACAGCAGCCAAGTGGTTGGGTCAGGATTAGAACCCAGGTTCTCTGACTTCCAGTTTTGAGCTTTTCCACTAGGTCACACTGCGTCTCTAAGATAAGTAACGTGAAAGCACTTTGGAAAATGAAATCGCCATAGTAATGCAAGCTCGCTTATAAACTGTAAGTTTGCTGTGGGCAGCGAATGTATTTGTTGAATTGTGATATTGTACTCTCCCAAGCACTTAGTACAGTGCTCTGTCCACAGTAAGTGCTCAATAGATATGACTGACCGACTGACTGCGAGGTATTTTTACACCGAGTTCTGTCAGAGTGTGTGTCTTTACTACGTGCAGAGAATGAAGGAGCACTCATTTGATGACCCAAACCTGTCTGGACACAGGAACTGAAGACACAGCTTTGGCGTGACCACGTGGCATCAGCCACTGGGTTACCGCACAAGGTTCTTTTAGAGAAGAGTTTTGTAGGAGTGGCGGCCACACCTGGGTTCTAGGATCCACCCCTGGCCCACATCCTTCCTCTGGCCTGGAATGCCCTCCCTCCTCACATCCGCCAAACTAGCTCTCTTCCTCCCTTCAAAGCCCTACTGAGAGCTCACCTCCTCCAGGAGGCCTTCCCACACTGAGCCCCCTTTTTCCTCTCCTCCCTCCCCATCACCTCCCCGCCCTGCCCCCTCCCCTGCCCTACAGCACTTGTATACGTTTGTACATATTTATTACACTATTTTACTTGTATATATTTACTACTGTATTTTATTAATGATGTGTATATAGCTGTGATTCTATTTATTCTGTTTTGACACCTGTCTACATATTTAGCTTTGTTGTCTGTCTCCCCCTTCTAGACCGTGAGCCCATTGTTGGGTAGGGACCGTCTCTATATGTTGCCAACTTGTACTTCCCAAGCGCTTAGTCCAGTGCTCTGCACACAGTAAGCGCTCAATAAATAGGATTGAATGAATGGACTAGGGATGTTGTTAAAATTCGGGCTGAGGGTCTATTCTTTGCAGACCGCTGGACCGAATGCCCTCTGGGTGGAGAGCCCCTTGACGAGCACCAAACTATAACTGTCCTTCATTTTTGAAGGGGACATTACTGACAAGTATATCCGCTCTGTTTGTGTAGGGTGCCCCATTGAGGGATGGTGTTGAACTCTCCCTTCTTCATTGGGTGTTTGTCCAGGTAGAGAAGCAGTGTGACATAATGGATAGAGCGTGGTCCTGGGAGTCAGAAAAACCTGGGTTCTAATCCCAGCACTGCCACATGTCTGCTGTGTGACTTTGGTCAAGTCACTTGACTTCTCTGGGCCTCAGTTACCTCATCTGCAAAATGGGGATTAAGAATGTGAGCCCCGTGTGGGACAGGGAATGTGTCCAACCTGATTAGCTTGTAACTACCCCAGTGCTTAGAGCGGTGATGTGGAGGGTCGTGGCTCGGCGAGTTGGCGTGAGGAGGAAGCCGAGCACTGAAGGAAGAGCGTGAATCCCGGCCGGAGAAAAAAAGAGTCGTGAGTCCGACATGGTTCAAATTTAACCCTTGTTGACGCTGTCCCCTCAGGTCCCAGCTTGGAGGAGAGCAGAAGAGAGTGGACCGGTCAGAGGGAGAAAACTAAAGGAAAGCCTTGACGCAACTGATAGCAAGAGCAGCCTACTGGAGGAAAGAGACTGGCGCCTAGGAGACCGGTGAAGAGGACCAGGCCATAGCCCAGGCAGGAGGTGATGAGCGTCGGGACGAAGGTGGAGGGGAGGGGGTAGGAGCCACAGGCCTGCAGGTTGACGGCAGCCCTTTACTACACTGCAACCAGAGCATTGTTATCTGCTTCCTGTCAGGATAAAACGGGCTTTTAACGGTCAAAATACCAATACTGTCTGGATTTAAATCTTCATTTTATTATTCATGAAAGCAAAACCAATTGAAACCTCAAACTCACCTTACAGTACATTGTGTATCGAGTCCTTACGGTTTTGAAAAACAGTATGCAGAAATGTAAATGAAGAGTCAACTGCACAGAGAAAATGATTTTAATACCTCAAAGGTCTTCAAACTCTGTTGAAACATTCTTTCATCTCACAAATGAATCCATGCAAGAGTTTAGAATCCAAGCTCCTCTGGCCCTTACACCTCCATTACAGAATAATAAATTAACCCTTTGAACTACATCTCAACCAGTACAATTTCTCTCTTGCAGGTCTCTTGTAGGACCAGCCTGAGGTGGAGCTAATGACAATTTTCAGAAACACAATGCAAATAACTTCCATTTGCCCCACGGAAGCCCGTGAGGTCCCGGACATCAGGCCGGTGGGATACCAAACGTGTGGTTCACAGCTAACTGAGCCATCTGGGTGAGTACAGAGCCCAGTACACAGTAAGCCTTCAAAAACTACGTAGGGCTACCGATTTCTTTTGTCGACGTGTTGTTTGTCCCGATGACCTTACGCACTCTTTTTGACTTTGGGATGGCTTTCCACCAAGGGTACCCTACTGGACAATCCGTGTTTAAGACATACGAAATATCTTGCCACTGACTACGACAAGCAGGTAAAATTGAGTTCTAGACATACGCTGACAGTAATGGTTGACTTAAACGATGCTTCTGATACACTTGAGATGGGCAGGACACATTACATATGGCATACACCTGATTCTGAATTGCTCTGCCAAGCTAGTGGGCAGAGAACGAGAGGCAATTTCAGAAGGACCACGGGTTGACCGACGTGGCGTCTTGTTTTTCTCTACTCTTCATCATCTCTCTGAAGAGGTATTAGCTGGAGTTCTTTGGCTATTCTTTCGGCTAGGGCTCTGCTGCTTGCTGCGATGATTCTCCGTGACATCAAGTCAAATGGTCCCCCTAGAAAAAACCCAGACATCAGTTTGGATGCAGGTCTCACTCCACGGCCTCCTGCCGCTGATTTCCGGCTTCAAGCCACAGGCCCGGCCCCCCGAGGGACGAGGAGGGGAGGATTCTGGGGTCATTCATTCATTCATTCATATTTATTGAGCGCTTACTGTGTGCAAAGCACTGTACAGAGTGCTTGATAGAGTACAATACAACAACAAAGCGACACATTCTCTGCCCATAGAGGAGAGAAGAATGTAGAGGAGGAGCCACTGAGAGCACTATGGGGTCATGTCCCCATGGTAGCCCCATCCCTGGCAGGCGAGTGGGTGGGGGCAGAAAGGGAGGGAGGTGCCTGCTCTGCCCATGGGGCACCCTCACCCTTGCACTGCACCAGCAAAACTTGAGCGGGAGAGGGACCCATCTAGACGTGGCAGCAGATGAGGGGCCAGAGCAGGGCCCTGTCCATTCCTCCCAGCCACATCCCTCGCCCTTGCTCTCTCCACCCCTCCATCTCAGTGTCGCGGTTAAGATCCGGGACTCATTTGTCCTAGGTTGAGGGCTGGGACTCTGCTGACCCAGGTTGAGGCCTGGCGCTCGGCTGACCCAGGCTAAGGCCTGGGACTCTCTTAACTCAGGTGGAGGCCCAGGACTCAGTTAACACAGGTTGAGACCCGGGACTGTTAACCCAGATTGAGACCCGGGCCTCAAGGCCTGAGACATACGGGGCCTGCAGAGCAGATAGTGAAGAGCAGGGAGTCCAAAATGTCCTCGCCCCACTCTCTCCCACTCAACCAAGCCATCATGGACCTTCTGCCCTTGGGTGGGTCCAAGACCGAATGAGCCCGCTGGCATCTGCTCCCGGGATAGACAGCTGCCTGTGTCTGGGAATCCCTGCGCTCTGTGGCGGAAGCAGAGTTTCTCCGGGCTTTTTTGGACCCTTTCGCCCTCCGGATTCCACGGGGCAGGCGCTCTGCCCGAAGACCCCTTTCTAAACCCGCAATCTCCATCCATGATGTCCAATTCATGGTGTTGCCCCGGGAGGGTCTCTGCTCCCACCACTGCTGCCCCCTGGGCAGTGACGGGCCTAGCTCGCTGGTGCAGAACCAACACGGCCGGGCCGGGGGGAGGGACTAAGGCGTGGACCGACAGTTTGCTCTTTCAGCTCCCCCACCCTCCCCTGCTGAAGGCGGCCCACATTAACGGCAGCTCCGGGGGGCTGGGGGAGGAGGAGAGGGGAGGTGCTCGTGTGCATCTTGCTCACCCAAAAACAAATGAAAATTTCTTGGGTTTAGTGTGTGAGCGGGGGACGGGGGAGAGAGAGAAACAGACAGACTCAGACAGACTGCGAGAGAGACTAAGCATGAAGCTCAGCTTCAGCATCATCCATAGCCTTGCTCTCTGCTTGAGACAGACTTGAAGAGTGGCTTCTGGTCCGTCGGCATTCCCGGCCGGTGGCCTCGGCATTCCCGGCCCCACGGTAGCCCTCTAGGCCTGCCTGCTTTCCCGCCGCCTCTCAGCCTGGTGGTCTTTGTGACTTTGGCTCTCTGGCCACAGCCTGTCCTCAGCGATCGCCAGAGACGGCCTCCGAGAACCGTGTCCAAAATGGACTCGTCGACCCTCCCTGGAGCCTGTGCTTGGCAAACGGGTAAGCTCCCCTTCTTGCTTCCCCCCCACCCCCTCCCCACCGTGGGGTGGCTTTAAATCGTAGTCCATTTCTCCACGATGCCCGGGAGGCTCCCCTCCCCTGCCCTACCACACACAACCCCGCGGGCGAGTGCCATTTATGGAACTCAAAATGGCTTAACTGCACGGCAGCCTGCACTGCTTTCAGCTTGTGCCAAGCATCATGGTCTAGTGGAAAAAGCCCCATCCTGGGAGTCAGAGGACCGGGGTTCTAATCCCTGTTCTGCCCTTGTCTGCTGTGTGGTCTTGGGCAAATGACTTCACTTCTCTGTGCCTCGGTTCCCTCACCTGCAAAATGGGGATTCAATACTTGCTCTCCCTCCTACTTAGACTGTGAGCCCCAAGTGGGAGCTGATCATTTTGTACCTACCCCAGCATTTAGTACAGTACTGAGCGCTAAGTAAGTGCTTAACAAGTACCACAATGATTATTAAGATTGCCTCTTCCGGGGTCCTTTTCTAAAACCGGATACCCTCGGGATTCTCCTCTACCAACCACATCAACTTGCATAATAATAATAGCAATTACGGTATTTGTTAAGTGCTTACTATCATCATCATCAATCGTATTTATTGAGCACTTACTATGTGCAGAGCACTGTACTAAGCGCTTGGGAAGTACAAATTGGCAACATATAGAGACAGTCCCTACCCAACAGTGGGCTCACAGTCTAAAAGGTGGGCTCACAGTCTATGTGCCGAACACTGTTCTAAGCCCTGGGGTAGATACAAGGTAATCAGGTTGTCCCTTGTGGGGCTCACACTCTTTAACCCCATTTTACGGATGAGGTAACTGAGGCAAATCCCGGCTCTGCCAATTGTCAGCTGTGTGACTTTGGGCAAGTCACTTCACTTCTCTGGGCCTCTGTTACCTCATCTGTAAAATGGGGATTAACAATGTGATCCCCACGTGGGACAACCTGATCACCTTGAATCCTCCCCAGTGCTTAGAACAGTTGCACATAGTAAGCGCTTAACAAATGCCATCATTAGTATTATCATTATTATTATTATTAAGTGGCTTGCCCAAGGTCACCCAGCAGACAAGTGGCGAAGCCGGAATTAGAACCCACGTCCCTAAGCGATCGCTCTGGCTGAGAGAGGTGTCTCCCATCCACGCAGCGGGCGGGGGCCGTGGCGGAGGCCGGGGTCGGGGGTCGGGGGGGATCGTGTCTCACCCGCCACGTCCAGGAGCACGCCCCCTGCTTCGGTCACGATGACTCCAGCCCCTGCCATGTCCCAGCAGTGGATCCCCATCTCGTAGTAGGCGTCCGCCCCTCCGGCCGCCACGAGACACATGTTCACGGCCGCTGTGCCCACGCCGCGGATCCTGAAATACAGGGTGGCGTTGTTGACTCACAAACCTTTCCGCTGGGGTAAAGAGCACTCAGAAGAAGGGTTAAACCATCAAGCTGGATTGAAAAGGGTTTTAAATAGTCTGGGATCTTGGCGCCCCTTCAGCCGCAGCACCCTACTCCCTGCCTGTTCTTTGGGTGCGCAGGCGTGCAGGATTTCCCTCCTGTCCTTCTGCTACCCCCCCATTCCCGCCTCTCTGGCCCAATTTGGTTAGCGTTCTCTCTGGCTTCTTCCCACCAGGGTCCGCTCCTATGCATCAGCTGGATTTCTTCTTGTCTCGAAGAAACAACAATTGTCTTGCCCACCAGTGCCCTTCTCTGGGAGGCAACGGGGTCTGGAGGAGAGAGCCAGGAGAGCTGAGTTCTAATCCCTGCTCTGCCCAGGCCTGCTGTCTGACCTGGGACAAGTCACTTAACCTCTCTGGACTCCGGTTTACTCAAATGCGAACTGGGACGTTGCGACGATAAACTGAGATCTCTGATGGGAGGGCCCTTTGGGAAAACCCAAGGTGGAGTTAAAGAAGAAATGCCAACGTTTTTGTTCCTCTGGCTCGGCTGCCTTCCCTCCAACGTAAACTGGATGCTACACCCGGCTGCTTCTCTCCGTGACCTGCGGCCCTACGGCTTTTGATTTCTCTCCATCCCTGCGGTCCCGTGGCTCTGGGCTTTTTTTCTCTCGGCTCTGGACAAGTAAGTTCGGTTTGGCTACGTTTGTTTTTCCTGTTGGATGGGGGGTGTGTGGAGAGCACTCTTGGGGATAAGACACTTAGAGATCATTCTACCTTGGGGATGGAATTGGGGAAAATATTAAAGGACACATTTAGGAAGGAATCACATTTGGGTTTCTGAAAGGCAGGTTCTTGCTTTAGAAGAAAGAGACCATTCTCATAAAATAAGTCAGGAACTTTCTAAAACTTCTTGTAGGATGAAAGAGCTCACCCATGAATAGGAATGCAGAGAAGTCTCTCCATGTTAGACAGAACGATTCTCATAGTCTCTGGAGAACGGGAAGACCCAAATTCAGTCAACAGGAGGGATTTTGTGATATCTGGGGAATAAAGAGAATAATCCAAATAGTATCACTTTGAACAATGAGGTACTTGCAATTCAGAAAACTCCCATCGTACCTCGGTTCATTCTAGGTATTCACATCCCAGACTGGAAATTCCCCAACAGCGCTCTTCCCACAGCCCAGAGTGAAAGCCTATGCTATGGAAGAATCGACCTCACTAGGATTCTGCAGTTTTTTTTCAACTGCAGCTTACCTGCTAAAGTATCCGGGCCATGCTGGACTTACATTTCCAGAGTCCACAGTTCATTCAGTCAATCAGTTCCTGAGTGCTTACTGTGTGCAGGGCACTGTACTGAGTGCTTGGGACAGTACAATATTGTAGTACCGATATTGTTGGTAGTCGCTTTCCCTTTCTTTGCCCACAAGGAGCTTACAGATTAGAGGGAGAGACAGACATTAATATAAATTACATATCCATCATTATCCTCATCATCAGCACCATCATAAATGGAATTTACTGAGTGCTTACAGTGTGCTGTAACCCTGTATTTAGGGATTGGGAGAGTGCAACACAACAGACTTGGTAGCCATATTCTCTGCCCACAACAAGCATGCAGCCTAGAGGGAGATGCAGACATTCACGTTAATAAATAATTTATAATGTATAGTTTATGGATATGTACATAATTGCTATGGGGCAAATAACAAATGCCCAAAGTCAAAGATCCGAGTGCACAGGCAACACAGAAGGGAGAGACCAATGGCTGTGTACTTATGAAAAGCAGCATGGCTCAGTGGAAAGAGCGTGGGCTTGGAAGTCAGAGGTGATGGGTTCGAATCCCGGCTCCACCACTTGTCAGCTGTGTGACCTTGGGCAAGTCACTTAACATTCTGTGCCTCACTTACTTCATACGCAAAATGGGGATTAAGACTGTGAGCCCCAAGTGGGACAACCTGATCACCTTGTAGCCCCCCCCAGCACTCAGAACAGTGCTTTGCACATAGTAAGCGCTTAACAAATGCCTTCATTATTATTATGGATACGGACATAAGTGCTGTGACGGTGGGATGAAAATCAAAGTGCTTAAGAATTACAGACCCAAGTGCAGAGGTGATGCAGAGGCCAGGACAATAAAGGAGGTCAGGATTTAGTCAGGGAAGCCCTCTCGGAGTAGATGTGATTTGAGTAGCGATTTGAAGATGGGGGAGCGATGACCTGTTGGTTATGAAGGAGGAGAGAGTGCCAGGGTAGACGGAGGATGTGAGAAAGAGGTCAGAGGTCAGAAAGATGAGATCGAGGTACTATGAGTAGGTTGTTATTAGATGATTGAAGAGGGTGGGCTGAACTGTAGGTAGGAAATGAGTGAGATAAGGTAGGAGGGGGCGAGCTGATTGAGTACTTTAAAGGAGGTGGTAAAGAGTTTCTGTTTGATGCAGAGATGGATGGGCAACCATTGAAAATTTCAGAAGAGAGGAAAGATGTGGACTGAGCATGTTTTTAGAAAAATGATCTGGGCAGCGGAGTGAAGTATGGACTAGAGAGAGGAGAGATACGAGATGGGAAGGTCAGAGAGGAGGTCAGTGTGGTAGTCAAGGAGGGATAGGATAAGAGAAAAGGGGGGCCTAGAGCCTGGGTCTGGGAGTCAGGAGGACCTGGGTTCGAATCCCAGCTCGGCCATTTGTCTGCTGTGTGATCCTGGCAAGTCACTTAACTTCTCAGAGCCTCATCTGTAAAATTAAGATTAAGATTCTGAGCCCCATGAGGTGTTATGAAGGTAACAGACTGAATATGCAGGTCGCGTGAGAAAGATGAGTCGAGGATAACGCCAATGTTACAAGCCTGAGGGACGGGGAGGATAGTGGTGTTGTCTACAGTGATGGTAGAGGACAGGGTTTCAGGGGGAAGGTGAGGAGTTCAGTGGCCCACCGGAGGGGAGGTGGGTGTGTCGACCGTACCGGGGGACTCCTCCTGGAGGTCGGGGAAAAATGTCTCCCCTCTTGTCCTCCACCCTGGGGGTCTCCTGCTCCGTCCACCTGTCCCTCATTCCTCTCATCCCCCTTGTGTATTCTGCTCGGCCTTCCGGCTCCCGTCAGGTCTCCCAGTCTGCCTCCCCTGGCTGCCGCAAGCCCACTGCTTCCCTTCACCCACTCAGGGCTGCTTTTTGAATTTTTTTTACACAGACAGTCCAGGCTGTTCTTAATTTCAAGCCGGGCCACCCTCCACCCTGACGAGACCTCCACGCTGACAGTACCACTGTAGCCCAGACTCCAGGCTGGGCCACGTCAAGCGGTGCGGTATTCCCCGAAGTCCTTGCGTCTGGGGGATTTAGGAGACAACAGAGCGCGGGACTTGGTTCCAGAACCGATCCTCACTGACAGAATACTGGTTCCCGGGAAAATACAGACTCTGACTTCCAACGCCTTAACTTAAATTGCCGTATTCAGGGAGTGACCGGGGCGTACGTCCGAAGGCTGCTCGCGGTCGCATCAGTGGCCCGCAGGTAGGGCTGAAATTGGCCATTCTGAATGACCCACTGGTTCAGATGGTGAGCGGTACCACCCTTAGAGGGCATCTAAACTCTTAACCGGGGCCGTGACAGAGTGGTCCTTCCAGGTAACTGGAAAACTCAGGACAACTGATTTTGGGAGATTTCCTCGTGAGGACAGCAGTGATTTGGAAGAAGCGTTTAAATGCAACTTCTCTCCCTCCCCGTAACGCATCTCTACGCGCTTCAATCATGAGGAATTAGACTCCTGCAGCATTGCACTGATAATCAGAAACCAAAACTGCCCCAACGAGTGTCTTTGGGAGGAACAGCTGAGAGCAGTGCTTAAAATAGTCTCTGACACAGAGTAAGCGCTTAATAAATATCATTTAAAAAGAAAAAAAGAGCATAAGGAATCATATGTCTTGTTGAAAATCTGCTTGTTTCTACCAAAAACTCTAAGACAAATGTACCTTCCTGCTTGGAAACTTGAAGCTTCTGCCCATTGCAGAATGCACCTTTTCCTCTTCTGCCAGTATACATTTTATCTTCCACACAACTGTATACAACTCCAAATTCCATCTGCAAGAGGAAAACACAGATGAGCAGCAGCAGTAGCCATTGAAGGAGTAGTAGCAGTAGTAACAGCAGCAGCAGCCGTAACTGTGTTTCTGGAGAACCTACCGAGAGCAGTGCATAGCCCCGAGCACTTTTTTTATGGTATCTGTTAAGTGCTTTTACTGTGTGTCAAGCACTAATCTAAGCGCTGGGACAGATACAAGTTAATCAGGTTGGACACAGTCCAGCCCCACATGGGACTCACAGTCTTAATCTCCATTTTACAGATGAGATAACTGAGGCCCAGAGAAATGAAGTGACTCGTCCAAGGTCACCCAGCAGAAAAGTGGCAGAGCCGGAATTAGAACCCAGGTCCTTCTGACTCCCAAGCCCAGGCTTTTTCCACTAGACCACGCTGCTTCTCGACACCACTTGAGATGGTACGGCCGAGGCATGAGACACATCCCCTGCCCACATGGAGCTCACTCTCTAAGCGAGAGACAGACCTCAAAATCTTTACAACAGTGAACCCAGACCGAGTGATTGAGTGTTCCCACCCAATACGCACAGAAACAAATTCGTAAGAACTAGGGGTGGCTATTGGGCTGCGGGTGCCATTAAATTGGTGGGGGGGGATGCTATCAGTAGGTGCCCAGTACAGTGCCCTTAGCAGAGTAGATGCCCAGTACAGTGCTTTATAATAATAGTAATAATAATGGCATTTATAAAGTGCTTACTATGTGCAAAGCACTGTTCTAAGCACTGGGGAGGTTACAAGGTGATCAGGTTGTCCCACGTGGGGCTCACAGTCATCATCCCTATTTTACAGATGAGGTATCTGAGGCTCAGAGAAGTTAAGTGACTTGCCCAAGGTCACACAGCAGACGTGGTGGAGGCAGGATTCGAACCCATGATCTCTGACTCCAAAGCCCACGCTCTTTCCACTGAGCCACGCTGCTTCTGAATCCCGTAGGTGCTCGGATTTTAGGAACTCTATCCAAAATCAAAAAGCAGGTGAATTTAGCACACTTTCAGTAAATGGTTTAGATCATTGTCATTCTAAACAATGTTGCACTGGAGAGATGTACTTTCAATAATCTTCCTTAACAGAACCAGATAACGCTCTGATAACGTCATACCCTAGTAACTCCAGGCCATTCTCCAGTGTCAAACACCTGGTACTGATGGGCTCAAATGTGCCAAGGCTCTTCATCATCAATCGTATTTATTGAGCGCTTACTATGTGCAGAGCACTGTACTTCCTGCTGCAGATGAGCGTTTTCCCCCCCTACCAGGTACCAGTGAGACAGGAAAGACCGTGCAACAAAATCTCAAAGGCTTGGCTTCACGGCTTCCAGCAGGCAGAGTAGGAGTCCTGTTTGGTCAACAAATTTTCTTTCTATCACCTGCCTGTCTATTTTAGGGTGAGGCTCTCACTGAGCAGAAAGCAAGGCAGGGGGAAAGGAGGAAAGTCTCTCTCTGTCTTTCTCTCAATCTCTCTCTTTTCCTAGGAGAGGTCTCCCTCCTTGGAAGAAGGAGTCTGTCATACAGTCTACACAAGAGGATTGACATGGAAACCCCTAGCCTTGGATTGGTCAGGCTTCCCAAGCCCCTTCCAGGTCGGGTCCCGGCTCCATCGCCGGTCCCCTCTCCGGCCTCCCGGAAGCGCCGGCCTCTCCGGCCCTCGGCCCTGGGCTCTAACCCTGACCCTGGGGCCTGCGGTGCCTTCTGCGGCTCCTCGGTGCCCCTGCCCTCCCCTGGGGCCCTGAACCTCCTGGAGGATCTCTGAAATGGGGCTGACGGTGAGTTCCGGGTCACTGCCTCAGCTCAGACACATCAGAGAGCCCACCGGGCTCCCAGCACTTTCTTCCCCACCGTAAGGAGATGCGGGAGCTGAGAACCACAGCGATGACAAGACACAGCTGGGACCTGGAGTAGAAGCGCGGGAGCTGGCGGATGCGGTAATGACACGGCCAAATCGGGACCTGGAGGTGGGGTACGGGAGCTGGGAGCCGGAACGACGACGTGGTGGCGCTGGGGCCGGGAGCTGAGGTGCGGGAGCTGGGGGTTGCGGTGACGATGTGGCGGAGTGGGGGCCCGGAGCAGAGGCGTGGGAGCTGGGGGAGGGACGGTGGAGGTGCGGGAGCTGGGGGATGCGGCGATGACATAGTGGAGTCCTCTGGACTGTAAGCTCATTGTGGGCAGGGAATGTGCCTGTTATATTGTTATACTGTACTCTCCCCAGTGCTTAGTACAGGGCTCTGCACACAGAAAGTGCTCAATAAATATGATCGACTGACTAACTGACTGGAGTCAGGACCTACGGCCGAGGTGCGGGAGCTGGGAGCCTCGCAGACGGCAGAGTCAAGGCCTCGGGCAGGAGAGTGGGAGCTGGGGGCCGCAGACATGTCACATCGGAGGAGAGACTCAGAGCTGTGTTGCGGGACCTGTTCCCAGGTTGAAAATTCCGCCTGTGATTTCCTCTTCCACCCTCCTCGAGGCGGCAGCGGCCAAGAGGTACAGGCAGGGCGCAGTCAACTGCCTAAGGGGGAATGGGATTGGAGGGGTAGGGTACCTCTCACCTCCAACACACCATGTTCAAATGACCTACGGGGATCCAGAGGTTGGACCGCTTTGCTCGAAACTGAAGAAATTGTAAACTTTTCTAATTCTAATATTGAAAAATTTTAATTGTGAGAAAAACTCGAGAATTATTTCTACTGACGATTTCAAAACAAATGCCACTGAGATGGTTTTTTTGATATTTGTTAAGTGCTTACTCTGTGCCAGGCATTGTATTAAGTGCTGGGGCAGATACAAGACAATCAGATTGGACACATGTCCCACATGGGGCTCACAGTCTTAATCCCCATTTTACAGATGAGGTCACTGAGGGACAGAAGGGAAGTGAGTTGCCTAAAGTCACACAGCAGACAAGTCGCGGGATTTGGATTAGAACCCAGGTCTTTTGGATCTCAGGCCCATGCTCTAGCCACTTGGCCACACTATGTGTTTGCACACGTGTCCACACCCACACACCCCCCTCCACGGACACACACACACACACACACCTGTTCTCCCACCTACTTACACTGTGAATGTGTCTGACCTGAGTAACTTGCATCTATTTTAGTGCTGAGAACACTGCTTGGCACATGGAAAGCATTTATCAAATATAATGATGATGATAATAATAATAATAATAATAATAATAATAATAATAATAATAATAATAATAATGAAGTAGTGTTGGCTAATGAACCAAGGACAAGCCTGGGAGTAAAAGGTCTTGGGCTCTAATATAAGCTCCATCACTTGCTTACTGTGTGACTTTGGGCAAATCACTTCACTTCTCTGTGCCTCAGTTTCCTCATCTGTAAAATGGGGATTGAATCTTTCTTCCTCCAACTTAGACTGTGAGCCTCCTATGGGACAGGGACTGGATCCAACCTGATTATTTTGTATTTACCCAGCACTCAGTGCAGTGCCTGGCACAGAGTAAGCACTTAACAAGAATCATAAAAAAATGACACCGAAACTTACACTCACACACCCTTAGGGCCCCCAAAAGACTAAACGATGGCATACTTACATATAGGAAAGAGGAAACGCGAGTCAGTAATTTGAAATAAGTTTCACTAACTAGTAACTAATATATGTACCTTTTTCTCCACGACAAAGCCAATTGACACAGCTACAAATGGAAACCTAAAAAAAAAATGAACAAATTAGCCAAAACTACCCTCCCAAAAACACATACTGTTTCATTTGTACACCTAGAAACATTTTACTAAAATATATCATTTAAAATTGAAAAAGTCTGTAGTAATACTTTTGTTGTTTTGTATTCTAGACATGCAGACATGCTCACTAAATAGGATTAGGCCATGCAAAAATCCCAGTTAAACTTCTGGATATAAGGTACTAACTTTATACTTGAACTTTCCAGGTTCTTATTCCAGCCCTTGGCCTCCAAATGTTTATTTTATTTAGACGCAGCATTCCCATGAGGGGGGAAAGGATTCATTCATTCATTCAATTGCATTTATTGAGCGTTTACTGTGTGCAGAGCACTGAGCACTTGGGAAGTACAAGTCGGCAACATCTAGAGACGGTCCCTACCCAAAAAGGGGCTCACATTCTAGAAGGGGGAGACAGACAACAAAACAAAACATGTAGACAGGTGTCAAATCCATCAGAAGAAATAGAATTATAGCTATATGAACATCATTAATAAAATACATAGAGTAGTAAATATGTACAAGTAAAATAAATAGAGTAATAAATCTGTACAAATATATGCAAGCGCTGTGTGGAGGGGAAAGAGAAAGGGCAGGGGGGTGATGGGGAGGGGGAGAGGAAAAAGGGGGCTGTCTGGGAAGGCCTCCTGGAGGAAGTGAGTGCTCAATAAGGCTTTGAAGGGAGGATGAGAGCCAGTTTGGCGGATGTGTGGAGGGAGGGCATTCCAGGCCAGGGGAAGGACGTGGGCCGGGGGTCGACGGCGAGACGGGCGAGAACGAGGCCCAGTGAAGAGGTTAGCGACAGAGGAGCGGAGGGTGCGGGCCGGGCTGGAGAAGGAGAGAAGGGAGGTGAGGTAGGAGGGGGTGAGGGGATGGACAGCCTTGAAGCCGAGAATCAGGAGTTTTTGCTTGATTCGTAGGTTGACGGGCAACCACTGGAGATTTCTGAGGAGGGGAGTGACGTGCCCAGACATGGAGGCATCACTTCTGTTTCATGTCCGAGTAGCCGCTGGGGCAAGTGTAAGCGCCGCTAGACAGAGGGCAGAGAACGAGTCTAGTGCTTCTGTTGGTCCCCCTAGCACGCGCTACAGGGCTGTGCACTCAGTACGGGCTCAACAGATACCAGTGATGGATCGATCGATTGATCCAGCGATCGATGAACTGGAGACTGGAAAGGAAGATGGGCCGGCTGGGGAGAGGAGCTCCAGATGGAAAGGGTTGGATGAAGGGAGTGCAGAGAGGGGAAACGGAAAGAACAAACAAGGTAGAGTCCCACGAGGACCAACTTTACAGATATCAATTAATGGTATTTATTGAGGACTTACTGTGGGCAGATCTCT
Source organism: Tachyglossus aculeatus (assembly GCF_015852505.1). NCBI lineage: Eukaryota > Metazoa > Chordata > Mammalia > Monotremata > Tachyglossidae > Tachyglossus > Tachyglossus aculeatus. The sequence goes on from NC_052090.1 coordinate 27,423,363, forward strand.
GGGCTAAGCGCATGGCAGACTACAATAACAGTTGGTGGACACATTACCTACCCACAACGAGCTTACAGTCTATTCTCTAGGAGGCCATGTTTTTTCCCACCATCATCACTCAGCATATACTCGGTGCCTATACCGAAGGAAGAGCCCTGTACCAGGGGCATGTGAATGTACAAGAGAAGTCAAAGAGGTGGCTCCTGCTCTCAAGGACCTTACCCAACGTGAGGTCTGAGACCTAATTGTTGCGGGAGGACGGGAGAGAATGACTGTCAGGGGACACCTGTGGGACTGGTTGAGCACTGACTTGTAGCTCCGGCCTCCGGTCAATTGCCAGGAAGATCTAAGGGCCGACCACGTGAGCACAGTCCCTGCCAAGCTGTGCAATGCCTGTCGTGCTGTCGTCTCTGTTCCTCTCTGCCCAGCTGCACTTTGGATTCAACATACGTCGGTCCCTCTCAAGTGCCGGATCGAGAGGAACGGCCGCCTTCCTGGGGGCCAGGTACCAGGAATCTTGGGGTGCCTGTTTCCTTTAGATGGTCCATACTTAAGCCTCGCTGCCAGGCTCCGGGACTCCGAGAGGAAGACCGTTTGTTTGAGAAAATGCACCAAATCTGATCCTTTTTGGTGATCATCTCTCCATCTTCCTCCTCGCTTCCCTCTCTCGCTGCACTCTCCCCACCCTATCTGGCACCAGCCTCTGTGTTGATTCCTGAGAGTCGTCCTATCCCTTGTCCTCCAAGGAATCCAGAAAAGACCAGGGGTGTCTCTGGCACGTGGAATTCCTGTGTCTCTCTAGTCCCAGATTGGGTATGCTCGATAGCCAGGGCAGAGTTGGGGAACCTCAGTGAAGCTCCTCATCTCCACGACCCACCCCGCAGATAACAGCGGGAATCGAGAGTCATCACCTCACCTTTGTCTTAAGTTCCCTTTTCAATCTCGCCATGGCCTTCCAAAAACAAATCCAGGATACCGGCACCCGCGGTCGAGCGAGGTTGGGGGCGGCGGCGGCAGCGGCGGCCTCGGACTTGAAGCCCAGCACCGGGTTCGATGCTCGCGTGGCCCAGTTTGGAACCCGAGAGAGTAGGAACGCCTCTGCCTACCTGTGCACAAAGTTGGTGGTTCCATCAATGGGGTCGATGATCCAGGTGGGATTATCGGTCAGCACGCTGCGGTCTCCAGCTGCCACGGATTCTTCGCCGATGAAACTGAAGGACACACACACCCCCACCACCCAAAAAAACTGGTCAAATCGTCCCCATTCTCTTACTGCTGCCTCCCTTCACACCCCAAACTTTATCCTAGGTTTGCAGAATGGACCAGTGCCCTTATAGGACCTCAAGGTAAGAAGGTAAGAAAGGAAGCAGACCGTGCAAAAGGAAGAGAGAAAGAGAGAGAGAGAGAGAGAGAGAGAGAGAGAGAGAGAGAGAGAGAGCGAGAGAGAGAGAGAGAGAAGAGAGAGTGTGTGTATGTGTATGTGTGCGTACACAAGCGCACAAGCAAAACTGCTTCTGCTTGCCAGGACCCACCTCGGGTTCAGTGAAATGCCAGTTGGGAGAGTGATTGAAGAGTTGGAATACACTCGGGGCTCTTGGGGAGGGATCCAGGGCGCTGAATTGGTGGGGAGGTGGTACCACGGGGGATAGAACACGGAACAGTGGATATAGCATGGGCTTGGGATTCAGGACGTCGTGGGTTCTAATCCTGGCTCCACCACTTTTTTTTATGGCATTTATTAAGCACTTACTATGTGCAAGCACTGTTCTAAGCGCTGGGGAGGTTACAAGGCGATCAGGTTGTCCCATGGGGGGCTCACAGTCTTAATCGCCATTTTCCAGATGAGGTAACTGAGGCACAGAGAAGTTAAGTGACTTGCCCAAAGTCACACAGCTGACAATTGGCGGAGCTGGGATTTGAACCCATGACCTCTGACGCCAAAGCCCGGGCTCTTTCCACTGAGCCACGCTGCTGCTTCTCTGCCGTGTGACCTTGGGCAAGTCACTTCTCTGGGCCTCAGTTACCATATATGTAAAATGGGGATTGAGACTGTGAGCCCCATATGGGGCAGGGACTGTGTCCAACTTGATTTGCTTATATCCACCCCAGCTCTTGGTACAGAACCTGACGCACAGTAAGCACTGAACAAATACCATTATTATTATTATTATTATTCAGTCCCAAGTCCACCCACCCTGAGCAGGGAAAAGGCCCCCGGGGCAGTGGGTCTGAAAGCAACGGAGCCGGTCGGGGATAAATGGCTGCTGATTCTGACTTCCCTGAGTGGAGGAGGGAAATACCTGTGAGAGGGAAATTTCTCTCTGATGGCAGAAAGTAGCATTTTTTCCACTTTCTGGTCGGTGACTGTAACCAGATCTGCTGGAGAGCTTTTAATCATGACGGCCACCTCGTTTTTCAAAGCTTCGCAAACCACCTAGAAGAGAAGATCGTTTCATAGCCAGGCGGAAAGGCGGTCGCCACCCGCAAAAACGTCCCCTGTGGGCTACCCTATGCCCCACGCTCAGGGCTCAGTGCCGTTCCTCTGCGTCCCCGCCTGGCCGCACGTGGGGAATACCGGTGACGGGCTGCCCGATCGACTGACACCTGTCTATTGGAGCTCCGCATTTGGGAGGGTTTGTGGACAGACTCCAAAGATGAACTCATTCAGACCTGCCGATTCACTCTTCGCCAGAACGGAGCCTGGGAAAGGCTGGTTCTGTTGGGCTTGTGACTCCAAGACATCCAGGGCCACTCCTTCCCAGGGCTGTGACCGTCCTCAACATGGACCACCCGGGCCAACAGGGCCTGCCCGGCCATACCCCTCTGTGTGCGGTCCATCTGGTCTATGCCCGGGTGGCCTGAGCCCGGGCTGGATGCAAAAGGGAAGTACTAGCGGCGGTAGAAGCACCGTGGAGCCTTACGGCCATGGAAGTATCAGGCAGTGACCAAAATGGCAGGTAAAAGCCTCAGTAAATACCTGGCCAGGAGGAGAAGGCTCTTTGGCCCCAACTTTGCCCGGGCAGTGGCTTTCCTGCCCCCTGCCCCCGGGGGTCTGAAACCAGACACAGAAAATTCCCTGTTCCTGTAAGCCAAGTGGAGGCAGGGCCATTCCAAGGTAATAATAATAACAATAATAATAATGATGGCATTTATTAAGTGCTTACTATGTGCAAAGCACTGTCGTAAGCGCTGGGGGGATACAAGGTGATGAGGTTGTCCTACGTGGGGCTCACAGTCTTCATCCCCGTTTTACAGATGAGGGAACTGAGGCCCAGAGAAGTGAAGTGACTTGCCCAAAGTCACACAGCTGACAAGCGGCGGAGCCGGGATTTTGAACCCATGACCTCTGACTCCAAAGCCCGGGCTCTTTCCCACTGAGCCACGCTGCTTCTCTAATGCCTCTGCACGGGACTTGGGGACAAAGCAGGAGGGCTGAGGCGATGGTTCTGGATTGTGGGGTGAGGGAGGGCTCCACAGCTGCTCCACTGCTTTCCTGGGGCGGGGTCAGGCCACCCAGAGTGCCAGATGGGTGCCCAGATTTGCCCCAATTTGAGGATGGTCCCGGTTCTCTGTGGCTTAGCGGAAAGAGCACGGGCTAGGGAGTCAGAGGACGTGGGTTCTAATCCCGGCTCCTTCACTTGACTGCTGTGTGACCTTGGGCAAGCACTTAACTTCTCTGTGCCTCAGTTACCTCATCTGTAAAATGAGGACTAAGACTGTGAGCCCCAGGTGGAACAACCTGATTACCTTGTATTTACCCCAGCGCTTAGAACAGTGCTTGGCGTATAGTAAGCGCTTAACAAATAGCATCAATATTATTATTGTTATAAGAGTCTATAATCATTAAACTTCATTTTGCACTGCAATGAGTCATCTTGTCCTAAACAAAACTAGTCGGGTGGAATGTGTTGGAGTAAATACTGGTCTCAGTTTTTATTGAGAATAGATGATCAATTTAAAAAGTGGAAGCAGGCTCAAAAAAGAATACAGCTCCATCCATCAACCCATCAGTGGTATTTACTGAGTGCTAGGCACGTGCCACGTTTCCCGGGGGATCCCAACAGCAGCAGCAGCACCTCGAGGACACAGGTCCTCTGATCTCAGGGGGCTCACAATTCAATGGGGAAGGGGGTAGGAGACAGGCCCAAATTAGTTACAAATGGTGAAAGCAGGAGAAAGAATGGGGGACAGCAGCAAGGAGCACGGATGCAGTAAAGTAGCAACAGGAAGATACCAGCGTACCAACCATCAAAAGAAATACGGCACCGTTTGGGAATGGGAAACCCGCCCCCTCCCAGGATGATCTGGAGGGCTTCCGGCCCGTACCTGCCCAGCATTCTTCGCCAGGGTCACGGCAAAATCCATACATTCTTGCCAGGGATCGGCCATCTTCTCCGAGACTCTCGCAGAATGTCTACATGCAGGTGAGAAGAAAGCGTTATTCACGCTCTGTACACGGGTGAGAAGAAATCTTTAATGTCAGTCTCTACATGGGTGAAAGGAAACCTTTACTGTCAGTCTATATGTGGGTGAAAGGAAACCTTTACTGTCAGTCTATACGTGGGTAAGAGGAAAGCCTTACCACACATGCACTTGGATCTGTGACCTTTGGAGAGCTGATAATCACCCCACCCCCAACCACACAGAATTTATGTACATATCTTCAAATTATATATTACAAATTATTTAGTCATATTAATGTCTGTCCCCCCCTCTAGACTGTAAACTCATTATGGGCAGGGAATGTGTCTGCTAATGCTGTTGTACTGTACTCTCTCATGCGCTTAGTACATTGCTCTGCACCTCATAAGCACTCAAATACCACTGATTGATTGATGTGAGATGAAAGCATGACTAAGGGTCTATAAATGGGTGAGAGGAAAGCCTTACTGCCAGTCCGTATGCCTGTGAGAAGAAAGCGTGACCGCTGGTCTGTACCGGAGTGACAGCAAAGCGTTACTGTCGGTCTAGATGCGGATCAGAGGAAGGCCCTACTGCCAGTCTATACATGGGTGAGAAGAATGTCTTTCTGTCGGTCTATATGCAGGTGAGAGGAAAGCATTACTGCCAGTCTCTATGCGGATGAGAGGAAAGCCTTACTGCTGGTCTACACATGGGTGAGAGGAAAGCTTTACTGTCAGTCTACCTGAGTGTGAGAGGAAAGTGTTACTGTCATTCTATATGCGGATGAGAGGAAAGCCTTACTCCGGGTCTATATGTGGGTGAGATGAAAATTTTACTGCTGGTCTATACGCAGGTGAAAAGAAAGCGTAACTGTTAGTCTATATGCTGATGAGAGGCAAGTCTTAAAGCCAGTCTATACCCAGTCTATGAGAGAAAAGCGTTACTGATGGTCTATATGTGGGTGAGATGAAAATATTAGTGCTTGGGCCATCTTGTAGGGGGCCCACAAGCAACAGAATGAGAACACTGGGGCCTGCAAAGGGGTCATTCTCATCACTGTCCTTTCCTCCCCACAACCCCATCTTCATCCTCCTCCCAGCTCCCCAGGGGATCCCTTCTCTCCACTTCTGTCCCACGGCAGGGGGAGTGGGCTGGCCAGCTTCAAGAATGCCCAGGGCAGGTAGGTCTTCAGTATACGGCCCCAAACTGACTAGGGGCAAGGGTGGAGCAGTGATCACGGCTGGCTCAGCTCCGAGAGGGCCCCACTCTTTGGTTCCGGGAGTCCCTTGGGAAACTTGTCTTGATGTGCAAACTAGCCCCACGCTCGGACGGAGCGTGGAGGAAAAACTCTAGAAGTTGCACTGCTAAGGCTACTCGGCCCTCAAAGAAGGCTAAATGGATGGGGTACCGAGGACTCGTGAGAAAGTGCCTCCTGCTGGAATGCAATCAGCCGGCAGATTGGCAAAGGAAGTGGGGGAGCCTATCTAAGCAAGGGAAGAAGGCGCTCCGCTATTTTGGGTCAGAGGTTTGGGATGAGACTTTGGAAGGCCAGAGGGTGCAAGAGAGGCAACTGAGAGGGGATTCTGGAGAGTCAGGACCCCCACCCCCACCTCAGGAGGTTAGGGGTCCAGAGGTTAAATCCCCAGAGGAGCGAGGGGGAGAAACGAGGGTGTGGATCGGCATTACATCAACCCTGATGGCCGTAAATCCAGAGAGGGGGACTCAGAAGGGGGAAACCTGGAATCTGGGACACCTCAAGAAAAGAGTACCGCTGATTGAAATTCTGCGGGAATGCAATTGTCATCACTTTTGCCTGAATGTTCCTAGGGAATGTGCTGCAACTGCTTTAGGTAGTGAGTTCTCTCAAGGGGGAGAGAGAAGCAGAGCATGTCTACCAGCTCTACTGTACTGTGTCCTCCCAAGCGCTTAGTATACTGCTTTGTACACTATAAGCACTCATTAAATACCACCGATTGATTGAAACTCGGTGCCAAGTGCTTGGGAGAGGGCACAACAACGGAATTAACGGACACATTCCGTACCCAGAATGAGCTTACCTATGTGAGTCGTGAGCAAGGGGAGAAAGATGTTAATATAATTAATGTGAATAACAGATATGTACATAGGTGCTGTGGGGTTGAGATGAAAGTCGAAGTAGGAAGAGTATTTACAGTTGTGTACAAGGGAATACCTCTGTATCAAACAAAAACTCTTCACCATTGGCTTTAATGCTCTCTATTCCCTTGCCCCCTTCTATCTCACACCTCACTTCTCTCCTTCTACATCCCAGCCGGCACGCTTTGCTCTTCTGGTGTCCCTAGCCTTCTTACTGGGCCTCCACCTCACCTATCTCCCCACCTTCCCCCGGCCCAGGTCCTGCCTCCGGCCCGGGTCGCCCTCCCTCTTCAAATCCGCCAGACAATGACTCGCCCCTCCCGCTTCAAAGCCTCACTGAAGGCCCATCTCCTCCAAGAAGCCTTCCCAGGCTAAGCCCCACTTTTTCTCATCTCCCACGCCCTGACTCGCTCCCTTTCTTATCCCCCCTTCTCCGAGCCCCACGGCACTTAGGCATCTATCTGTAGTTCTATTTTTTTGTATTGATGTTTGTTTATTTGTATTAATAATAATAATTTAGGTGTTTGTTAAGCGCTTACTATGGGCCAAGCACTGTTCTAAGCGCTGGGGGAGATACAAGGTAATCGGGTTGTCCCACATGGGGCTCACAGTCTTAATCCCCATTTTCCAGATGAGGGAACTGAGGCACAGAGAAGTGAAGTGATTTGCACACAGCTGATAAGTGGCGGAGTAGGGATTAGAACCCATGACCTCTGACTCCCAAGCAGGGGCTCTTTCCACTGAGCCACACTGCTTCTATTGATGTCTGTCTCCACACCACCCCCCAACCCCTCCGACATTATGAACTCGTTGTGGGCAGGGATTGCCATTCTTTATTGCTGTTACCTTCCCAAGCGCTTAGTCCAGTGCTCTGCACATAGTACGCCCATTCAAATCCTGGCTCTGCCACTTGTCAGCTGGGTGACTTTGGGCAAGTCACTTAACTTGCCCAGAGAAGCAGCATGGCTCAGTGGAAAGAGCACGGGCTTTGGAATCAGAGGTCATGGGTTCGAATCCCGGCCCCGCCACACGTCTGCTGTGTGACCTTGGGCAAGTGACCACTTCTTGGAGCCTCAGTTACCTCATCTGCAAAATGGGGATGATGACTGGGAGCCCCACCCAGGACAACATGATCATCTTGTATCCCCCCCAGCGCTCAGAACAGTGCTTTGCGCTGTTGCGCTGTGTTGCGCTGGGGAGGTTACAAGTGATCAGGTTGTCCCACAGGGGGCTCACAGTCTTAATCCCCATTTTACAGATGTGGTAACTGAGGCCCAGAGAAGTTAAGTGACTTGCCCAAAGTCACCCAGCTGACAATTGGTGGAGTTGGGGTTCGAACCCATGACCTTTGACACCAAAGCCCATGCTCTTTCCACCAAGCCACGCTGCTTCCCATGCTTTTAGACTGTGAGCCCACTGTTGGGTAGGGACTGTCTCTAGATGTTGCCAACTTGTACTTCCCAAGCGCTTAGTCCAGTGCTCTGCACACAGTAAGCGCTCAATAAATACAATTGTAGAGAAGCAGCGTGGCTCAGTGGAAGAAGCCTGGGCTTTGGAGTCCGAGGTCATGGGTTCAAATCCTGTCTCCGCCAGTTGCCAGCTGCGTGACTTTGGGCAAGCCACTTCACTTCTCTGGGCCTCAGTTCCCTCATCTGTAAATGGGGATGAGGACTGTGAGCCCCCCGTGGGACAACCTGATCACCTTGTAACTTCCCCAGTGTTTAGAACAGTGCTTTGCACACAGTAAGCGCTTAATGAATGCTATCTTTATTATTATTATATGAATGAATGAATGCTTTGCACATAGTGAGCGCTTAACAAATGCCATCATTAATTAATTGATTAATAATAAATACGAATGAATGAATAAATGCATGAAAACGTCTGCAGAAGGTCGCCTTTAGACTGTGAGCCCGCTGTTGGGTAGGGACCGTCTCTAGATGTTGCCAACTTGTACTTCCCCAGCGCTTAGTCCAGCGCTCTGCGCACAGTAAGAGCTCAATAAATACGGGCCTGGAATGCCCTCCCTCTGCCCCTCCGCCAAGCTAGCTCTCTTCCTCCCTTCAGGGCCCTGCTGAGAGCTCACCTCCTCCAGGAGGCCTTCCCACACTGAGCCCCTTCCTTCCTCTCCCCCTCGTCCCCCTCTCCATCCCCGCATCTTACCTCCCTCCCTTCCCCACAGCACCTGTATATATGTATATATGTTTGTACATATTTTTTTACTCTATTTATTTATTTAATTTATTTGTACATATCTATTCTATTTTGTTAGTATGTTTGGTTTTGTTCTCCGTCTCCCCCTTTTAGACTGTGAGCCCACTGTTGGGTAGGGACCGTCTCTATACGTTGCCAACTTGGACTTCCCAAGCGCTTAGTCCAGTGCTCTGCACACCGTAAGCGCTCAATAAATACGCTTGATTGATCGATGAATTCTCTTCCAGTCAGGTAAAGCCCCGCCCCCTCGCGGCGGCGCTCCGCCTCCAACACGCATGCGCCCCGAGCTCACTGCCGGCACTTGGCGATGCGCATGCGCTAAGCTTCACCGGCCCCCCCCCCCCGCCCCCCCCCCCCCCCCCCCCCCCCCCGCCACTTCAGGATCCGAGGGACGGAGCGGGACGGAGCGGTGCTAAACCGAGGTTTCTCCACGTGACGACCGGGCGGCGTTCCCGAAATCCCGCCGCTTCCCGGGTGCCTGACGGCGGAGCCGGGAAGCCCCCCGCCCCCCCCCATCCCATCCCATCCCATCCCATCCCATCCCATCCCGGCACGTACCTCCAAACGCCGCCTGAGCCGAGGGGCGCTGTTCCGGGTGCCTGTGCGCCTGCGCGGAGGCCCGGGCCGGGAGCGGTTGGTCGCGGAGGCGCGTCCTCGGGCGCCGGGGGGCGGGCGCGCGCCCGCCACGAGCACGCGCCCCGGGCCTGCCTGGGAGGCCGCCTCTCCTCAGGCTGCTCAGAAAGGGCCAATCCATCAATCCGTCGTATTTATTGAGCGCTTACTGTGTGCAGAGCACTGGACTAAGCGCTTGGGAAGTGCAAGTTGGCAACATACAGAGACAGTCCCTTCCCAACAGTGGGCTCACGGTCTAGGAATCAGAAACCAAGCCGCTGGCAACATCCGCACCAGGTGGTTCCCGATCCTGACTATCCAAGTCCGGTCGCTCCGAACAACCGGCCCCATTGGGCAGGCCTCCTTGGAAGCCTTTTTTGTTGGAAGTGACTCAATTAGTACTATGATGGTTATTGGTTAAGTGCTTACTACGCGTAAAACACGGTTCTAATCACTGCTCAAGAGCTTCAGCGTGTCCTGCCAGAAGAGTCTCAGTCCTTCTGCTGCCCTCCCTGTTCCGAAACCTGGTTGGCGGTGGCCCCTGTCAAGTCCAGTAGCCGTGGTCCCCGACACATACACAGCTGCACGTGCACGGTGTTTGGAAGCACAAGTCCCGGTGCGCCAACCGGCGCTCTAAATCCCAGCTGCCCACATGGGCATCTGCCCACGGGCACACCCTTTTCGCAGGCCTTGTGGATAAGGGAGTTTGCACCCTTTGGAGTAAAGAGAAACGAAAGCTGGGTCCGTAGGGTCAGGCTGGGCGGGGCTCACCCTGCAACGTAAATGAGATGGAGAGGTGGGAAACGGCGCCGGGAAAGAGGACGGGAATCAGGAGGATGAGAAAACGTGTTGCAATGTGAGGCATCATCATCATCATCATAATATATGATAATCATAATAATTGTGGTATTTATTAAGCACTTACTATATGCCAGGCACTATACTAAGTGCTGGGTTAGATACAAAATAATTGGGTTGAACACAGTCCCTGTCCCACAGAGAGCGCTCACAGTCTTATTTCCTCTTTTTCAGATGAGGTAACTGGGGGACAGAGAAGTGAAGTGACCTTCCCAAGGTCGCACGGGAGACGAATGGCAGAGCCGGGATTAGAACCCAGGTCCTTCTGACTCCAGGTTCGTGCTCTATCCGCTAGGACTTGCTGCTTCTCTAATGACTTAGGGTTGGACTTTGGGGTGGGAGTGCCTCTTCAGCAATTTCAGAAAGACATCTTCTGCTCCTTTGAAATTCTCCAGCGTACACAGCTGCTCTGGGGAGCGGGGACAGCCTACATCATCCCAGGAGGGGCAGATCTGTTGCGAGGGTGGACTTGGATCTCTGGGGGATTTGGGCCAACTCAAATGACTTCCCAGGCACTTTACCCACGTGAAACCTTATCGATCGACAAATCATTCATTCATTCAGTCGTATTTATTGCGTGCTTACTGTGTGCAGAGCACTGTACTGAGCGCTTGGGAAGTACAATTCAGCAACATGTAGGGACGGTCCCTACCCAACAACGGGCTCACAGTCTCGTATTTATTGAGTGCTTACTGAGCACGGGGCACTGTACCGAGCGCTCGGTAAATGCGGCCGACCCCCGGTCCGGCCACCTGGGGATGGAGAACGGGACGCCGCCGTCAGGATGACCTATCTTCCTTATCCACCCCTTCCCTGATAGCCCCCTCCTTGTGGGTGAAATGGGATGGCTGGGACTGGGCCTGCAATATCCCCCTTGAAAATGCAAAATTGGGATTGCCACACCATCTGGGAGAAATCCAGGTGTTCTTTTGGGCTCCACTGTGCACCCCCAAGAGAAAACCTTCCACGGATGAAAGACAACAGGGACTTGACTGGGGTTTATCTCCTCACATGGTGCCGCGAGTCAGTGCACATTGGAGAAATGTAGACTTTTGTGGGGTATGATTTGCTCCGGCAGCCTTTCTGCCCCTGACCTTGTAGATGAGAAGAATCAGCGCCATTTCGCAGCCAGTCATCATGGCTACCGTAAAGGGAGCCACCGAAGCCAGGTGTGCTTTGGGCTGGGGAAACGAGAGCTGAATGATGGCGAGCGCCAAGAAGCTGTTGAGAACTCCACTCTCAATAGCCACCGTCTTGCGGGCTGGAAGAGGCAGCGTCAGTAGTTCAGCGGAGCAGTAGCCGATCCCCAGCCCAAGGGAAGGGACGAGCGTCCCCAGGAGAAGGACCTGGAGACTAGCCGCTCTGAGAAACGCCAGTCCCGCTCGGAAGCTCAGATAGATCCCCGCGGACATTAAAATGAAGCTGAACGGTCTAACGAGTTTTTCCAGGTAGCTTGCCATTTCTGGTTTGCTCCGCTTAACGATCATTCCGGCCGACACAGGGAGTACTATGAAAAGGAGCGTTGCCGTGATTTTATAAACGGGGATGTGAAGTGAACCCGTCAACCCCATCAGCCTGCTATACCCGAAGGAGTTGATAGGCATCATCGCTAGTGCTAACAGTGTTGAGGTGCAGGTCATCAAAATGGCCAGAGTGGTATCCCCTTTCAAAAGCAGGGCGTACAGGTAGCCCCCGCCCCCTCCCGGGCAGGTACAGGTCATTAGAAAACCAAAAGACACCTCCTGGGGTAATGCCAAAATCCTGGTCAAGAGGAACCCGCAGAACGGCATGACAAGAAACTGAATGACCGCCCCGAGGATGACCGGCGAGGGGTCTTTCCAAACCATCCGCAGCGTTTCCCATTGAATTTTGCAACCGAAAGCGCATTTGTTGAACAGAACCATGGGTAAAATTAACATCAGGACATAGCGATCGAAGCGCCCGAGCGCCTCGTGGAGAGGCTCCGCTTTTCTGTCGTGGATAACTTTGATTTTGATGTCTGGAATTTCTTCAATTAAATTGTTTTGCCCACCTTCGGGATCCCACAGTCGAACGGTCAGAGCCGTCTCTCCTTCTCCACCCGCCGCCACGAGCGTCACCGTAAAGACGGTCACGTCGGATGAGCTCTTGGCCACGTTTCCCGCGCGCACCAGTGCTGGGTCTTCCAGATGCACCGTGAGGTAGCTCGCGTTGGGCCGGTTCCTTCTGTAGCTGGACCTCACCGTCAGTGTTTCTTCCGCCTCGGAGAAAAGCTGTATTTCCGTCCCGTCTGTCTGGAGGAAGTGGTTCGGCACCCTGGCTTCTCCGAGAGCCACCAGCAGCAACACTCGGATGACCGAAAGGTCCGGGATCATTCTGGAAAATGAGACCGATTCTTTCTTCAAAATCGGGAGACCCTGAAAACGGCTTTTTTCTCCCAGGTCATCGGACGCCTGTTTGTTTGCGGTGGAATGAGCCTTTAATGGTTTTGCCGGATCAAAGTCCAGAAGTAAGTGGGGTGAACAGCCTTGGCTGCTTTTCGAATAGGGTAAACAGATCCGGTAACCCAATCTGGGGCTTAAAGAAGCCGAGCTGTGTAGAGGTATCGAGGAACCGAAACAGAAACCCCAACTTGCGTTTTTTTTTTGTTTTATTATTATTATTTCATCTTTTCCCTCATGACCAGCCTGTGTGATAGGTAGAGAGAGGCTTATATCGTGATCCCCATTTTACTGACGAGGAAAGAGAGGTCCAGAGAGATTAAGCGACTTGCCCGCCGTCGCACAGCAGGCCAGTGGCAGAGCGTGGATTCCTACCCGGTTCGCCTGACTTCCCCCCAAACCCGCTGACTCCCCTTAAGGGAAGGCGGCGGAGTCTTCCCCGGGCCCAGCCACATCCCCGCCCCACCGGATCCGCCCTCCGGGGCCCGGGGGCCCTGCCGGCGGCCCCGCTGGCGGGAGCTCCCGGAGGGCAGGCGGCGACCCCAAGCCGAGAGAGCCGGGCCGGGCCGGACCGGGCCGCGGGAAGGGGAGAGGCAGAGTGTCTCCCCCTCTAGACTCTAAGCTCGCTGTGGGCATGGAATTTATCTGTTATGCTGGACTCTCCCAAGTGCTTAGAACAGTGCTCTGCACACAATAAGCGCTCAGTAAATACGACTGACTGACAGTGCTCTACACACAGTAAGCACTCAGTAAATCTGACTGACTGACTGACTGACTGACCGACCGAGCCGGGGGTTTCTTGCTGCTGCTGCTCCGGGGAGATGTCTGGTAGCTCTGGACGTGCGGGTGGGCGGGTGCTGAGCGGCTGCTCTGCCTCTCGCTTCCTGTCCCCACCCCCTCGGACCACTGGGTCCACAAGGAATGTACGCCCTCTCTTCAGTAATAACTCTGCTCTTCAGTTTTATTTATCACCCACGGTCAGAAGAGTGCATTTAGTTGTAATTCTAAAACAATGAACTCCCATGGTACCCTGGCCCTAGCCCTAACAATGAGGTTGTTTTATGCCTGTTGTAATAACCTGATATTTAATTCATAAAATGCCTGGCGATTAAGGAGACAGAGCCATCTACTGAAACTGCAGTTGTATGGTGAAAAGGCATCTTTTTCTGACGTGAAATACCGACCCGGTGTTTCCGCCTCCTGCTCGGCCCGCTCCCCGACGGACTACTCTAAGTAAGAGTCCGCCTCTTCTAGCCTTTGTTCCTGATTCTCAAGATATTCCAAGATAATGTTTCCACCGTTATACAAGGGGTCATCTTTCTTAGCAATCCAGGTCTCCAACGGGTGATCCGAGGGTAAAGCTTCTCCTGACACAGCGTGACACATCTTTAGTTTCTGCAACGAGAGAAACGACTCATGGCTTCAAGGGTATTTGTCCTTCTGTTATATTTAAACCACCTCCCGCTTTCCCTCGCAGAAAATCATTGTTGTCTGCCTCTCCCCGTCGGCTGGTAAGCTCCAGGAGGGCGGGGGACATACGTCTTGTTCCACCTCTCTCCCCCAAGCGCTCAGAACAGTGCCTCGCACTCAGTACGCAGCACCGATTGCTGTGATGAAACACAAAACTCCTTGAAGAACAGTGTCTACCGCGACGCCTCACCTTGGCCGTGGCTTTGTTGTTATCGTTTTTCAGGTTGGCTGCCGACGCTGCGAAGTCCACCGCTCGGCCCACGCTCCATGTCCTACTGAAGAACATGGGTTTGCTTTGCTCCTTACTCCCTTTGGGTAAGAAAACTTGAAAGTAAATTCTTTCTGTCTGTAATGAAAAAGGTTGAAAATAGACGTGACACCTCTGGTGGCTGGAAACTTTATGGAGAGTCACAATCCTGGGATGGGGGCAGAGAAGGATGGGGGGAAAAGAAGCTAGCAAAGCTTAGGAGGGCTCTGGGGAAGGGAGAGGGCACTCGGGCAGCACGCTCTCTGGCATCCCACTGCCCAGGGACCCCCCCGGTGCTCTCTCTGACTTTCCGGGCATTCGTCTGGAAAATGAACCAGGGCCGCCCCGGACTCCCGACCGTTACCCGAAGGAAGGAGGAGGAGGCGTCTTCCCTCTCGTCCTACCAAAAACTGCCACCAGGTAGAATTAAAAAGTTCCTCTCTGGGGATGGAAAAGCGAGAGTTGACACCGGAGTACGCCAGTAATCCTACCAGACTGAGGTTTAGGGCAGAAAATGAAAAGAAAACAACTCTCAGTTAAGGACCTGCAGGCCTGGTTTTGGGCTAGTCCCTTTCTTTATTTATATTAATGTCTTTCTCCCCCTTTAGATCCTAAGGTCGTCGTGGGCAGGGAATGTGTCTGCTTATTGTTGTATTGTACTCTCCCAAGGGCTTACTACAGTGCTTACACAGCTGACAAGTGGCGGAGCCGGGATTTGAACCAAATCCCAGCTCCGCCAATTGCCAGCTGTGTGACCTTGGGCAAGTCGCTCCACCTCTCTGAGCCTCAGTTACCTCATCTGCAAAATGGGGGATTAAGACTGTGAGCCCCTCGTGGGACAACCTGATCAATCAATCAATCAATCGTATTTATTGAGCGCTTACTGTGTGCAGAGGACTGTACTAAGTGCTTTCACTGTACCATGTACCATGCACTGCACTAAATGCTGGGGGTAGATACACGGTAATCAGGATGGACCTAGTCCCCTTCTTATCTATGGCTCACAGTCTCAACTGGATGGAGTAGGGTACAACCCTCATTTTACAGATGAGGAAGTTGGGACACGGAGAAGTGAAGTGACACACCCAAGGTCACACAGTCGGCAAGTGGCAGGGCTGGGATAAGAACCTAGGTCCTCTGATTCCCAGGCCCGTGTTCTTTCCGCTGGGCCACGCTACCACTAGGAATTAACTTGGAACCTGTTTCCAAGGAGTTCCAGAGTTTTCAGAGAGAGATTATCTTCTCAGTGTTACTTTTGTGGGAAATGAAGTTCAGGGAGGACAAGAAAATCGGCCAAGGTCGAGCACCAGTCAATAAGAGCCAAATTAGCCCGTCAGCGGTGTTTGCTGACGGAGCACTGTGTTCCAAGTTCTGTCCTAGGCACAGAAAAGGGATGCAAGTCCTCGAGCCTATTAAGGAACAGACAGAGAGCAGGGTTTCCCAAGAAAATGTAAGCTCACGATGGGTCAGGAATGTGTCTACCGACTCTGCTGAACTGTACTCTCCCAAGCGCTTAGTACAGTGCTCTGCACGTAGTAAGTGCTCAGCAAATATATACCGACGTGGATGAGATATCACGGACGGTAAGGAGAGGCCTAGGCAGTAGCTGTAAGCATCTCGGACCCACCTGCGGCAACGATTCATCCCCACAGGCGTGCATTTTTAACTTCATTAATGCGACTTTGGCTGCAGTTCCACTGTTTTTCGCTCCTTTCCTCCGTGAGCAAGCTGCCTGTCCTTTCTTGGAATCTGAAAATATAACAAACGTGGCCGTCCCAGTCCTCGGCAAGGGCTGGAGTTTCCGTTCTTGCATCCCCAAATATTTAGCCCTCCACACCGCTCCCCAGGTTCTCCACCCTGCCCATTCAGTGCCGACCAAGGGCCGTGCGTCCCTGGTCTAAGGCTCCAGAGCCCCGGGCCCGAAGGCCGATGGAACTTCAGTCCATCCCCAGGCCGGGCCCGACCACGGAGGAGGGGCGGCGGTAGCGGCCCGATGGGCCCCACGGCCGGCTCCTCCCCTAGTAAGGGAGGAAAGGGGAAGCCCCCACCCCGTGGCAACTACCCGCGTTTCTAGGCGGACTTGCGTTCCGCGGCCCGTCAATAGGCGAGACTCCCCGCGGACGGGGCAACCTGCTTCGGTGGTGGGCCCCTGGCCGTGCCAGTCTAACCACGCGCCCTCTGCCCATCTGGCAGCAGGGCGGCTGAAGAAGGCTGAGCCCGGGCGGCGGACCCGAGAGGCGGGAGATCGGCACGCTCGATCGGAGGGCGGGCGGGTGGGCTCTATAAGGAAACCCAAATGTGGACGGCACCGGGCCCTCCCCACTGCAAAAACTCACCTACGATGTCTCTGACGAGCTGTTGGGTGGCGGCCATCCGGGGCTTGGGGACTTCCAGTTTCTCACAGGCATGATCGGCTTGATGGCGGTGCCTACACGCAACGGAACACGCAATAGGTCACGGACCGGCAGAGGGGTAAATGAGATTTCCGGGTGTACATCTTCCTTGGATTACCTCAAGCAAAAGTGCTTCTCACAGGAGGGACATAACATCCGCACAAGCTCCCTTTTATCGCAGCCTTTAAATGAACAGGGATAAGAGGGGGCTTCGTCCGCTTTTGCTCTCTCGGGCTTTATATTCACCTAAAAGAAAGAGAGGGAAAACTGATCTTCACCTAAGCCAAAAGCCCTCTCATCTCACTGGGTTTCTAGCGGGGTCGGAAACTCGAGACTTTTCACGTAGGTGAAGGGTGGGAGAGTCGGTCGATCGATGGTATTTAATGAGTGGTTACTACGTACGGAGTACAGTACTAAGTAGTTGGGAGAATACGCTACCAAAGAGTAGGTATAAATGATCCCCGCCCACGACGAGTAGCGATGTGGCCCGGTGGAAAGAGCCTGGGCCTGGGCGGCAGAGGACCTGGGTTCTAATCCTGGCCCTGCCACTTGTCTGCCGTGTGACTTTGGGCAAGTCACTTCACTTCTCTGTGCATCAGTTACCTCATCTGCAAAATGGTCATTATGACTGTGAGCCCCACGTGGGACACGGACTTTGTCCAACTTGATAATCTCGTATCTCTCCCAGTGTTTAGTGACACAGAAAGGAGGGTTAAGACAGGAAAGTGCAGTGTTAAGTCAGGGAAGGCCTCTTGGAGGAGATGCAATTTTAGTAGGATTATGAAGCTGGGAAGAGAGGTTTTTTTATTATTATTATTGTAGTTGGTTAAGATCTTACCATGTATCAAGCACTGTTCTAAGCACTGGGGTAAGACACAAGTTAATCGGGCCGGACACAGTCCCTGTCCCACATAGGGCTCCCAGTCTAAAGAGGAGGGAGAACGGTCATTGAGTCACCATTTTATAGATGAGGAAATTGAAGTAGCTTTCCCAAGGTCACACGGTGGGCAAGTGGCAGAGCCAGGATTAGAACCCAGGTCCTCTGACTCCCAGCCCCAGGCTCTTTCCACTAGGCCAGGCTTCCTGTCAGATATGAAGGGGAAGGGAGTTTCAAGCCAGAGAGAGGCTGTGGACAAAGGGCCAGTGGCAAGATAGAGGAGATCAAGGTGCAGTCAGTTGGCATTAGGGGAGCGAAGTATGCAGGCTGGATTGTAGTAGGAGAGCAGTAGCAAAGTAGACCCATTGTTGGGTAGGGACCGTCTCTATATGTTGCCAAGTTGTAATAATAATGATGGCATCTGTTAAGCGCTTACTATGTGTTGTACTTCCCAAGCGCTTAATACAGTACTCTGCACACAGTAAGCGCTCAATAAATATGATTGAATTTAAGTAAGGTAGGAGGGAGAACGCCGATTGAACGCCTTAAAGCCGACGGTAAGGAGTTTCCGTTTATTGCGGAGATGGATGATTGACATTGGAGGTTTTTGAGGTGAGGGAAGACTTGGACTGAACGGTTTTGTTTTTCTTTTTTTTTGAAAAATGATCCAGGCAGCAGAGTGGAGTATGGACGGGAGTGGGAGGTCAGCAAGGAGGCTGATGCAGGAGTCAAAGAGGGATACATCAAGTGTTTGGATCAGCGTGGTTGCAGTTTGGACAGAGAGGAAGGGATGGATCCTAGAGATGCTGAGATGTGAGGGGTCCAATAAGAGGTCCCACATCCACTTCCCATTCCAGCATCTGAAGCTCCGCCAAACGTCGCCTGGAGGTTCTCAGGTCGGAATGCTTACTTCCAGACGACTGCTCTCTACAGAAGCAAAGACACGTACGTGGCTGCCGGGGCTGTGCCCTTTTCCCTTGCAGCCCTTAGAGCCGCCGGCGCGCTTGTCACCTCACAGACGCTTGACCCGACCGAGTGGCTCAAAGCCCCCGGCCCTGAGTTTTCACCGGCTCTAGCGATGAAGGTCAAAGGGCACCGACAGCCAAGCTACCAAGGTGGGTTTTGCCCCGTGGCATCCTCCTCCCTCTTTGGGAGTGCCCAGACCCTCTGAACCCCCGAAAGTCTCCCCCGAGTATTCCGAGCGTGGATGCTATAAGTGGAAGGAAGACTGGGTTTACTTTTCATCCGAAAGTTTTCTGGGCAAACTTTCTGTAATAATAATAATAATGATGGTATTTGTTAAGCACTTACTATGTTCAAAGCACTATTCTAAGTGCTGGGGAGGTTACAAGGTGATCAGGTTGTCCCGGGGGGGCTCACAGTTTCAATCCCCATTTTACAGATGAAGTAACTGAGGTACAGAGAATTTACGTGACGTGCCCAAAGTCACACAGCTGACAGTTGGCAGAGCCAGAATTTGAACCCATGACCTCTGACTCCAAAGCCCGGGCTCTTTCCACTGAGCCACGCTGCTTCTTCCCTGCAATAAAACAGGGAAGAAGGAAAACCGGCCAAGGTGGAATGAGCGGGGCGCCGTGTCCCGGCCATCGTCCCGAGCCACGTCTAGCGTCGGCCAGGGCGAGAGGCGGCTTAGCCTGAGGTCCTCTTTCTGAAACATTTGGAGTTTGAGGGTGAGGTGGGGCTGGCGGGCGAGCGGATGCGGGTGGCTGGGTACGGGCTTACTTCATTTATTCATTCATTCATTCAATCGTATTTATTGAGCGCTTACTGTGTGCAGAGCACTGGACTAAGCGCTTGGGAAGGACAAGTTGGCAACATATGGAGACGGTCCCTACCCGACAACGGGCTCACGGTCTAGAAGGGGGACACAGACAACAAAACATGTTCACTTCCAGGGTCCGGTATGGTCATCTGGCATTTCCCAGCGCAACAGTCATCTCAGACTGCTGGATGGAGTCCCCAGGCAGACGCTCGGGACACGAGACGTACTCGGGAGACAAGCGGAAATAATCTGTAGTGTTCGCAGCCACCGGGCGGAAACGCTGCCCTCCGAAAAGGAGCCTTTCCTCCCAGTGCGGGCGGACGGCTGGGACTCCGTTCTCTGCGCCAGGAGCCAGCGCGGTACATTCTGGCCAGACTGGCACGGGGAAGGGAGGGAGGGAGGGAGGGAGGGAGGGAGCACGCATCCGACCAGGTGAGCCCGTCCGGCTCAGCGCGCCACGGGGATCGGAGAAACGGCGGGCTCGCATGCGGGCAGCGCGAGAACCGGCCGGGAACACAGATCGGCCTTTTTTAAACGTGGACTCTTGGAGACAGCGTTGCCCCCCTGTTCTTGGGAGGCCGGGTGGAATTTTTCAGCTAAACAAAGCTTCCCATTGAGAAGCAGTGTGGACTAGTGGGTAGAGCATGGATCTGGGCGTCACTAGGACCTGGGTTCTAGATCCGCTCTGCCCTCCTTGTCTGCCGTGACTAAATAGTAAGCTAGTTGTGGGCAGGGAATGTGTCTATTGTTATATTGTATTCTACCAAGCACTTAGTAATGATGATAATAATGCTGATGGTATTTGTTAAGTGCTTACTCTGTGCCAAGCACTGTTCTAAGCGCCAGGGTACATCCAAGGCAATCAGGTTGTCCCCCGTAGGGCTCACAGTCTTCAACCCCATTTTACAGCTGAGGTAACCGAGGCACAGAGAAGTTAAGTAACTTGCCCAAGGTCATCATCATCATCATCAATCGTATTTATTGAGCTCTTACTGTGTGCACAGCACTGTACTAAGCGCTTGGGAAGTACAAGTTGGCGACATATAGAGACAGTCCCTACCCAATAGTGGGCTCACAGTCTAAAAGGGGGAGAGTCACACAGCTGACAGGCGGCGGAGCCGGGATTAGAACCCACGACCTCTGACTCCCAAACCCGGGCTCTTTTCCACCAAGCCACGCTTAACTTCTCGATGCCTCAGTTACCTCATCTGCAAAATGGGGGTGAAGACTGAGCCCCACGTGGTACAACCAGATTACCTTGTATCTACCCCAGTGCTTAGAACAGTGCTTGGCACATAGTAAGCGCTTAACAAATACCAACGTTATTATTAAGTGGCACAGCAGACAAGTGGCGGAGCCGGGATTAGAACCCATGTCCTCCTCTGCCTCCCAAGCCCGGGATCTTTCCACTAAGCCGTGCTGCTTTTCCTGTTCTGCACACAGTAAGTGGTCAATAAATGCTACTGACTGACTGACTGTGTGACCTTGGGCAAGTCACTTCACTTCTCTGTGCCTCAGTTTCCTCATCTTGAAAAAGAGGATTAAGACTATGAGCCCTATGTGAGGCAAGGACTGTGTCCAACCCGATTATCTGGTGTCTGCCCCACAGCTTAGAACAATGCCTGGCATACAGTTAAGTGCGTAACAAATACCAATTATTATTGTTATTGTTATTATCATTATTAAATGTCGCTAGGCCACCATGCCAAGCATGAGGTCAAAAAGATGAAGGAAAGGACCAGGAGGAAAATCACCTTCCATAAATTTGTCTAATACCCCAAATTTTTATCAGAGGAGCTCACAAAAAAAGTCACTCCTGGCACTCATTTGCTCTATAAAAATGAAAGCCGCATTAATTAAGTAAGTTCTGAAAGGAAGCACAGACCTCAAAAGCCAGAATATTTTTAGCCAAGCTTTGGGAAAAGTTTCACGTAAACAGAAGACTCTCATTACCTCAGGGCAGTCATGAGATTCCCTGCTTCGGTGCTCAAGGCTGAAAATACACAAGCAAAGATAGAACTCAGAATGAATAATACTAATGATAATGTAATACTAATGATTATAATTGAGGTATCTGTATGCCTCGATATGTATAATTGAGGGATGCCAAGGACCGTACCAAGCAACAGGGTGGATACAAGATAACTGTGAGCCCACTGTTGGGTAGGGACTGTCTCTATATGTTGCCAACTTGTACTTCCCAAGCGCTTAGTACAGTGCTCTGCACACAGTATGCACTCAATAAATACAACTGATTGATTGATTGATTGATAACCAGGCCAGGTACATCCCTGTCCCACATGGGGCTCAATCTAAGGAGGAGGGAGAACAGGTACCTAACCCCCATTTTACAGAAGAGGAAAGCGAGGCACAGAGAAGGTAAGTGACTCACCCGGGGTCACACAGCTGGAAGTGGTCTCGTGGAAAGAGCTTGGGTCTCGGAGTCAGAGGACCTGGGTTCTAATCCTAGCTTCACCATATACCTGCTGTCGAATCTTGGGCAAGTCACGTAACTTCTCTGTGCCTCAGTTCCCTCATCTGCAGAATGGAGATTCAGTACCTGTTCTTCATTCTACTCAGACTATGAGCCCCATGTGGGATCTGATTATCTTGAATCTACCCCAGCGCTTAGTAGTATTGCTTTGCACATAGTAAGCGCTTAATAAATGCCATCATTATTATTGGTAGTAATAATAATAATAATGACGGCATTTATTAAGCACTTACTATGTGCAAAGCACTGTTCTAAGCGCTGGGGAGGTTACAAGGTGATCAGGTTGTCCCCGGGGGGGGGGGGGGGGCTCACAATCTTAATACCCATTTTCCTGATGAGGTAACTGAGGCACAGAGAAGTGAACTGACATGCCCAAAGTCACACAGCTGACAACTGGCGGAGCCGGGATTTTAGTAGTACAGTGCTTGGCACATAGTAAACACTTAAATACCACAATTATTGTTCATAATTCTTAATTATAAGCGGCGGAGTGGGGATTAGAACCCAGGTCCCCTGAGTCCCTGGCACATGCTCGTGCCATTAGGCAACACCACTTTTCAGATGTCCATTTGACAAGCGTTTCCAAAACTGCACTGTGTACTAGGATTATGGGTATGTACACTGAGAAGGTCTCAAAATGATTTGCATTCTGATAACTGGAAAAGGGTAAACGGTTTCAATAAAGAATATGTTAGAGTTGTGTTTGGAGTTAAAATGTAACCCAACACTGCCCCCTTAATAGCTGTGAAAATCAATATTTTATCATTCTCTCTGACCTGTCATTTGTGTCTCGGGGTGCTTTCAAAGCCACCGATTAGGTCCATTTTAATTTCTCCTAAGGCATCGGGGAGTGATAGGTGAATGTTAGATCTGAAGTGAATACTTCACTTTTGCACCCTGTGAAAGGTTTCTGAGGCCTGGTCGGGCAATCTGAAGGAGGAAGATTTTATGAGGTATACATTTGTTCCCTGATTCACAGTCATCCTGGCAATTGCTTTGAGAAGATCTGTGAAAGGAATATTTTTTTCATGCCTTTTGCACTTAACATGTAAAAGGCTGCACTATGTGGTTGATTAAGTGGAGTTTTAACAGAAGCAGCATGGCCTAGTGGAAAGAGCACGGGCCTGGCAATCAGAGGACCTGGGTTCTAATCCCTGCTCCACCGACTCTTTGCTGTGTGACCTTATGCGAGTCATTTAACTTCTCTGGGCCTCAGTTTTCTCAACTGTAAAATGCGGATTAAATCCTATTCCCTCCTACTTAGACTGTGAGCCCCAAGTGGAACAGGGACTGTGTCCAGCCTGATTAACTTGAATCTACCCCCAGCACTTACAACCGTGCTTGACACTTATTAGGAGCTTAACAAATACTATAACAACAACAGCAATAATGATATTCCACTTCACTTGGTCAATTCTCAATCTTTATTTTAGCCTCCAAACACCTCTTAGGATAACCAGTAGGAGGGGAAAAAAGAGCAGAAGGGTTTGGTTCCTGGAAAACTTGGTCCTGCTCAGATCACCTGATAACCTTGTATCTCCCCCAGTACTCAGAACACTGCTTGGCACATCATAAGCACTTAACAAATGCCACCATTACTATTATTATCACATTAACAAGATAAAAATCAGTAAAACCTCCAGCCCTAAACCTCATTTGGAACAAGAGCAGGATCACTGGCTAAAAGTTACACGGTCCAAGGGGCCATCTGACAGAGTTAAGTTCAGTTCCTGGGTAAGTGGGTTGGAGCCAGTGAGACCCAGTACAGGGCTGGGGGGGACAGAACCCCCCGGTTCGCTCAGTGGTGGTTACTCACATGACAGTTTCCTCCATGAGCACAGAGATTGAAACTTAAAAAAAAAAAACCCTAACCATCGGTGTGAAAAGACAACAATGATAATGGGTTCTGTCCAGTCCTCAGTGAGGATCAGTTGCTAAGGACACCAAAATCCCATAGGAAGCTTGCTACTACCATACAGTCTTACCAAAACACACCAGAACAGCCATCGCATACAAACGGAAGGAAGTCTGAAACCAAAACAAAACAATATTAATGTTCTCTTTAGTCAAAATCAGATTTTGGTATTATTTTATGAAAGCAACAAGTTTGAACCTGGCCTGCTTCTATAAGAAATGAGCGTGTGAGAAAACTGAGAGTGTGAGAATGTGTGTGTGTGTGTGTGTGTGTGTGTGTGTGTGTGTGTGTGTGTGTGTGTGTGTGAGAGAGAGAGAGAGACAGAGAGAGAGAGCGCTCTGTCGGTTCTTTGGGCTACGAAGATGACGCTCCTAACAAGAGAGGTTCATGAGGAAGAGGAGTGATAGACCCTCATCTTCCTCCCTCAGCACCCTCCAAAGTGCCTGGAGCAGTTTTCATTACTCCTGTTGGAGTCATGATGCTCTCAAAAGCCTCTATTCTCCCAGACACCCCATTTCTTCTTGCTCCGAGTCAGGCTGGCCTGGCTTCTGCAGTCCATCTCTGCCTTCTGCATCCTCGGCTGTGCCGTATCTCCTGAAGCAGCTCGGTTTGTCTTTAAACCGTCAACCGATCCTCTCTGTTCCGGGGTCCTCACGTCAGCTCGCCCGTCCCCCGGGTCCGACAGCCGGTCTCCTCCGCGACCTCGAGGGAGGCCGGCTCCAGGCCCGACCACCGATTACGTTGCGGGCCTCGCTCCCGCCGTGCCGCACGACACCTCGTAGGGGCCGTCGGACGGCGCTAGCGGAGGGGCTCTGGAAACCAGTCGTTGCGTCTGAGCCAAGTCCGGGCTCTACAGGTATAGAGGAGGCCGAGCGGTCCGATGACTCTCTAAATCTTCGGGCCGGTCTGCTCCTCGATCCCAGGTCGGCCCGCACTCAGCCCGTCCGTCATCCCGGTCTTCGTGGTTTGGTTTTCTTCCTGTTTCTTGATCCTCGGCCAGTGTTGCTACCTTAAGTATTTCCGCTTGGAGAACTCTGAGTTATGGTTAGGGTTGGCCGGGTGTAGGCCTGGCGCACGGATGATGGTGAAAAGTGCTTTATAATCACCCCCTGGTTTTTCGGGGAGCCAAGGAACACCTGAGGAACCGATTGGAGGACTTTGTAGTTCATCTTAGTCTCCTGAATCAAGTTTTCTGAAGCATCCACATCCAATTTTAACACTAGACTCCAGGCTCCTCCCTGTATCCTCATGGAGTACTGTGCAGAATGGGTCGAAAGGGATCGCACCTGTCCATAGCCCTGCTTTAATCCCTTGTGGAGGGTGAAAGGCGGAGATGTGGCTTGTTTAAGTCATCTCAGAGTCTCTATAAACTCTTCAGGGCAGCCAGACCCCTAGGCTACGCTCTTCGGACCGCCCTGCCGTTCCCCACTCTGCCGAGTCTGTCCGCCGCTTCCCGCTCTGGTGGGCCTGGAGCCGACACCATCCCAGGAGGGCAGGGTGGAGCCCGTCGTCCAGCCACCCGGCTACCAGGACGACGGCTCACTCCTGGTCGCCAGTGGGGAACCGTGAGATCTGGATTTATTTATTTCTATTAATGTCTGTCTCCCCCACTACTCTAGACTATAAGCTCGTGGTCAGGGAATGTGTCTGTTTATTGTTGTAGTCTTTGAAGCGCTTCGTACAGAGCTCTGCACACAGTAAGCGCTCAACAGATGTGATTGAATGAATTTTACAGAGTCCCCAACCTGGGTCCACAAGTGACCGGGGATGGGCGGTTGTGAAAGGGCAATGCGCCCTGGTGTGATGCCCCGGGGCGGCCCTTTCTGAGCCTGGTCCCTGAGGCGGGCAGGCGGGTGGGCAGGCGGGCGGGCGGGCGGGCAGGTGGGCGGGCGGGCGGGCGGGCAGGCAGGCAGAGCCCCTGGAGCCAAGGGCTGGGCCTGTGGCTTGAGCCAGACGGTTCTAGCTCTGGCTCTGACTAGCTGTGAGGCCCAGTAGAGCTCAAAGGCCCATCTCCTGCCCATATTGATTGGCCCAAGGAGCGGACCCACCGCACCCCCGAAAGGGCCAGCCCCACCACCTCGTCACCTAGGGGCAGGACGTACAGGGGGCCCCAGAGTTTAAACCAAAGGGGGTCCTGTCCCAGACGCCACCGGCCGTTCCTGGGGCAACTTGTTGTATTCTATTTTCCCAAGCGCTTAGTACAGTAATAATAATAATAATAATAATAATAATAATAATGATAATAATAATAATAGCATTTGTTAAGCGCTTACTATGTGCAAAGCACTGTTCTAAGCGCTGGGGGGGATACAATGTGATCAAGTTGTCCCACGTGGGGGCTCCCAGTCTCAATCCCCATTTTTACAGATGAGGGAATCAATCAATCAATCAATCGTATTTATTGAGCGCTTACTGTGTGCACACTGTGTGACTGATTGATTGTGCAGAGCACTGTACTAAGCGCTTGGGAAGTACAAGCTGTCAACATATAGAGACAGTCCCTACCCAACAGTGGGCTCACAGTCTAAAAGGGGGAGACAGAGAACAAAACCAAACATACTAACAAAATAAACAGAATAGATATGGACAAGTAAAATAGGTAAATAAATAGAGTAATAAATATGTACAAACATATATACATATATACAGGTGCTGTGGGGAAGGGAAGGAGGTAAGATGGGGGGATGGAGAGGGGGACGAGGGGGAGAGGAAGGAAGGGGCTCAGTCTCTGCCTTGTTCTTAGAACAGTGCTTGGCACATCATCAGCGCTTAACAAATGCCACAATGATTAAACTGGATGGCCCATGGGGCTAATGGGCAAAGCCGTCCCGCCCTCCCTTTGAAGTATATGATGGCATTTATTAAGCGATTACTATGTGCGAAGCACTGTTCTAAGCGCTGGGGAGGTTACAAAGTTATCAGGTTGTCCCACGTGGGGCTCACAGTCTTAATCCCCATTTTACAGATGAGGTAACTGAGGCAGAGAGGAGTCAGAGAAGCAGCGTGGCTCAGTGGAAAGAACCCGGGCTTTGGAGTCAAAGGTCATGGGTTCAAATCCCGGCTCCGCCAACTGTCAGCTGTGTGACTTTGGGCAAGTCACTTCACTTCTCTGTGCCTCGGTTACCTCATCTGTAAAATGGGGATAATAATAACAATGGCATTAGTTAAGCGCTTACTATGTGCAAAGCACAGTTCTAGGCGCTGGGGAGGTTACAAGGCAATCAGATTGTCCCACGGGGGGCTCACAGTCTTAATCCCCATCTTACAGATGAGGGAACTGAGGCCCAGAGAAGCTACCGTGAGCCTCCCCTGGGACAACCTGATCACCTTGTAACCTCCCCGGCGCTTAGAACGGTGCTTTGCACACAGTAAGCGCTTCCTTCCAGACCGTGAGCCCACTGCTGGGTAAGGGCCGCCTCTAGATGTTGCCAACTTGCACTTCCCAAGCGCTTAGTGCAGCGCTCTGCACACAGTAAGCGCTCAATAGATACGATTGAATGAATGAACAAACACCAACATTATTAAGTGTCTTGCCCACAGTATCTGTCTCTAATTCGATTTCCCTTGACGCCTGTTTACATGTTTTAATGTGTGCCTTGGCCCTTCCGGACTGCGAGCCCGGTAGGGGCAGGGATCGTCTCTCTTTCCTGCTGAATTCTGTTTTCCAAGCGCCTCGTCCAGTGCTCTGCCCGCGGTGAGCGCTCAGAGACACGACTGAGTGAGTGAATGAATGAATGAATGGATGAACGAATGAATGAATGGGGCCCGCCCCGTGCGTGCGTGCGTGCGTCCGTGCGTGCGTGCGTCGGTCCGTGCGTCGGTCCGTGCGTGCGTGCATCCGTCCGCGCGCGCGCCCGCCGTCGGGGGTTGGGGGGCGTGGGTTGGGGTCCCACCTCTCCGCCTGCAGCGGGCCACCTGGCAGTGCCGCCCGATCTCCAGCTCGGCCATGGCTCGGGGCTCGGGGCTCGGGGCTCGGGGCTCGGGGCCCGGGGCTCGGGGCTCGGGCCGCTCCGCCACACACAGACCCGAAGGGCCGGGGACAGGGGAGGGGAGGGGAGGGGGGGCGCCGCGCGGGGCATCCTGGGATGGCGGAGGACTGGCGGGGCCTCCGGGGGGCGGGGCCTCTGGGGGGCGGGGCCCGGGTGCGCCAATCCCCGGGCAGCGCGCGCCGGGCCGAGGGGAGGCCCCGGGCCCGCACACCCTGCTGACCTCACGGGGCGGGGGGGGGGGCAGCCCCAACTCATTCATTCATTCAGTCATTCAGTCATTCATTCATATATAGTTATGGAGCGCTTACTGTGTGCAGAGCACTGGACTAAGCGCTTGGGAAGTACACGTTGGCAACATATAGAGACGGTCCGCATTCATTCAATCGTATTTATTGAGCGCTTACTGTGTGCAGAGCCCTGGACTAAGCGCTTGGGAAGTACTCGTTGGCAACATATAGAGACGGTCCGTATTCATTCATTCAATCGTATTTATTGAGCGCTTACTGTGTGCAAGGCACTGGACTAAGCGCTTGGGAAGTCCAAGTTGGCAGCATATAGAGACGGTCTGTATTCATTCATTCAATCAATCAATCGTATTTATTGAGCACTCACTGTGTGCAGAGCACTGGACTAAGCGCTTGGGAAGTACAAGTTGGCAACACATAGAGACAGTCCCTACCCAACAGTGGGCTCACAGTCTAGAAGGCAGAGACGGAGAACAAAACCAAACATACCAACAAAATAAACTAAATAGAATAGATATGTACAAGTAAAACAAATAAATAGAATAATAAATATGCACAAATCAATCAACCAATCAATCGTATTTATTGAGCGCTTACTGTGTGCACAGCACTGGACTAAGCGCTCGGGAAGTACAAGGTGGCAACATACAGAGACGGTCCATATTCATTCATTCAATCGTATTTATTGAGCGCTTAGTGTGTGTGGAGCACTGGACTAAGCACTTGGGAAGCACAAATTGGCAACAAATAGAGACGGTCCGCATTCATTCATTCATTCAATCGTATTGAGCGCGTACTGTGTGCACAGCACTGGACTAAGCACTTGGGAAGTACAAGTTGGCAGCATATAGAGACAGTCCGTATTCATTCATTCAATCGTATTTATTGAGCGCTTACTGTGTGCGGAGCACTGGACTAAGCGCTTGGGAAGTACAAGTTGGCAACATACAGAGACGGTCCGTATTCATTCATTCATTCATTCAATCGTATTTATTGAGCGCTTACTGTGTGCAGAGCACTGACTAAGCGCTTGGGAAGTACAAGTTGGCAACATATGGAGACGGTCCGTATTCATTCATTCATTCAATCGTATTCACTGAGCACTTACTGTGTGCAGAGCACTGGACTAAGCGCTTGGGAAGTACAAGTTGGCAACATATTAGAGGCAGTCCCTACCTAACATCGGGCTCACAGTCTAGAAAGGGGAGACAGACAACAAAACAAAACATATTAACAAAATAAAATAAATAGAGTAAATATGTACAAGTAAAACAGATAGAGTAATAAATATGTACAAACATATATACATATATACAGGCGCTGTGGGGAAGGGAAGGAAGTAAGGTGGGGGGGATGGGGAGGGGCTCAGTGTGGGAAGGCCTCCTGGAGGAGGTGAGTTCTCAGTAGGACTTTGAAGGGAGGAAGAGAGCTAGCTTGGCGGATGTGCGGAGGGAGGGCAATCCAGGCCAGGGGAAGTACAAGTTGGGGACATCTAGAGACGGTCCCTACCCAACAACGGGCTCAGAGTCTAGAAGGGGGAGACAGACGACAAAACAAAACATGGGGACAGGTGTCGAGTCGTCAGAACAAATAGAATTAAAGCTAAATGCACATCATTAACAAAATAAATAGAATAGTAAATATGTACAAGTAAAATAAATGGAGTAATAAATCTGCACAAACATGTATGCAGGTGCTGTGGGGAGGGGAAGGAGCTAGGGCCAGGGGGATGGGGAGGAGGAGAGGAAAAAGGGGGCTCAGTGTGGGAAGGCCTCTTGGAGGAGGTGAGCTCTCAGTAGGGCTTTGAAGGGAGGGCGAGAGCTAGCTTGGCGGACGTGGCCGCCCCGGGGGTCGGAGAGCCCCTGCCCCGCCTCGGGTCGGCGCCCCGGAGAGCAGCCCCGACCCCCGCATTCAGCGCCTGCCCAGATGGATGGATTGATTGATTGATTGATTGACCCGGAGTCTCTCCTCACCTCACCCCACCCCTGGGTCTTCCTTCCTTTCACACCGCTGCGCCCCCACCTCCGGCCTTCCCTCCGTTCACTTATCTGTATTCATTTCCACTAAGCATTGTGGATTTGTGGCAAGAGCACTGGCTTGGGAGTCAGAGGTCGTGGGTTCTAGTCCTGCCTCCACCACTTCTCAGCTGTGTGACTTTGGGCAAGTCACTTAACTTCTCTGTGTTTAGCTACCTCATCTGTGAAATGGGGATGAAGACTGTGCGTCCCATGTGGGAGAGGGACTGTGTCCAGCCCGATCGGCTCCTATCTACCCCAGCGCTTAGTACAGTGCCTGGCACATAGTAAACACTCAAATATCAGCCAAATAAGGCGTAACGCAGGGAACATGGTGCCCGGCCCAAGGCACTCCGTCGGTTGCCCATCCACCTCTTCATCCAACAGAAAGTCCTCCCCTCCGAGCGCACGTCACACTTTATGTCATGAACCACGTATTTGAGTCTTCCCATCTGGGTCTTCACGGCCCAGTCACGGGGAAGAAAAGTAAGAACATGGTGACGTACCCCGAAGGAGGGGGTTTGTCGGCACTTGGATCCAGGCGTGGAAAAATGAAACATGAAACTTGCTATAAAAGCTAGAGCTTGAACATGTGAAGCTATGAAAGCTTTGGCTTTAATGCAGAAAAACATATACAAACCATGAACATTTAACTTTAGTATGGTACTCATAGCTCAGGCGTAAATTATTTTTTGATCTTGTTAATCAGTTTATATCAATCAAGTGGCCTTCAGGTGGGTACACCACAGATAGATCTACAATAGTACTAGAGTAGTACTTTTCTGAGCACCAACAGGTTGCGATGCACCAGAATAAGCATTAGAAGTAAAAACAGAGGAGTGATGCATTCCCTGGATGAAAGGAGCTTTCACACCAACGAGGGAGACAGACATAAAAATAATTTCAAGCTATGGCACTACAACACTGAATATACAATTGAATAAACATGTATACAAAAGAGCTGGACTAAGCTCCCTAGATTCTAGGCTTCCGGAATACGTCATAAGGGGTGTGCATAAATGCGCAGAGCACATTTCCCATTTTCTGAAAATTTTGGCTTAGGCCGTAGGACCAGTTGGGAAGAATCCAGGATTGGGAGTCAGAGGACTTGGGTTTGAATCCCGGCCCCGTCCCTTGACTGCTGTGTGATCCAACTCCAACCTTAACCCTTGCGCTTGGAGTTGGACCCTCTATTCACCCCACTCTCACTTCCACAACACTTATGTACACATCCCATAACCCTAAATCCTAATTCTAACCCTAACCCTGGGAGTCAGAGGGCCCAGCTCCGTTCCCTACATGCTCTGTGACCTAACCCTAACCCCAGATTAAAATCTCCCTTTTGGGATCCTCATGGCCCAGGCACAGGAAAGAACACTAAAAACATGGGAGCAAGCAAACGGGGGACTGCCTGCAGGCCCTTTCGGTCCAGGTGCCAGGAGAGTGATAAATATACACACGCTAGCAAAGTGTCGAGTTGACTTTATGCTGTGACTCCAGATCTGAGTCTTTGCATTTGCGTTTTCACGGCTCAGTCTTAGGGAAAGAACAATAAAACGATGGCTCTCGACCGAACGGTGACAGGTCTCAAACCTTAAACCCCGTGAGTCTATTGAGTCGGGTGTTCACGGCTCGGGCACTGGGAAGAAAAGTAAAAAGATGGCTGATGGCAAAGGGGCGGGACTGACGTTGTGCCACAATCTTTGGATTTGAATCTGCCCCTTTGGGTCTTTGTGGCCCAGGCACCCAGAAGAACAATGAAAATAGGGGTGGTGGCAAACATGGGGGGACTCGATTCTCACAATTGGCTCTTCTTGAACCGGGGTCAGGGGAGAGTGAAGATGGCTCAGGCTTTGTCACTTTCCCCTTAATTTGACTCTACTCTTAGGTTTTGGAAACTGGGTCACATTTGAGGCCCAACAGTTTGAAGACCTGCCCGCTAATTCAGGCAATGATCACCAGAAGCGTTTCCACCTGGATCTTTTCCACCCACCCACTCGTCTATCTTTACAGTGGACAGATGAGAAGCAGCGTGGCTGAGTGGAAAGAGCCCGGGCTTTGGAGTCAGAGGTCATGGGTTCAAATCCTGACTCGGCCAATTGTCAGCTGGGTGACTTTGGGCAAGTCACTTCACTTCTCTGGGCCTCAGTTACCTCATCTGTAAAATGGGGCTGAAGACTGTGAGCCCCCCGTGGGACAACCTGATCACCTTGTAACCTCCCCAGCGCTTAGAACAATGCTTTGCACATAGTAAGCGCTTAATAAACACCATCATCCTAATTGTTATTATTAGACGGGTCAAGTTTCTGAGACTCTGAGTCTTCCGAACGGATTCAAAGGAGCGTGATCTTCGGGAAGGATGTCTTTTATAGTTTCTTAAAGCTATAGTCCGAGCGGGAGGAGTCTAGCCCTGGGAGTCAGAGGACCTGGGTTCTAATCCCAGCTCTGTCCCTTGCCTGCTGTGTGACCTTGGCAAAGTCACTGAGCTTCTCTGTGCCACAGTTTCTTCCTCCGTAAAGCGTCGATTGAATACCTGCACCTGGATTTGCTCCCTTTATTCACCCCTCCTTCAACTCCACGGCACCAAAGTCCATAGCTCTAATTGATCATTTTAATGCCTGCCTTTCCCTTCCCACGATGAGTTTATAGTTTAGAGGGGATGGATCTACCAACTCTGTTCCACTGTCCTCTCCCAAGCTCTCGGTACAGTATTCTGCCAGCAGTAAGCGCTCAATAAATGCCACTGATGGATCCACTGTTCTCCCTCTCCTTTAAAACATGAGCCCCAAGTGGGACTCAGACTGTGTCCAACCTGCTTATCTCGTATCTCCCCCAGGGCTTCATATTTCTAGTATCCTTTCCAGATGCGGGTGTTGTACTGAGCACCCACTGAAGTACAAGGGAGGAGCAGGGGTGTGTGCCACGGTGGCACTTGGGATCTCACCCTTTATTCACCCCACCCTCCGCTTCACAACAGCTATGTAAAAATCCCTAATTTAGTTATAGAATAATGATTAATTATGGTGCCTGTTTAGAGATTACTATGTGTCAAAGACAGTTCTAAGCACCGGGGTAGATAGAAGGTAACCAGGTTGGACATAGCCCCTGTCCCACGTGAGGCACACAGTCTAAGTAGGACTAAGATTCAATCACTACTCAGGTCACAAGCAGATACGTGGCAGAGCCGGGATTAGGACCCAGGTCTTCCCACTCCCAGGCCTCTTGTACTCTTCCAAGCTCTTACTACAGTGATCCGCACACAGTTGACGTTCAATAGATACGACCGACCGACTGCTCTGCACTCAGTAAATGCCCGATCGCTGCAGGCCTCCTCTCCCAGCCCTGCTACAGCCTTACCTCATCCCTTCCTGCTCCCCCAGAATTCCCAGCAGTTTTCCTTGGACTCGCCTACCACCCGCTCAAACCGTAATACCACTACTACTACTAATGACATTTATTGAGCGCTTACTATGTGCAAAGCACTGTTCTAAGAGCTGGGGAGGTTACAAGGTGATCAGGTTGTCCCACGGGGGGCTCACAGTCTTCATCCCCATTTTCCAGATGAGGGAACTGAGGCACAGAGAAGTGAAGCTGACAATTGGCAGAGCTGGGATTTGAACCCACGACCTCTGACTCCAAAGCCCGGGCTCTTTCCATAGAGCCACACCGCTTCTTCTTCTTCTTCTTCTTCTTCTTCTTCTACTACTACTACTACTACTACTACTACTACTACTACTACTACCACCAATAATAATAGTGTGGTATTGGTTAAGTGCCTGCTGTATAGAAAACACAGAGGTAGATGCAAGGCCAACAGGTCCCACATTAGGTTCACAGCCTAAGTAGGAGGAAGAACAGGGATTGAGTTCCCATTTTGCAGATTAGGGAATTAAGGCCCAGAAAGTGAAATGATTTGCCCAAGGTCACATAGCAGACAAGCGGTGGAGCTGGGACTAGAACCCAGGTCCTCGGTCTCCCAATCTGGACTCTTTCCGTTTGGCCGTGCTGCTTCTCTAAGAGAAGGGAAGGGACTGGCCCAACGTCACCCAGGAGACAAGGGGTGGGGCTGGGATCGGAACTCAGGTCCCCTGCCTCTCAGCCCCGGTCTCTTTCCGCCAGGACCCTCTGCTTCTCAATGGAAGCCAAAATGGAATATTCTGCTTCCTCTCGCCACAGTAGAATTGTCTACTCCCCCCCTTTTTTTGTGTTACTGGTTAAGTGTTTACTATGTATCAGGAACCTATGTGCCATCCATTTAATTGTAATGACTGAGGTGTTAAGCGGGCGGGGTAGGCAGGAGGTACTCGGCTAGGACACAGCCCCATCCCACGTGGGGCTTAAAGTCTAAGTAGGAGGGAGAATCCCCATTTTTCATCCTTCATATCCTCATTTACAGATGAGGAAACTGAGGCCCGGAGAAGTGAAATGACTCATCCGAGGTCACACAGCAGGCAAGTGGCGGAGCCGGGATAAGAACCCAGGTCCTCTGATTCCTAGCCCTGGGTTGCTTCTTTAAGAGACGTGAAGTGACTTGCCCAAGGTCACATGGCAGGCGAGTGGCTGACCTGGGATTAGAACCCAGGTCCTCAGACTGCCCGTACTGGGCTCCTGCCGCTAGGCCACACTGTGCCTCAGGTGGAGAGGATGGTTGGATTCTGGAAATGTTGGGTAGCAAGAAGTGACAAACTGAACATGGGGGTTGAAAGAGAACCTGCTAGGGAAGCAGAGGGGCTTAGTGGAAAGAGCACGGGCTTGGGAGTCCGAGGACGTGAGTTCTAATCCTGACTCCAGCACTTGTCTGCTGTGGGAACTCACTTAACTGCGAGCCACTTAACTTCTCCATGCCTCATTCACCTCATCTGTAAAATGGGGATTAGAACTGTGAGCCCCACGTGGGACAAACTGATTACATTGCATCTGCTCTAGCGCTTTTAGACTGTGAGCCCACTTTTTAGACTGTGAGCCCACTGTTGGGTAGGGACTGTCTCTATGTGTTGCCAACTTGTACTTCCCAAGCGCTTAGTACAGTGCTCTGCACACAGTAAGCGCTCAATAAATACAATTGATTGATTGATTGCTTGGCTCATAGTAAGTGCTTAACAAATACCATAATTACTATTATTATTATTAAAGAGGAGTCAAGGATAATGTTAAGGCTGAGAGTTTATGGAATGGGGGAAATGATTATGTTGTCTACGGCACCTGTTCCAGAGGCAGGATGTGGGCAAGGGGCAGCAGCAAGATAGATGAGATCAAGATACAGTTGAGAAGGTTGGCATTAGAGGAGCGAAGCCTTGATTGCAGGCTTGGTTGCTGTAGTAGGACGGTAGTGAGGCGAGTTAGGAGGGAGTGAGGTGATTGAGTGCTTTATAGCCATCTCCAAGAGGCCTTCCCTGACCAAAACCTCATTTTCTCTTCTCCCACTCCCTTCTGCCTCACCCTTGTACTGGGATTAGCATCATTATTATTCCTCTCACCTTCAACCCCACAGTCCTTATATACACATGTACATATATACCCATAATTTATTTATAGTAAAATCTGTCTCCCCCTCTATATTGTGAGCTCACAATGGACAAGGAATGTGCCTACCAACTCAGATGATACTACTACTACTAAAAATAACAATAATAATAATAATGGAACTCAGGTCCTCTGCCTCTCAGCCCTGGTCTCTTTCCGCTAGGACCCGCTGCTTCTCGATGGAAGCCACAGTGGAATTGTCTACTCCCCCCTTTTTTGTGGTACTGGTTACGTGTTTACTATGTATCAGGAACCTGTAATTATTACTGTTATTGTTACTATTATTATTATGGTATTTTTAAGCGCTTACTATGTGCCAGGCACTGTACTAAGCGTGGGGTTAGATGCAAGCAAATAGGTCCCTATCCCATGTGGGGCTCACAGTCTCAATCCCCATTTTACAGATGATGTAACTGAGGTACAGAGAAGTAAAGTGACTTGCCCAAGGACTAGAGTCCATGACCTTCCTACTCCCAGGCCCACGCTCTATCCGCTTTGCTACGCTTGCTTCTCACGCTGCTTCTCACGCTGCTTCTCAAGCTGTTGTCTTGAACCCTTTCAACCATTAGAGAGCCCACTGTTGGGTAGGGACTGTCTCTAGATGTTGCCAACTTGTACTTCCCAAGCGCTTAGTACAGTGCTCTGCACACAGTAAGCGCTCAACAAATACGATTCATGATGATGAGTAGTATAGTATAGTGGTCTGCACTCATTAAGCACAAAAACAAATACCACTGATTGATTAATTAGACTGTGAACTCATAATGATAATAATAATAATGATGGCATTTATTAAGCGCTTACTATGTACAAAGCACTGTTCTAAGCGCTGGGGAGGATATGAGGTGATCAGGTTGTCCCACGGCGGGCTCACAGTCTTCATCCCCATTTTCCAGATGAGGGAACTGAGGCCCAGGGAAGTTAAGTGACTTGCCCAAAGTCACACAGCTGACAATTGGTGGAGCTGGGATTTGAACCCATGACCTCTGACTCCAAAGCCCGGGCTCTTTTCCACTGAGCCACGCTGCTTCTCTATGGGCAGGGATTGTCTCCCTTTATTGCTGTGTTGTGTTTTCCCAAGTACAGTGCCCGGCACACAATAAGCGCTCTCCCTTTCGCCTCTAAGCCTGTTGCTATCAGGGAAGGTGTCTACCAACTTTGTTACATCATACTATCCCAAGCGCTTAGTACGGCACTCTGCACAAAGTAAGAGCTCAAGAAATATGTTTGAATGACTGATTGATTAACTGACCGATCAACCCCACGTCCACAAAGAGCTGCCTTCGGGCAGAGCCCTCCGCTGGCCTGGAGTTACAGAACAGCTAGTGTTGTAGGGCAACCCCGCCCCCAGCCCTAATCAACCCAGGTGTTTCTGAACGAGGTGTGGAGGCACTGGCCCTTTAGGGCCCCAGCGGCTTTTGGCTCCTTCCCTGCCCTATATAAGGCTCCGGATGGCGGCCTGCCTCAGTTTGCAAGAGGAGAGGAGACAGAGCGTGGCCCGCCGTGGGCCCAGGTAGGGAGGGGGGCTCTGGCTGGTCCAGCTACACCCCCCTCCTTTTTTTAGGGTGGGTGTGGGACTGAAATTGCTGGGATTGCTGATGACTATTGTATTGCTGCTGTTGCTGATGATAATGAAGGTTGGGGAGGGGTATTAGGGTCGGGCTGGTGGGTAGGGGACGGGTTGATTCCAGGGTTTCTGAGATGACTTAAATGCACATGTTGCGCGGGCAAGGGAAAGGTTTTGCGTGCCTAATGGATTATGATGTTGCCAATGATGTACATATGTTCTGCATTGCCTAGGGTGGGGGAGGATTTGGTACATTGGGGAGGGAGTGTTGGGGGATGAGTGTCCTGAGGGGTTCACATTGTTTTTGTTAGTTCTGGGCTCGGGGAAGGGGCTGGGGAGGGAGGGGCTGGAGGCTGAGAGCTGCCCTTGTTTCTGGGTTGGGGGTGGTTGGGGGAAGGTTTGGGGAGCAGATAGTCTTGGGGAAAGGCCGGCCAGGTTTTGGGGGGACTGCAGGACCTCGGGTCGAGGGTCCCGAAGGGCCGGGACAGACGACGCCTTACTGACGGACGCATGGGGCGTGGGGGCTCAGTGTCAGGTGATGCATGCTCACTGCCTGTCTGTCTGTCTCTCTGTATGTCTGTCATTTTGTCTACACTTCTGTGTGTCTGAACGTTGGTCTGTCTGTCTTGCTCCCTCTAATAATAATAATAATAATAATAATATTATTATTAAATATTTGCTATGTGCCAAGCACTGTTCTAAGCACTAAGGTAGATACAAGGTAGTCAAGTTGTCCCACGTGGGCCTCACAGTCTTCATCCCCATTTTACAGATGAGGTAACCGAGGCACAGAGAAGTGAAGTGACTTGCCCAAAGTCACCCAGCTGACAGCGGCGGAGCCGAGATTAGACCCATGATCTCTGCCTCCCAAGCCCGGGCTCTTTCCACTAAGCCACACTGCTTCTCTAGTAAGCACTAGGCACTGTCCCCTCCATCCATGAGAAGCAGCATGACCTAGTGGGTAGAGCCCGGGCCTGGGAGTCAGAGGTCATGGGTTCTAATCTCACTCCACTGCTTGTCAGCTGTGTGACTTGGGGCAAGTCACTTGACTTCTCTGTGCCTCAGTTCCCTCATCTGTAAAATAGGGATAAAGACTGTGAGCCCCACCCGGGACACCCTGATGCCCTTATATCTCCCCCAGCGCGTAGAATGGTGCTTGGCAACAGAGTAAGCGCTTAACAGATACCACCATCATTATTACTACTACTATTATTAAAGACCTGCATTCTAATCCCAGATCTGCCACTTATCTGCTGTGTGACCATGGGCGAGTCATTTAACTTCTGTGCCTCAGTTACCTCATCTGTAAAATGGGGATTAAGACTGGGAGTCCCATGTGGGACATGATCTAATGATAATAGTGTGTGTCAAGCGCTGTTCTAAGCTCTGGGGTAGCTACAAGGTAATCAGCTTGGACACAGTCCAGTAAATTTTTATCTATCCTTATGCTTCATGGAGTGCCTGACACACAGCAAACATTTAACAGATACCCCCAACAAAGAACCCAGAACTCCAAACGGTGCCCGATGCCCAGTAGGTACAGGTGGAGGGCGGAGAGGGGCTGCCCCTGCCGTGGCTGCGGTGCCGGGCTCGGTGGTCCCGCCCCTGCGGGGCTGTAGGCCGGGAGCCCGTGTCTCTGGGCGGAGACCGGGCGCTTCCTCGGGTCAGAGGGTGGGGGGCCGCTTTCTGCCCTCCCTGTTCTTAACTCTTTTCTCTGCCAGCCAGTTGTAAGGAATTACAGACAACAGAGAAGCAGTGTGGCCTAGTGGAAAGAACTTGGACCTGGAAATCAGAAAGACCTGGGTTCTAATCTCAGCTCTGTCACGTGTTTACTGCATCACCTTGGGTAACACCATGTTACTTCCTCCGGTCTGGGAGTGGGGGGTTAGAGGGTGGGGGGCTGCTTGCTGCTCTACCTCTGTTTTTTTACTCTTTTTCTCTTCCAACCAGTTGTGAGGAATTACAGACAACAGAGAAGCAGCGTGGGCTAGTGGATAGAACTTGGACCTGGAAGTCAGAAAGACCTGGGTTCTAATCTCAGCTCTGCCACGCGTTTGCTGCGTCACCTTGGGTAAGGCAGCCCACTGCTCTCCGCCTCAGTCGCGCCACCTGTAACCATGGGATTAACACTGTGAGCCCCATGTGGTGCAGGGATCGTGTCAAACTGATAAATTATGCCTATCCCAGCGCTTAATACAGTGCCTGGTAAATAATAAGTACTTAACAGATGTTGTTTAAAAAAAATTATAATGCTTGTGTCCCTTCAAATCAGTCAGTGGTATGTGAGCACTTTGTACGTGCAGGGCACTGAACTAAGCATGTGAGAGAGAGTACAAGTCAATGAATCCATGGTATTTATTGCACACTTGGTTTGTGCAGAGTACTTGTAAACACCTGAAGCACACTGGTGGTGTGTGTTTGTTCCGAATCCTCCCAAAGGCTTAGCATGCAACTGCACTTATTAAATGCCTTCAATGTAAAGTTGTGCTTACTCTAGTGTTCTGGGCTCTCCATCGCACACAGTGAGCCACCTTAAGAGCGGACCACCACTACCTGGGACCCGTCGGACATGGTGAACCCCCTGAAGGTAGGGCTGTTGTCGTCGTCGTCATCATCGGCAATAATAATAATAATAATAATAATTATGCTGTTATTATTGGAGCCAGGGTGGCTGGCTGTGATCTGTGGCTGTCACACCCGCCACTGCTGAGGGCGAGGCTGCCACAACTGTGGAGTGGTCTGAAACCGTGAGCCCGTCCAGAGCAGAGCCGCGATGATGTTGTACCTGTTTGACACCGGGAGCCCCTCGAGGGCAGGGCCGCCGCAATGTTGGACCCGTCCGATACTGTGAGTCCGTTTTCCCCCCCCCCCCCCCCCCCCCCCCCCGAGGGCAGGGACACCAAAATGTTCTGCCCGGGTGACACTGTGAGCCCACCCAGAGCAGAGCCGCCGTGACGTTGTACCCGTGTGACATTGAGTCCTCGAGAGCAGGGCCACCTCAACATTGGACCCGTCGGACACTGTGCGTCCCCCCCGAGGGCAGGGCCACAAAAATGTTCTGCCCGTGTGACACTGCGCGCCTATCCAGAGCGGAGCCGCCGTGATGTTATACCCGTTACATGCCGTGCTGTTATAGGGCAGGGCCATAGCAACGTTGTGCCTGTGCAACACTGTAAGCCTTTAGTGCCTGGGTTCTGGGAAGAATGATTAAAAATATGGGTGGTGGCAAAAGGGGGCTGGCCTTGTCTTCCCATTTGGATCCTCTTGTCCTGAGCACTGGGAAGAACAAACAGAAATCTGGACGCTAGAAAAAGGGGGTTGGCTTGATGTCGTGAATCCCAGATTTAGGTCATCCCGGGAAGAACAGCAACATGGGTACCTTCAAAAATGGGGACTGGCTTCATGTCCCAAACCCCACATTTAAATTTTCCCATTTTGAGTCGTCACGGCCCAGGCCCTGGGAAGAACAATGAAAATACGGATGCCAGCAAAAGTGGGGAGTGGCTTCATGCCGTGAACCCCAGATTTCAATGTTCCCATTTGGGTCTTTATGGCCCAGGTGTCGGGAAGAATAATAAAACATAAATATAAATATTTTAAATAAATATAAAAATAAAATAATGAAAAGTATGGGTGCCGGCTCAAGGGGGAATGGCTTCATGCCAAGAACCCCAGATTTCAACGTTCCCATCTGGGTCTTCAAGGCCCAAGTGCAGGGAAGAACAATGAAAATATGAGTGCCAAGCAAAAGGGGGTCGTGGCTTCATGCCAAGAACCCCAGACTTCGGTGTGCCCATTTGGGTCTTCATGGCCCAGCTGCCGGGAAGAACACTGAAAATACGGGTGCCGGCAAATGAGGGGGACTGGCTTCACGCCAAGAACCCTAGATTTCGGTGTTCCCATTTGGGTCTTCATGGCCTGGGTGCCGGGGAGAGTAATGAAAAATATGGGTGCCGGCAAAGCCGGGGGGACTGGCTTCATGCCAAACTCCCCAGATTGGTGTCTTCCCATTTGGGTCTTCATAGCCCAGGTTTTGAAAAAAAACAATGAAAATGTGGATGCCGGCAAAAGTCGGGGGGGACTGGCTTCAAGCCAAGAACCCCAGATTGGAGTCTTCCCATTTGGGTCTTCATGGCCTGGGCAGCAGGGAAAATAACCAACAAACTTTGGTGCCGGCAAAAACGAGTAGTGGCTTCATGCCATGAACCCCAAATTTGAGTCTTCCCATTTGCGTCTTCGTGGCCCAGGCACTGGGGAGAACAATTTAAAAATCCAGGTGCTGGCAAAATGGGGTAGGGGCTTCATGCCACGAACCCCAGATTTTAATCTTCCCATTTGGGTCTTCATGGCTCAGGCACCGGGAACAACAATATCGATATGGGTGCCGGCAAAAGGGGGAACTGGCTTCATGCGATTG
Source organism: Tachyglossus aculeatus (assembly GCF_015852505.1). Lineage (NCBI taxonomy): Eukaryota > Metazoa > Chordata > Mammalia > Monotremata > Tachyglossidae > Tachyglossus > Tachyglossus aculeatus. The sequence continues at coordinate 27,464,912 of NC_052090.1, forward strand.
AACCCCGGATTTGACTCTTCCCATTTGGGTCTTCATGGCTCAGGCACCGGGAACGACACTACCGATATGGGTGCCGGCAAAAGGGGGAATTGGCTTCATGCCATGAACCCCAGATTTGACTCTTCCCATTTGGGTCTTCATGGCCCAGGCACGGGGAACAACAATAAAGATAGGGGTGCCGGCAAAAGGGGGGAATGGCTTCATGCCATGGACCCCAGATTTGAGTCTTGCCATTTGGGTCTCTGTGACCCGGGCACCAGGAAGAACAATAATAACATGAGTGTCGGAAAAAGGCCGGACTACCTCCATATCATATACCCAAGTTTTGACGGTACCCATTTGGATATTCCTGGCCCGGGGGCCCGGAGGCACGCTAAAAATACTAGTCAGCCAAAGGGGGCTGGCTTCGTGCCTCGGACCCATGCGCCTCTCTGACCCTCTGAGCTCCGCCGCAACGTTGTGCCTGTCTGAAACCGAGGAGCCGCCGCCACCCCCCCCCCCACCACCCCCCAAACCCCCAGCACCGCCCGAGGGGCAGGGCCGCTGCGACTGACTGACGATGGCCTGTCTGAGCTCCCTGGGGGCAGGGCTGCTGTGATGCTGTGCCCATTTGACACTCTGAGCGCCCACCTGGGGCAGGGCCGCCGCGTCGTTAGACCTGCCTGGCACTGGCACTGTAACCTTATCCCTAGACTGTAAACTCACTGTGGGAAGGTAATGTGTCTGCTTACTGTTGTACTCTCCCAAGTGCTTAGTACAATGATTTGCACACAGTAAGCATCCAATAAATACGATTGAATGAATGAATGAATGTGTGACAATGTGAGCCTCCTGGAGGTAGGGTTAGGGTTAGGCTGCCATTACCGTTGTGCCTGTGACACTGTGAGCCCCCGCACCGCACCGAGGGGCAGGGCCACCGCCACTGACAATGGGCTTGTCTGTCCCTCTGAGGTCCCTGGAGGCAGGGCTGCCATGATGTTTTGCCCATCTGACACTCTGAGCACCCCCCGCCCCCGGGGCAGGGCTGCCATGATGTTGTGCCTGTGTGACACCGTGACCCCCTGCACCCACTGAGGGGCAGGGCCACCACAACTGACAGTGGGCTTGTCTGTCACTCTGAGCTCCCTGGGGGCAGGGCTGCTATGATGTTGTGCCCATCCGACACTCTGAGTGCTCCTCCTGGGGCAGGGCCACCGTAACATTGTGCCTGTCTGGCATTGTGAGCCCCCTGCACCGCACCGAGGCGGCAGGGCCACCACAACTGTCAATGGGCTTGTCAGACACTCTGAGCTCCCTGGGGGCAGGGCTGCTGTGATGTTGTGCCCATCTGACACTCTGAGCGTCTCCCTGCCTGGGGCACGGCCGCCGTAACGTTGTACCTGTCTGGCATTGTGAGCCCCCTGCACCGCACCGATGCGGCAGGGCCACCCCAACTGACAGTGGGTTTGTCAGATACTCTGAGGTCCCTGGAGGCAGGGCTGCCATGATGTTGTGCCCATCTGACACTCTGAGCGCCCCCCTGGGGCGGGGCTGCCATGATGTTGTGCCTGTGTGACACCGTGACCCCCTGCACCCACTGAGGGGCAGGGCCACCACAACTGATAGTGGGCTTGTCTGTCACTCTGAGCTCCCTGGGGGCAGGGCTGCCATGATGTTGTGCCCACGCGATGCTCTGAGCGCCCCCCGCGGGGCAGGGCCACCGTAATGTTGTGCCTGTCTGACGCTGTGAGTTCCCAGCACCGCACCGAGGCGGCAGGGCCACTACAACCGACAGTGGGCTTGTCAGACACTCTGAGGTCCCTGGAGGCAGGGGCTGCGGTGATGTTGTGCCCATCTGACACTCAAAGCACCCCCCCACCCCTGGGGCAGGGCTGCCGCAACGTTGTGCCTATGTGACACCGTGACCCCCGTACCGCACCGAGGGGCAGGGCTACAGCAACCGACAGTGGGCTTGTCTGTCACTCTGAGCTCCCTGGGGGCAGGGCTGCCATGATGTGGTGCCCATCTGACACACTGAGCGCCCCCACCCCCGGGGCAGGGCTGCCATAATGTTGTGCCTGTCGGGCACTGTGAGCCCCCTGCACCGCACCGAGGCGGCAGGGCCACCAAAACTGACAGTGGGCTTGTCAGACACTCTGAGCTCCCTGGGGGCAGCGCTGCCATGATGTTGTGCCCATCTGACACTCTGATCGCCCCCCCACCGGGGCAGGGCTGCCGCAATGTTGTGCCTGTGTGAGACTGTGCCCCCCGGCACCGCACCGAGGGGCAGGGCTGCAGCAACCGACAGTGGGCTTGTCTGTCACTCTGAGCTCCCTGGGGGCAGGGCTGCCATGATGTTGTGCCCATCTGACACTCTGAGCGCCCCCGCCCCGGGGCAGGGCCGCCGTAACGTTATGCCTGTCTGGCATTGTGAGCCCCCTGCACCGCACCGAGGCGGCAGGGCCACCCCAACTGACAACGGGCTTGTCAGACACTCTGAGCTCCCTGGAGGCAGGGCTGCCGTGATGTTGTACCCCCGCCACACTCTGAGCGCCCCACCGGGGCAGGGCCGCCGCAACGTTGTGCCTGTCTGGCATTGTGAGCCCCCTGCACCGCACCGAGGCGGCAGGGCCACCCCAACTGACAACGGGCTTGTCAGACACTCTGAGCTCCCTGGAGGCAGGCTGCTATGATGTTGTGCCCCCGTGACACTCTGAGCACCCCACCGGGGCAGGGCCGCCGTAACGTTCTGCCTGTCTGGCATTGTGAGCCCCCTGCACCGCACCGAGGCGGCAGGGCCACCGTAACTGACAATGGGCTTGTCAGACACTCTGAGCTCCCTGGAGGCAGGGCTGCCGTGATGTTGTACCCCCGTGACACTCTGAGCGCCCCACCGGGGCAGGGCCGCCACAACGTTGTGCCTGTCTGGCATTGTGAGCCCCCTGCACCGCACCGAGGCGGCAGGGCCAACCCAACTGTCAATGGGCTTGTCAGACACTCTGAGCTCCCTGGAGGCAGGGCTGCTATGATGTTGTGCCCACCTGACACTCTGAGCACCCCGCCGGGGCAGGGCCGTCGTAACGTTGTGCCTGTCTGGCACTGTGAGCCCCCTGCACCGCACCGAGGCGGCAGGGCCACCACAACTGTCAATGGGCTTGTCAGACACTCTGAGCTCCCTGGAGGCAGGGCTGCTATGATGTTGTGCCCATCTGACACTCTGAGAGCCCCCTGGGTCAGGGCTGCCATGACGTTGTACCTGTGTGACACCGTGAGTGCCCCCCTGGGGCAGGGCCACCCGATGTTGTTCCCGTCTCACCCTTGAGCCCCCACAGTGTGCCGAGGGGCAGGGCCGCCGTGACGGACGATGGACCTGTCTGACCCTGTGAGGCTTCAGGGTCTGGTCACTGGGCAGAATGACTGAAAAAAGGGGGCTGGCTTTATGCCACAAACCCCAGATTAGTCTTCCCATTTGGGTCTTTGTGGTTTGCTGCCCGGAAGAACAATTAAAATGTGGGTGCTGGAAAAAGGGAGAGCTGGCTTCATGCCACGAATCCCAGATTTGATTTCCCCTTTTGGGTCTTCATGGCCCAGGCTCTGGGAAGAGTGAAAAAGGTATGGGTGCTGAGAAAAGGGTATTGGCTTCATGCCACAAACCCCAGATTTGAATCTTCCTATTTGGGTCTTCATGGCCCAGGTGCCAGGTGGAACATGAAAAATATGGATGCCAGCAAAAGGGATACTGGCTTCATGCCACAAACCCCAGATTTGAATCTTCCCATCTGGGTCTTCATGGCCCAGGCGCAAGGTGGAACACGAAAAATATGGATGCCAGCAAAAGGGGTACTGGCTTCATGCCGCAAAACCCATATTTGAGTCTTCCCATTTAGGTCTTCATGGCCCAAGCATTGGGAAGAGTAATTACAAATATGGGTGCTGGCAAAAGGGGAAACTGGCTGCATGCCAAAAAACACCAGATTTGAGTCTTCCCATTTGGGTCCTCATGACCTAGGCACTGGGAAGAAGAATAATGACGTGTCCTGGTAAAAGGGGGTACTGGCTTCATGCCACAAACCCCAGATTTGAGCCTTCCCATTTAGGTCTTCATGGCCCAGGCTCTGGGAAGAATAATTACAAATATGGGTGCTGGCAAAAGGGGAAACTGGCTTCATGCCACAGACCCTATATTTGCGTCTTCCCATTTGGGCCTTCATGGCCCAGGCACTGGGAAGGACAATGATGAAATGTGTCGTGGCTAAAGGGGGTACTGGCTTCATGCCACAAACCCCAGATTTGAGCCTTCCCATTTAGGTCTTCATGGCCCAGGCATTGGGAAGAATAATTACAAATATGGGTGCTGGCAAAAGGGGAAACTGGCTTCATGCCACAAACCCCAGATTTGAGCCTTCCCATTTAGGTCTTCATGGCCCAGGCTCTGGGAAGAATAATTACAAATATGGGTGCTGGCAAAAGGGGAAACTGGCTTCATGCCACAAACCCTATATTTGCGTCTTCCCGTTTGGGCCTTCATGGCCCAGGCACTGGGAAGGACAATGATGACATGTCGTGGCAAAAGGGGGTACTGGCTTCATGCCACAAACCCCAGATTTGAGTCTTCCCATTTGGGTCTTCGTGGCCCAGGCACTGGGAAGAAGAATAATGACATGTGTCCTGGCAAAAGGGGGTACTGACTTCATGCCACAAACCCCAGATATGAGTCTTCCCATTTAGGTCTTCATGGCCCAGGCATTGGGAAGAGTAATTACAAATATGGGTGCTGGCAGAAGGGGATACTGGCCTCATGCCACAAACCCCAGATTTGAGTCTTCCCATTTGGGTCTTCATGGCCCAGGCACTGGGAAGAAGAATAATGACATGTGTCCTGGCAACAGAGGGTACTGGCTTCATGCCACAAACCCTATATTTGCGTCTTCCCGTTTGGGCCTTCATGGCTCAGGCACTGGGAAGGACAATGATGACATGTCGTGGCAAAAGGGGGTACTGGCTTCATGCCACAAACCCCAGATTTGAGTCTTCCCATTTGGGTCTTCATGGCCCAGGCACTGGGAAGAAGAATAATGACATGTGTCCTGGCAACAGAGGGTACTGGCTTCATGCCACAAACCCCAGATTTGAGTCTTCCCATTTGGGTCTTCGTGGCCCAGGCACTGGGAAGAAGAATAATGACATGTGTCCTGGCAACAGAGGGTACTGGCTTCATGCCACAAACCCCAGATTTGAATCTTCCCATTTGGGTCTTCATGACCCAGGCACTGGGAAGAGTAATTACAAATATGGGTGCTGACAAAAGGGGGTACTGGCTTCATGCCACAAACCCCAGATTTGATTCTTCCCATTGGGGTCTTCACGGCCCATGTGCTGGGAAGAGTAATTACAAATATGGGTGCTGGCAAAAGGGGAAACTGGCTTCACGCCACAAATCCTATATTTGAGTCTTCCCATTTGGTTCTTCATGGCCCAGGTGCTGGGAAGAACAATAATGACATGTATCCTGGCCAAAGTGGGTGCTGGCTTTATGCCACAAACCCTATATTTGAATCTTCCCATTTGGGTCTTCATGGCCCAGGCACTGGGAAGAACAATAATGACATGTATCCTGGTAAAAGGGGGTACTGGCTTCATGGCACAGAGCCCAGATTTGAGTCTTCCCATTTGGGTCTTCACGGCCCATGTGCTGGGAAGAGTAATTACAAATATGGGTGCTTGCAAAAGGGGAAACTGGCTTCGTGCCACAAATCCTATATTTGAGTTTTCCCATTTGGGTCTTCATGGCCCACGCACTGGGAAGAACAATAATGACATGTATCCTGGCCAAAGTGGGTGCTGGCTTTGTCAAAAAAATCCCCAGCTTGAGTGTTCTCATTTGGGTCTTCATAGTAATAATAATAATAGCATTTATTAAGCACTTACTGTGTGCAAAGCACTGTTCTAAGCACTGGGGGGGATACAAGGTGATCAGGTTGTCCCACTGTGGTGCCAGGAAAAATAGTAAAAATATGGATGCCAGCAAAAGGGGGAGACAGGCTTCGTGCCATTAACCCCCAGTTTGAGTTTTCCCATTTGAGTCTTCCCGGCCCATGCACTGGAAACAACAGTAAAAATATGGCTGCCGGCAAAGGCGTAACCGGCTTCATGCCATGAACCCCAGATTTAAGTCTTCCAATTTGAGTCTTCATGGCCGAGGTGCCAGGAAAGGTGGATGCTGGCTTAAGTGGGGACTGGCTTCATGCCACAAATCCTAGATTTGAGTCTTCCCATTTGGGTCTTTGTGGCCCGGTCACCGGGAAGAACAAAAAAAATGAGTGCTGGCAAAAGAGGGTGTGCAATGCATCCCAGATTTTATTTCTCTATTGGGTCTTCATGGCCCAGGTACCTGGGGAGAGGAAAAACGTGGATATGAACCTTCCCATTTGGGACTTCATGGCCCTGGCACTGGAAGCAACAATAAAGATAGAGGGGACTGGCCTCAGGCTACAAACCCCAGATCCGAGTCTTCCCTTTTGGGTTTTCGTGGCCTGGGCACCGGAGAAAAAAATTTAAAAATTTGAGGGCCGGCAAAAGGGGGTAGTGGCTTCATTCTGTGAACCCCAGGTTTGAGTCTTCCCATTTGGGTCTTCATGGCCTGTGCATGGGGGAGAATAATTAAAAAATTTGGGTGCCAGCAAAAGGAGGGTCTGGCTTCATGTCGTGCACTCCAGATCTGAGCAGTTTCATTTGGGTCTTTTAACGGCCGGGGCACCGGAACAGACAATAAAAATATGCCAGCAAAAGGGAGGTACTGGCTTCGTGCTGCGAACCCCAGATTTGACTCCATTATTGGGTCTTCGTGGCCCAGGTACCGGGGGGAGAGCGAAATATTGATGCCGGCAAAAGAGGGCGTGACTTCGTGCCATGAACCCCCGATGTGAGTCTTCCCATTTGGGTCTTCAAGGCCCAGGCACTGAGAAGAACAATAAAAACGAATGGTGGCAAAAGAGGGTGTGGTTTCATGAAATGAACCCCAGATTTGACTCCCTTTTGGGTCTTCGTGGCCCAGGCATTTGAACGCTTGATAATAACAAGGGTGCTGGCTAAACAGGGGACTGTTTTCATGCCAATAAATACGATTGAAGGACTGACCAATTAAGGCCGAGGACATAACATATGTTATGTATATGTATATGTCCCCCTCGTCCCCCTCTCCATCCCCCATCTTACCTCCTTCCCTTCCCCACAGCACCTGTATAGATGTATATATGTTTGTACATATTTATTACTCTATTTATTTATTTATTTATTTTATTTGTACATATCTATTCTATTTATCTTATTTTGTTAGTATGTTTGGTTTTGTTCTCTGTCTCCCCCTTTTAGACTGTGAGCCCACTGTTGGGTAGGGACCATCTCTATGTGTTGCCAATTTGTACTTCCCAAGCGCTTAGTACAGTGCTCTGCACATAGTAAGCGCTCAATAAATACGATTGATGATGATGATGATGCCATGAACCCTATATTCAAGTCTGCCCAGTTGGATCTTCATGACCCAGGCACAAAGGCAACAGATAATGTGAGTGCTGGCAAAATGTGCCCCAGCTTCACACCATGAACCCCAGATCTGAGCCTTCCCGTTTGGGTCTTCATGGCCCAGGCACAGGTAAGAACAATAATAACACGAGGGCTGGCAAAAGAGGGGCTGGCTTCATGCCATGAACCAAAGATTTGAGTTTTCCCATTTGGGTCTCTGTGGCCTCGGTGCCGGGAAGAACAATAGTCACACGAGCGCTAACAAAATGCGGGGCTGACTTCATGCCACAAACCCTATATTTGAGTGTTCCTATTTTGGGTCTTCAAGGCCGAGGCATCGAGAAGAATAAAAATGACGTGTGCCGGCAAAAGTGGGGACTGACTTCAGGCCACGACCCTCAGACCTCAGGCTTCCCATCTGGGTCTTTACGGCCCAGGCACCGGCAAAAACAGTGAAATAGGAGTGTCAGCGAAAGGGGGCCAGCTTCATTCGCCGAACCCCAGATCTGAGTCTCCCACTTTGGGCCTTCACGGTCTGGGTGCCGGGAAGAACGATAAAAGTATGGGTGCCAGCTAAAGTGGGGCCAGCTTCGTGCCACGAACCCCAGATGTAACTCTCCCAGTTGGGTCTTCACGGCCTGAGTATCGGGCAGAGCGAGAAAAATTTTGGTGCCAGAAAAACGAGGGACTGGCTTTAGAACCTTGGGTAATTGATTCTGTCAGTTTGGGTTTTTGTGCCTGGGCTTTAGGGAGAGGGAAGACGGCTTTGGCTTTGTCACTTCGCCCTCGGTCGGACTTTACCCTCGGTATTGGGGCTCGGCCATATTTGAGGTCCAACGGGTCGAAGAGCTTCCCGCTCATTCAGATGACGATCACCGGAAGAGTTTCCACCTGTATCGTCCCCACCGGTCCGCTCTACTATCTTTGTAGTGACCTGATGGACCGTATTTCTCAGACTCCTGGCCTACCGAACAGGTTAGAAGCACCGTTAGCTTGGGGCAGGGTACTTTTTATCTTTTCTTAAAACTTGGGTTTGGGCAGTGTTGCTGGGCAGGAAAAATTCAGGCCTGGGCATTGGAGGACCTGGGTTCTAATCCCATCTCTTCCTCTTGCCCGCTCTGAAATCTCGGGCGGGTCACTTAACATTGCCGTGCCTCAGTTTCTTAGCCTGTAACATGTTGATTCAATTTCTGCACTTGGATTTGCTCCCTTTATTCACCCCTCCTTCAACCCCACAGCACTCGATTGCACTTCTGGTGCCCCGATGCTTCACTGGTTCCGGCCCGGCGAAGGAGCCACGAGGGTCTTCGGAGTCCTCCCTGACGACCAGAACCAGCAGCCCGACGTGGCGTGGGGACCGGCTTTGGGACGTACCTACCTGGGAGAAGACTTGAGGTGGTGGCAGGGACCCCGTGATACCCGTTATTTGGCCTTGCCCAGGCTGGAGCTGCCCTGGAATCGGTGATGAGGAAGAGGGAAACCCCAGAGAGATCCTTCCTCAGGAGGAACAAAACCCCAGCTGAAGTTCATCCTGTCTTTTTCAGCCTGCACTTCAGGATGGTAGAAGTCTCAGGGGTAAGTTCTTCTGAGAAGCAGCAAAGCAGCGTGGCTCAGTGTAAAGAGCACGGGGCTTTGGAGTCAGAGGTTATGGGTTCAAATATCAGCTCCGCCAACTGTCAGCCGTGTGACTTTGGGCAAGTCACTTAACTTCCCTGTGCCTCAGTTACCTCATCTGTAAAATGGGGATTAAGACTGTGAGCCCCCCGTGGGACAACCTGCTCACCTTGTAACCTCCCCAGAGCTTAGAACAGTACTTTGCACATAGTAAGCGCTTAACGAATGCCATCATTGTTATTATTATCATTCTGGGAGAGTGGCAGTCTGAGTTCTGAAGTCTTCAACAAGGCTCCCAAAGTACTATGATAATTATCTAGAGAAGCAGCATGGCTCAGTGGAAAGAGCACGAGTTTGGGAGTCAGAGGTCATGGGTTCTCATCCCGGTTCCGCCGCTTGTCTTCTGCGTGACCTCGGCAAGTCACTTAACTTCTCTGGGCCTCTGTTCCCTCATTTGTAAAATGGGGATAAAGACTGAGCCCCGTGTGGGACAACCTGATTCCATTGTATCTACCCCAGCGCTTAGAACAGTGCTCAGCACATAGTAAGTGCTTAACAAATGCCATTACTATTATTTAGTTCATATCTAGAATTTATTTATAGTAATGGCTGTATCCCATTACAGACTGTGAGCTCACTGGGGGAAAGGAATGGGTCTACTAGTTCTGCTGTCTTGTACTCTCTCAAGTGCTTAGTCTCCAAAGTAAGTGCTCAATAAATGCCACTGATTGAGTTACTCTAGATCCAACAAACTTTGGATTTCCTACCAGAGAATTAGAGAGTCTAGACCTCAGCTCTCACTTTTGGCTCGTTCTAAAGAAGTTGGTTTTTAAAAAGGGTCCAACGATTAGTTGAGCCTATGTGCTACCGCACGATCGGATTCCTCGCGCATCCCTTTATTGAACCGATCTAAGTCCACGATGGGCATCTGTGTGCATAGCGTTGTACTGAGCACCGGGGAAGGTATAATGCGGCCGACAGACACGGTCCCTGCCCAGGACGAGTTGACGATCTTCTGTATATCTGCAGTCCCATCAGGTACTGGACAGTCTCTAAGTGTCTCTCTCGCCTTTTCTGTAGATGCAGGGTTCAACCGTGACTCCCAGAATGACGGAGGAGAAACCGACAGGTCTGTGGGATTCTTCCGGCTGTGCGTCGGGCCCAGAGCGAGCCACCGTTTTCAGCAGAGGATCTGGTGTAAGAGAATGATTTTTTCCCCGTAAATTCAAATCCCCTCCGGGAGACGGCTTCTCTCGGGACGGCACGGCCGCCGGCCCCCGGGCCGAGATAGGAGGGGTCGGAGAAGACCTCCGGAGGAGGAGGGCTCCCCGGCGATCCATGGCGCGAATTGTGTGGGTGAGGGAATTTCGGGCCGATTCCAAATCAAGGCTTTCACCTCTGCCTTGGGTCTTCGTCTTCAAAATCTGCATAGAGGTCATTTTTACCCTCCAGCTTGAGAGCGGACCCGGACGTCCCCGCTTCCGGGAAGAACGAGGGGAAGAGGCGGCTGAGAGAGAGAGAACCTCTGTGTCCGGCGATGGGGTCGTGCGACTGTGTCTGCCTCTGTGGCCGGAGGCCATCTTTGCAGCCCCATATTGCAGGGGGCCGTAGAGGTGGCACAGTGAGGGGGAGTGGGAGGACGGGGTAGGAATAGGTGGGATTGTGGGCCTGAACTCCCTACAGCACTGCCACTAAGTGCCCCCTGATCCTCCTGAGGGACAGTGGGGGACGGGGGGACAGTGGCAGTCACGGGGAGGGATGGGCAGGGAGGCAGGCAATGCTTGGGGACTCTTCCTCCCCGCACACCCCTCCCCCTGCCCCCGTGCCCTTTCCCTCCTTTGACTTCATCTCCTCTCAGTACTCCCACACTGGCCCCCACCGAAATAAAGCCAGCGATAGATAGAGCAGCGACTCCACAATTGTGGACCGCGGGCCTGCGGCCCACCTGCTGGACCGCCTCCCTCCGGAATCCACCGGCAGCCACCCGGGAAAGCGCCGGATTCACCGTTCCTCGACATCTCCGTCCGTGACCACCCGAGCCTTGGTTGTAGAACGTCCACCCGGGTCGTCTCTGACCGCCTTCGGGTGCCCCCCGAGATAAGCCCCGGGACCCTCTGGTCTCATACACAGAGGGAACAATGCATAAAAATCTCTTAACCCCAGCGTCAGGTCTGTCTGTGGTCTCTTGTTCGTGGATTGGGTCTGTGCCGTCCTAAGGGGTGGAGTCTGCCGACGGGCAGGACAGAGGCTCCTTTCATAACCAACATTTTTGCAGGTCAGTGAACAGTTCTACCGCCTTCTTCCTCATAGCTGTCTGAGGGCTCTGCAGAGCAGGTAGGCCCGAACCCTAACCCCTTAAAGAAGCAGTGGGGCCTAGGGGATAGAATGAGGGCCTGGATTCTGATCCCAGCTCTGCCCCTCAGCTGCTGCGTAATCTTGGGCAAATCACCTCACTTCTCATCAGTTACCTCATCAGTGAAATGGGGATTAAGACAGTGAGCCCCATGTGGGAGAGGTACCCTGTGCACCCTGATCAGCTCGTATCTACCCCAGCGTGTACTACAGTATATGTGTATATATATATATATATATATATGAGATTTATTGCCCCGTCCCCAAACTTCACTCACTTGATCTACTTCATCCCTGGCCTTCTCAGTTGTTGCACCTGCTGAAGTTCCAAATCTTCCACGCCTGGCAGTGGGAAGGTTGGGGTGGGATGATGGAGGGGAGATATTTACACGCTATTACTCTCCCTACAGCAGGTGCCCAATGCATTTCCTGGCATCAAGGACCAACCCCTTGCCACTTGGCAACAATGGATCAAATCTCAGACCTACCCCACCAGTGAGATGGAATTGTGAGCTGTACTGCTACCTCTAAGGGAAGTTTTTTTGATATTTTGTGTGTTTGTATGTGTTTCAGAGGGCAAGGGGCTAAGGTTAGCAGAACTGGGGAAGAGAGCAGTAAGCCAGAGAAGGCCACTGTGGACACAGAAGCAGCTTCTGGAAATGGGGGCTGGGGCTCTGTGCAGCGAACTGGTTCTGTTGGACTCGACTGTGGGTCTGAGGAGACCCGGGGCCCTTAATTCTATAGACGGGTCTAATCTCTGGACGCTCACGGTCCCGTCTCCAGAGTCACGCTGTATATCCTCGGCCTCCCAATTCCCAATTCAGGAAACTGAATTGTTTGCATTTCTTACCCTTTCCTTTTCAGCCACCAGGAGCACCCGGCTATCCTCTCCACTCCTGCTGTCATGCCCCAGGGTGCTGCTGAGGGGGAATCCGGGCTCTAGGACCACCTCCACCATCTCCCAGCAGGTGAGAAGGAATTCGACTCTGCTCTCGGCCCAGTTCGGCCACAGTGTTTCCTGTCCCTCACTGACTTTCACTCCTATTACCTTTGCCCTCCGTCGTAGACTTCTGCCTTACGTCCATAGTTTTCACTAGTCCCTCTTTGTCACGGAGGTGACTGTCAGTGTTTTAGTACAGGGTTCTGCACTTTAAGTATTAAAAGGCATTACTACTAACCAAGACTCTGGTGGTACCTGAAGCCACTGGATCTGCCCAGTCCCCAAACCTTCCCCGCCTGTTGGACATTTCTTGTTGTTCTTTGCTATGTCACACCTGCCAGATTTTGAAATGTGTTAACTGTTTGCTTTTTCCCCTTGCTTCATACAGCCTAAGCATTCACATTCACTTGTCTTTCCTTCCTGATTATCAACTACTCCTGTGGTTAATTAATTCCTTTGATGTTTTTGAACATGCTCACAGTTAGTCGATGTCTCTTACTTTATTTATTTATTTTTTAAATGGTCCCTCACCCTAGTTCTACCTCATTTCCATACAAGTTACACAGCTACAATGCCTGCACGTTTAGGTGCAATGACCACAGGGAGATTTTTATTTGCTATGACGCTTGTCTACAGCAGATGTCCGATACTTCCTCACCTCGAAGACCATCCCTCGGCTGTTGGGACCTTGGGCTTAAATTTCAGAGCTGCCCTGCCCCTGAGATGGAGCCATGGAGTGTACTGCTACCTCCAAGGGAAGGTGTTTTTTTAAAATTTTTTTTTTTTTTGGTTCTTGTCTTTTTGGTGTGTGTGTGTGTGTGTGTGTGTGTGTGTGTGTGTGTGTGTGTGTGTTTAGCTGGGTTGGGGGAAACAGAAAGAGGCCACTGTTGACACACAAGCTGCTTCTGAAAATGGGGGTTGGGGCTCTGTGCAGGGAATTGGTTCTGTTAGACTCGACTGTGAGTCTGAGAAGACCCAGGGCCCTTAATTCTATAGATGGGTCTAAACTCTGGGTGCTCACAGTCCCGTCTCCAGAGTCACTCTGTACATCCTCAGTCTCCCACAAAGGGACTCTTCTGTATCTGGCAGTCGCTTCTGGGAAAGAGAGGAGGAAGGTGCTCTTTGAGGAGAGAAACAGGGAAGACCACAGTCTCCTTTACCCTCTGAAACTCAATTAAGGGGTCTTCATTGTGAGAGATGTCTGTGGCGAGACAGACTGAGGAAGCGAGAGAGCTGCAGAGAGGCCGGAGGGCTGAAAATGCGGGCACTGTACTAGAAACAGACTTTATGACATACAGAAGCGTGAGGTATCTTTGGAACTCAGAAATACCGGTCGTACAGGTACGATACCTGGGGCAACGTGGGGAAGGATCTCTAGGGGTAGAGGGGTCCAGTGCAAGAGCAGGCTAGAGCACAGTGCACAGTCCTGGCATCGCAAATGCCTTACACATCTACAGTTTTCACAGAAAGGACCCCTCCGTAGCCGTAAGAGGATGTTCTCGGGGAAGAGGGAGGTCCGTGTTAAGTCTAAGACGGTGTGTATCCGTCTGCCTACCCCTATTGTCCTTCAGAGTGTCGTAGCCTCCAGACTCTCGGTTGGGACCGTAGAAAGCAGATAAAGACCAGGGCACTGCAGGCTTCCCGGTTTAGTCAGCAGTTGCCCTGGAAACCTCTTGTTTGTGTCTTGGCCTTTCCTGGCTTGGATGTGTGGGGATCCAGGGGGAGGGAAGTGTGGAGAAGCCAAGGTGTGTGTGGCTGTCCTTGTGTGTTTTAAACAATCAATTGATTTGGGGGTGGTGAAGGCATGTGTGGTTTAGAGAAACCACTTCATTTGTCTTTCCCTCTCCTTTCACTCTCAGCCCCCTGGAGCCCCATCAGATGTTCTTCACTCCTTTTCTCTTGCCTTGGAATGCTGTTGGGTGCAGTGTGGGCACTAGGACCCTTCAACCCTCTCAGCAGGTGAGTGAACTTAACTGTTGTTTCCTGTGACCAGCAACAATGATTCGTCTCCATCTTTAATGCCCATTCCTATCGCCTTCAACCTCTGTTGTAGACTTAACACATGCTTTAAATCCCCAGTGCTCCCTACTCCTTCCTTGCCACTGAGGCAGCTGCCAATGCTCAAAATAGGGCTCTTTTTCCGAGAGAGTATTTAATAGACTATTACTAATAACCGAGCAGATGGTGCTCCTCCAGCCACTGGATTTGCCCTGCTGCCAAATCTTCCGCACCTGTTCCACATTAATCCTCATTCTTTGCAGATATCACACCTGCCTGACTTCCAAATCATTCCGTCAACTTTGATTCCCTTTAGTTCACACATTCTAAACACTCCCGTCCCCTAGTCTTATCTTCCCAATGACCATCTTGTACTATTCCCTGTGTTGAATTACTTCCTTCTGTAATGCTTACAAACATGCCCCAGTTCCACTAATTGAAAAAACCCAAACTGACCCACCACTCTAGCTTTATATTCTTTTTATAAAGTTCTGAAATTTCCATATCTGGCAGTGCACAGGTTAGGGTGGGATGACCAAAGTGAGACTCTTCTTCTCCCCCCCCGCCGTTTCTCTACAGCAGGTGCCCTGTGCATTTCCTGGCCTTGAAAATCGCCCATCTGGCCGTTGGGACTCTGGGTTCTAATCACAGACCAGCCACTGAGATGGAACTGTGTACTCTGCTGCTACATAAAAGGGAAGGAGTTGTCTTTGTGTGTGTGTGTGTGTGTGTGTGTGTGTGCCTGCGTGTGAGTGGAGGGTGTTAGGGTTAGCTGGCTTGAGGGGGAGAGCAGTGAGGAAGAGGAGACCAGTGTGGACACAGAAGCTGCTTCTGGAAATGGGGGCTGGGGCTCTGTGCAGGGAACTGGTTCTGTTTGACTCGATTGTGGGTCTGAGAAGACCCGGGGACCTTAATTCTATAGACGGGTCTAATCTCTGGGTGCTCACAGTCCCGTCTCCAGAATCACTCTGGACATCCCCGGCCCCCCTGAAGGAACTGTTCTGCGTCACAAGGTTGTTTTTGGAGAAGAGAGGAGGGGAGGCCATTGTCCACTGGATCTTCTGGGAAACTGAATTATGGGGAGTTGATTGTGAGATGAAGGTCAGGGGTGAGAGAGAGCATAAGTAGGTTGCCTAGAGGCTGGAGAGCTGAAAATGGTGTGTGTGACTCTTCTGCATCACAACGTTGTTTTTGGGAAAGAGAGAAGGGAGATGTTTTGTGAGAAGAGAGGCAGGGAAGGTCATTGTCCACTTGATCTTATGGGAAACTGAATTATGGGGAGTTGATTGTGAGATGAAGGTCAGGGGTGAGAGAGCGCATGAGTAGGTTGCCTAGAGGCCAGAGAGCTGAAAATGCAGGCATGGTGGTAGAAACTGACTTTACAATCTGCAGAAGTGTGGGATATCTTTGTCAGATATACCAGCCTTACAGGTCTAATACTGAGGGTAGAAAGGGGTTGAGTGCAAGAATAGGGTAAAGCATAGTGAACAGTCCTCTTTGGAAGTGCTCTGCACCTCTGTAGAGTCCACAGAAGGAACATTTTCTGTATGTGTAAGGGCTTGCTCTCAGGGGTGAGGGTGTGTGTGTCCACCCCATTCTTCTTTGGAGTATTGTAGCCTTCTACCTGAGTTTGTTATTGGTAGGGAGCATAGAAAGCAGATAAAGTCCTGGGCATTGCAGGTGTTAACACACCCCTGTTCAGTCAGTAGTTGCCCTGTTGTCATTTCTTGTCCACACTATCCTTGGCATGGGTTTGTGGAGATCCAGTGTTGGGGGAAGGCAAAAGTGGAGAAGTCAGGCTGTCTGTGTGGGTGCCTTGTCATGTGTGGTGTGTGGCTTTATTTATTTTTTTTGGTACAGTTTGGGTGGTGGTGGAGGAATGTCTCTGAGAGAAACTGCATCATTTGCATTTCTTTCCCTTTCCTTCTCAGCCCCCAGGAGCACCATCAGATCTCCTCCACTCCTTGCTCTTGTGCCCACAGAGTGCTGCTGGAGACCATCTGGGCACTAGGACCACCTCAGTCATCTCATGGCAGGTGAAAGTGAATTAAACTTTGTTCTCTCCCGTACTCAACAACATTGGTTTCCCCTCCCTCATTGACACCGAGGGTATTGCCTTCGCTCTCTGTTCTAGACTTAGCTCCGGCCTTAAATCTCCACCATTCCCTACTCCCTCATTGTCCACTGAGGCAAATGCCAGTGCTCAAAGCAGAGTTCTGTACATCAGAAGCATTTAATAAACGTTATTACTAGTACCCAAGAGTCAGGTGCCTGTGAAGCTCCTGGATTTACCCTGTCCCCAAATGTTCCTCACCTATTCCACATCCATCTTCATTCTTCCTAGCTGTCCCACCTGACTTGTAAATATTCCTTCCAACTCTGCTTCCCCTAGCTCGGCAGATCCAAAACTCACAACCACTTCTTTCCCTTCCCGATGACCATCATCTACTGCTCTCTGTGCTGAATTATTTTCTCATTGCTATCACACATGGCCACAGTTTTCCCTAAATAAGAAAACAAAACAAAACATAGCCTGCTGCTCCAACTTTTATATCCTATTCTCACAAGTCCTGCACCCTCAACACCAGGATAGGGTCGGGTGGGAGGCCCAAAGTGATTTTTTTATTTTTTCTAATTTTTGACTAGCTCTTAATTTCTCTACAGCAGATGCCCAATGCATTTCCCAGCCTCATAGCCTCCCCCTCTGCCGTTTGGACCAACGGGTCACATATCAGACATGCCCTGTTGTTGAGATGGACCTGTTGGCTGTGCTGTCACCTCAAAGGGAAGGTGT